>NC_036443.1:1897947-2226072 GCF_002775205.1 Xiphophorus maculatus | reverse complement strand
CATGCAAGAAAAAAAGCAGCTAAAAAGACATCAGTGTTAGTAAAAGCATGTATACTGTAACTTTTTTGGTTTCCCTTGATGCTTAAAATTAATTGCTTATTGGCTGACCACAAATAACAAAAGCAGTTTTAATGGACAGGTAAAGTGAGGATTTGTCTGTGCAGCTGTTTGAGGAAGTACTTATGGATGCCGCCATCTATGGACCAACTTTAAAGTCTGTCACAAAATCCTAACACGAGGGCAGCTAATGAAAAGAAAGAACAAATAATGGCGATGGCCATTCTGTGGAGAATTGACTGTCTGTCTTGATGCGTAGTCAGAGCCATGAGTGGTGGGCTGTGTGGACGCAGCCATAATGGCAATAAAAGATGTTTCTACCTAGTTTTTATTCAGGAGGCTGAAAACAAACTCATGCCAAACATTTTATACTTGTTACAAATTTGAAAATCGTTTTATTTTCCTTTGTGACAATTTTGCTCTACTTTGCATACAAATACCACAAAAAATCCCAAAAATATATGTTGGAGTTTGTTTTGGAAATTGATCAAATGTTCAGGTGGTGTGAATACTTTCACAAAGCATAACTCCTAATATAATCAACAAAAGGTATTTGTAGCTGAAATATTAAGCAAAAAGCAATCATTTCTGGAGCTTGAGAACGACTTCCTGGTCTCTAAATGAGAAATAAAGTTTTCATAAGCCGTTTTAGAGATTAAAAAGATTAAATATGCCAAAATATCAAATGGCAAGGCACATAATCCGGCATTCTTATTACAAAATCCCATTTGTACTCAGATAATATAGAGCACAAGCAATTTGATTTAATATCTTTATACAGTCCAAATGTAGAAACTGAAGTTATTATTGCTGCAACCATCATTACATTTGCTTCAGTCCCAAACCTCACATACTCACTGCAATGCTAATGCAGTTAAGATCACATTCAGAATGTATCAAAAGGCAGAATAACACTATCTGGGGTTTATTGTTTTGTTTTTCTGACTCTGCCTTCTTGTGATTCCCCAAGTTTTCTGACTCTGCCTTCTTGTGATTCCCCAAGTTGTCCCAAAATTAGCTCTCTGGTGACAAGGTGAACTTATCTTAAAGTAACGCTGTCATTCTGAAAAGCTGTCATTTTCACAACTTTCAGAGGAAAACAGCACAGATTCTGCTGAGGAAACTTTGATTTTGTATTTTCACATCAGATATTCGCTCTGCAAGCTGTTATCAATGACATTTCCCAAGCACACACTCTGACAGCAATTATTATCGCTCGCAGTCTTTCACTTCTCAGGAATATTGTTGGAAAACACACAGGAAAATGTGTCTAAACTAAAAAAAAAAGGACCCCAAAAAGTTCCCCAAAAGTTCATTAATGTGCCACTGGAAACATTTTTATTCTTGTTGTTCCACTTCTTTGAATTTATTAAAGATTCCTCATCCTGCATCATAAAAGCAAATCAACCTAAACTAGCTCACACAGATGATGAATACACCATCCATGCAGATATAGTCCTAGTCTATATCCTCCTCTGATATTCCTATTTCTACCCCTTCCAGATTTAGAGAAAAAAAATCTCACCTTCTTTGCAGCATTTATACACTGCATGTATTCTTTAACCAAGTCTGAACAGTTTAAGGTCTGGTCTTTGTTGTCCTTGTAGCAGGATAAAATCTGCGCCTGCAGGCCAGGACACACAGGAGCCGTGTTTCGAGACCTGCAGAAAAAAAACACAGAGACAAAAACACAGAGACGGATTTATGTTTAGAGAGACAAAGAACTACATTTTCTCTCCTGTACATAAATGTGACTGACTGCTGCAACATAAACCAGTAAAGCTGCAGGAATGAGTTGTGGACTTTATTGCCTCTCTGTCTGATATGTGCAGTTGGAAGGGGCAGACATAGCAACTCGACTGCAGTGAGACATCGTTCCTACCAACTAAAATGACTTTTCATCACCACTTTTGGATATTATTTGATAAATTACTGCCTACCCCAAGTCAATTTAGGGTTATCCAGTTTCCAAAACACTGATTTCACTGTTTAAATCTCAATCACGGTCAAGAAATCTAATATTCAGAGCATCCAAAATTAGAATCCCATCTTCAGTGCCTTCAAAATGTGCTGAAATTTCAAGGTTTTCTGCAAAGAGCTGTAACTGTTTTATAATCAACCGTTTACAGAAAGTGGGTAAGAGTTAAGGTCGGTTTAGCGTCTTAAATAATTATTATTTGCAAACTGATTCTACTAAAATGTGTTAAGGGTTGGTCAATATGTATCTATTCAGAGAAGTGAAATCACATAATATGGATTAATCAATTACAGATGGGTTATTTTACAGTCATTAGAATTTATTTTAAACAAGTTGAAGACTGCAAACTTTTAACTGAGAAAACAACAGAGTGAATTTTGTAGTTTTCCCACAGACACTGTCTTGTCTCCTTGTGAACCCAGTGTTGTTTTCATCTTCATCTTGTCAGCTGGATTAATCATTAATCGTTACAACAAGCGCTAATCGCTTGACAGACTACCCTTAAAGCCCCAGTTTCATTTTAACATACAATTTACATGTTGGAGAGGAAATGGAGCTGCAATGTAAACAGTCTTCACCCCTTCAAAATAAGAGCATGAATAAACGTCTAACTACTTAAAGAATTCTTAAAATGTGTTATCAGTGTAAATTTTTTGGAGTAAAGGTGAATACATATGTTTGCTCCACATTTGAGGTTTTTATTTATAGGAAATTGCAAGCAATGTTCCTGCTGCCTTCTGTTGGTTTGTTGAATAAAACCTAAATAAAATGCATTGTGCTTGTAAAATGTCAAAAAAAATCATGTAGGGTAAATATTTGTACCAATATTTATTGCAGTTTTTGGTTGTCTTAAACTGTTTTCAACTGAATTTATTTGGAAATATTCAATTAGGGAAACTTTAGTATGTTAAATGTATCCAAAGTTAGCAAAAGCGCTAAATGAAAATGCAGCATTAGCAGAACTATGCCCTCCATTAATTATAACATTAGGATTAATGTAATAACATCCCAACATTAGTCCTAACATGGCTTAATGTTAGGATTATGCCATCCTAACATTAATGTTACAAATTAATGGACACCAATCAAACCTGTGATACAAATGGTTTCTATGATCTTTTTAAAAGATATTTAGGATCTGTTATGATTCATTTTTAAATGTCTACCCACACTCAGTAAGACAAGAGTTGTTTTATATTTAAAGTTTTTAAAGCATGTTCAATCTCACTTCTTCTTCTAGTGTGACAATTCTTCAAGATTTAAAAAAGGTCTACTGAGAATTGAAGTGTTTAAATAGAAAAAAAATGATAAAAGAAAGATGAAAAACAAGTTACGGCTCCACCGATGGGAACCTGCTTAACAACGAGTGGGGTGGATGGTACGTGCTTCACTGTAAATCACACAATTAGCTCTAAATCACACTTAATTGAGTGGGTAGGCTCATTCTGATCAAATACAGCAAAAAAGTGAGCTCTGAGAGATTGAATTAGCTGAGCTTAATTTGATATGTGGGCTGTATTATAATTTTTTTTCTCTGGCTGTCTATCTGTGTGAGTGTTAAGGATGACGGCTTTGCTGCCTCGACGTCTTGCTGTAATAGATTCTGACTGATTGAAGTAGAGACAAACGAGCTGCGTACGCCCACACAGGTACAGGGAGGCACGTGTACGAATGCACACACTCTACTTTAGAGATCAAAAATCACACACACACTTTATGTGGCATCGTGTTAATGCTTTACTCCTCGCACACACACCTGCTCTGAGAGGGGCGTTTAACGGCACGTTTAATTGAAAGCTAAATTAAAGACTCATTTTGCTTTTGACTGTGGAGGAGAGCTGACCTCAGTCATTTCAATTACAGCGTGCCTGTATCTGCACGGACGCTAGCAACAACAGAGTTTATCTGGGTGGCGACGTTTAAAGAGGAAAAATACACGTAAATGATGAGAGAAACAGGAAAAAAAAAACAAATTGAGATAAAGTGATGGAGAAGGCAAGAAGAAAGGATCCAATGGCATTCCGTTAGATAATTGTTTAAAAAGATGACAGCCTATCAGATTCACACAAATGCTTCTCCTTTATGTTGCCAGTTTAATCCTCCTTCCTTCACTCTTATTTTTTGTCTTCCCTCCAACTTGGGTCTTTTTTGCTTTTCCGACTCGCCTCCTCCTTCCTGGTCACCGCATTAACTACACAGACAGTGCGACACCAAAGCACGCCGTCTTTATCTCCTTCGCACCCCCCTTCTATTTGAGTCCACAGAAGATAAGAAACTCTCCTTTAATTTGAAATAAATGGCCTTCATCAGGGAAGCTGAAGCCTCCTGATAGTGCTACGAGGTTTATTAAAGGCGCTTGAAGCAGAAAATTGGTTCAGCTGCAGCAAAAAAGCTAAAGCTCTGTCCACATTCTACACCAAATTGAAGGTGAGGCTTTAAATCAACAGTATTAACTGAAGCGCTTGCAGAAATAAATAATAAAAAGCGAGCTGGATGTGGCGAGGGTTTCTTTTTTCCCCTCTCAGCTGAGTGGCGTACAGAGCCGTAGCTGTTAAATGTTTTAATGCGTGAGGAAGCATTCGTTGTTTGGAGGGGAGGGAGCTCTCCACGCATCTGTAAGCAGCAAATATGACAAAACATAAACAGCGAGATTAGTTGCTTAATTAATGGCGCGGTTCTTTATATTTAATCGCCGACGGAGAAGACAGTAGTGGGTGGAACAGACGAGGCCTCAGACTTCTGGACCAAAAACTGAGAAAAACAAAAAAAAAAGATGGAAACGAAATGAATGAAGACAAACTGGAGAATAGAGAAGACACAGAAACATGCAGCAAACTACAAAGTCATATGGCAAGGCTACAAGGCTGATAAGGAAGATGCTTTTATCGCCTCCGAGTCAAGCTACGGATGAAGAGTGATGCTTTTGTGTCTCCCTTAATGGCTCTGGCTAAACATATAAAGCTCTGTTTTTCCCCACGCATCATTTTATTTCTGTCCTTTCAACTACAGAGGACAGGAATCTGCACTGTGTTTTAGAGTAATTAGAAAATCTTATTAACATCTCAAAGAGTCAGACCCACACAAAAGGCAAACAGAGAAAAGACAATTTCAGACTCATTTTATGACTATGACAGGCTACGATTTTGGGCTTCTGGCTTTATATTTTATTTTCATACAGTAATCAGACTGTGGAACCTTAGTGAAATAAAAGGGTAGAAAAAGCTCAACTCATGCAACACAAAGAGTTGAGAACGTCGACAATTTGATTATTTAAACATGTTTAACTTAAATAATTGTCAATTTCTGATTTTATTGGACAATAAATTGTCCCAGAAGTTATTGCAATGAATGATAATATTTTTGTTTTCAGAACATTTTCAACTAATAAAATGGTGATGACATAATTCTAGAACACATTCTCAAAGATCAATAAACTGTAAATTCTAATGAACATTTAAAAGTGGAAGACATTTTAAATATCTAAAATAAATAAAACAACAAATAAAATAAACTACAGAGTTTCTGTAAACAAAATTTTCAAAAATCTATTTTGAGACCAAAGCAGCAGACAGAAGACTTTTATCCTGCAGCTTTTGGTAGAAAGAGAGAAAAGAGAAAACCAATAAATCTTGCAGATGGAAATTATTGACCTTGTTTTAATTCATTATGAGATTAATTAATTTATTGCTTGTTGCAATTGGAAAGCCCTAGTAAAGATATGGATATTCAGTTTTTATTACAATAGCACAATCTTGCACAGAGGAATCCAAGCTTTAATTTGAGTGCATTTGTTCTACGGAGAAAATAATTGTTCTGAATCAAAACAATCACTGGTGGAGCAATTACTGGTTCCTCAAACAACTCTGAATTTGTCCGCCATGACTTTCTGTTTTCCTGGGGTATAAATAAGCAATGACACAGAGGCCCATTTCTTTTAGCTGCAGGTCCAGGATAATTATCTTCTCACCACACATAGTGAGCAGGAGCGTAAGAGAGACAGAAACATCTCAAAAGCTCCCTATTAGAGAGCTGTGGCAAAGAGTGGCATCCTCGGATCACCATAGCAACCAGTGGAAAATTGTGCTTTGGTCAAATGAGCAACCAAGGCTAAAGTCTGGTTTGGCACGAGACAAGGCCTGAATATGTGGAAAAGCTTGTTAGATAGTCATGAATGTCTGGTAGGCTCCAGCAGAAAACTGAAAATGGATCGGCTCTATCAGAAGGATAATATACAAAATCTATGGCATATAGAAATAACTTACCAGACATAAAGTGGACCTTTTGTCATGACCATGTCAGTTTCCTGACCTAAATCTTGTCAAACACCTGTGGGATGAGCTGAAGAGAAGAGCGGACTCAGACAGTCTACAGAGAGATTGTGCAAATAGAAACAGCTAAAGATGCATCTCTCTGTATGAGTCCAACATGTGAAATGTTGTAAGCTTTGAGTAAATGCTGCTCAGCTGGCTAACAAGAGCTGTACAAAGAATTTTTAGCAATATAATTACCATTATTATTCTACAACACAGGATTTTTGTTTCCTAAATTAAATAGTTGTACTCCAATTAATGCTTGGATTATTCAACATGTTTTGTATAAGCAGCAGCTAAATTGGAAATACTGTAGTTTTAATCATTTTAACTCTCCTGCAGTGTTAGAATGATGCTCAGGAGGAGAGCTGCAAATGTCACGGTGGGACAGCGGGGAAGCAGGTAGGGTTTTCCTGTCAAACCATCAGTTCCTGAAACCACACTAAAAAACCTTGTAAAATCGCACCCAGTGTGACCTCGCCGGACCGCGCACATGGTAAAAAGATCAGAGTCTAACTGACCTCATCTCTTAAGACCTCAGGAGGGTTAAAAATAGTTAAGGGTGTTTCTAATCTCAGGACATAAATTTGTTAATGTGTGATTTATTTCACACTAAATAAACAACTCAAAGGATCCCTGCTAAGTTTAAACACCAACAGAGTCGACCATGTTAGGCAACAATAAATGGACTTATGGATAATTCAGTCTTGCGAATGCTAACTAATATTTATCAGGCTCTTAAAATGCTACAAATTTATACAACTATTGTTAAAGCCCAGTTCACCAGTCAGATAAAACAGGGATCTGTCAGTCTGTGTTTTGTGTCTGTCCTCACACACTGTATGACTGCAGCAGCCATACATCACACCTTGCTCACAGTTCCAGTTCACACCAGCCTCCTTTGCTCCTGTGGGTATGTACTGTATGTGTTACAGGGCTTGAAACAATCCACGTCTGCTCCGCTTACACTAGTATATAACACAAGTACTGCTGAGTATGTTTTTTGTGTGGGTTTGAGAGACGGTTTGACAGTTGACACCTTAACACCCAAGACTTGACATCTCCAAAGGAGCAGAGGCACTCAGGTTCTGTCTCAGGTCTTTGCTTAGATTTTGTAAAGGCACAATTTTCAGATCGTATTGACGCACAGAGGCACTTTTTATGGCTCAGACTTCTTTATCCACTGTGAAATTGCAAATGAGTAAATAAAAAGCCAGTAAAAAACATTAAAAACCTACTGCTGACTGATTTATCAAGACTACTTCAAACTATTACAAAAAAGTCTCACTGCTTAGATCAGTGGTGCCCAAAGTGGGTCCTTGAGGGCCGGCATCCTGCATGTTTTCGTTCTCTTCCTGGTGGAGGTAAACCTTTTTAACAAATCAATGTTCTTCTTAGGCCTTTTAATGAGACATCATTTGGTCCAGGTGCCTTAAACCAGGGAGAGAACAAAAACATGCATGATGCCAGCCCTCCAGGACCCACTATGGGCACCACTGGCTTAGATGAAAAGTAGAATAAAAAGAAAATTGATTTAGAATTTTAACACCATGCTGTTCCTCCTTCTCTCCCACTAATTTCAGGTGAAATTAATCCACTTGACATCTTTGAGTAAATCCATACAGATTTAGGCCAGTGTTAAAAGAGCAAGAAAACATACGCAATAGTGTTCACCAAAAGAAAAGTCACATTTTTGCTTTAGTTCTTTAAACTCTGATTGCTTAAAGTGAAACAGCACATATGTACATGCTGAACCCAGTTTATAACCCAAATCTTAAATCTAAACTTGGGAAACAGTGGTTCTCGAAGGATAAAAGCAGACTGAGTGAAAATCATGGAGATTCTGTGAGTATAAGATAATAAAAAATATGAAACTCTCCCTGGACTACAAGCAGAACCTTGGATGGGATCAGCTGGAAACGCTGCATCCTGCTGCATGGTGTGTGCAGACTGAATGAGGTAGGCTGATCTCTAACATAATAAGGATGTGTTGGTTCTGTAACATTTATATCATTTTAATAAACTTTTCATTTGTTTATCTGTGTAGGAGTTGCTTAGATTGTTTTGTTCTATGATGCCATTTCAGGAAATTAAAAAAAAGACAAACAAAAAAGTCTTCTGAAACTACCTTAAATTACACACAGTAATTATACATCACTAGCCAACCCTAGTCGGAGAGAAAATGTATATCCATGTATTCTTTAGGGAGATTTACAGATATAAAAATCTGGACTTGGGTCAACTCTCTTATTGACAAAGAGTCAGACAGAACACGGTGAGACGATCCGTTCTCCTGATGAAAAAAGAGAGACTCTTCAGCTGTACATAATATGAACTGGCATCAGTAGGTGAACACAGTTCTTCCTTAGTGCTGCTGAGAAAATACTCACATTTCAGCACTAATATACGTATATTGTAGATAGTAATGTCCTTGTTGAATTCACACACTGATAAGTACCTTCATTTAATTGTGACCAAGCCATTTTTCTTTGAAATCAAATGTCACCTGAATGTTTCACTGTGTTTAACCATTAACCTGAAAATCTTGTTCTGTATTTTTTAATATTTGCTTTGTTGACATTGTACTTTTAATTAAAAGGGGATAACAATGAATTACAAATAATTACTTTTTATTGTTATTTTCTTTCTTCATGGTATTACTGAAGTGTGTAAATTGACTAATTACACTTTGACAGATTTAGCCTCTCGTTAAACTGGGTTAATTACCTGCTGGCTCTGACTTCAGATTGATTACTTTTAAATTCAACTTTTACAAAAGTCAAACCTCAAATTTATAGCAGATGCATTTTTTTTGTAAATTCCAATTTGCCGAGTTTGAATAGGAAAGAATGTAACATTTTGTACTGATTTGTAAAAGCCAAGAGGTGCAAACTACTAAATGGATCCACATATAAAACCATATAGCCAGGCAAACAGGCTCTGTCTTATCTACTGAGGCAGGAATTGACTTTTGACATGCTGGACGCTTCCCGAACAGACTGCTTTACCATTACTGGTCTGATTAATCCCGGTGCTGTGGTGAAAAAGAGAAAGGGAAAGATGTTAACAAGAGGGAGCGCAGGAAAGGTGAAGTAGAAAACAGCTAGAGAGAAAGGGCTGCTTCTTATCTTCAGCTTGTAGCTTGTATGCACCTGCACCTTGACAGCTTTTCAATTGACTGAAGGTACACATCCTCTCCTCCTCTATCTTGTATCTGTACACTCCTTCAATCATCCTCTACCATCCCTCCGTATTTATCGCATCCACAGCCAGGGAAAGAGGGTCTTCTATATACTGGTGCTCAGACTTCACTTTGCCTCTTGTAAACGTATACGAGGAGGTCACAACAACGGCTGAGATGAATGAATGGGCCTGCATTTAACAGAACAAATCATGTTGTAATGATTTTTTTGTATTCTGTCCACTGACATGAGGAAAGACCAGAAAGAGTTACTGGTAATTTTCGAAAATGATGAATTGTTGAGAGCAACTTTCAAGGATCATTATTCTGCCATTAAAATTCAATTAAATATTGATTATCCAAACTGTGTGCGCATGAAAACGATCTCGTACTCCACACAACCTTACAGACGTGTACAGGCCTTTGGGTTGTAAAGATTTGAAAATAATCATTTTAGACAGTTTTTTTCACAAAACAATCATTTGGGGAAAAATATAGGAAACAAAAAGTTTAAATAACCTGGTAACATAAGGTGCAGACCCTTAATTTAACACTTTAATGAAACAAGTGACTCAATTTCATAGTCTTTACTGTAAAGTTTAAATCCAGTCTCAGAAACCATTAAGCCTGACCCAAACCCATAGACATTGTGTCTGAGCCCGATGCAATCTGACTAACTTTCATTAGAGGCCCGAGTCCAAAGTAAACCAGATATTTTTTTTTGTTAAGATTTCACTGCTTTTGTTTTCAGGCTATAATTTGAGGAAGCAGTGTAACTTTATGGATAAATTAGTTTTGTTGTTTAATGTCTTCCCTCTCCTTTTTGCCCCTGCAGGGTGAGTCAGGTGCAAAACTTCTGGGATGTGTGACTGATAGGAGTGGAACAGGATGCAGCTGCATGTGTTTTGCGCAGTGTGCTGTGCTTGTTACAGTCTAATTAACTTCTGCACCTTAATTTCTTTAGTTCTTCAAAAGAATAAACTCTCTACTCCTCTATATAGACTACAGTATATACAAGTAGATTAACTATCTTTATACTTTATACTGTGCATTTCTGCTTAATTTTCTCTGTGCTGTTCATTTTCTGATCTTAATAAATCGGCCACAGAAGCCCAAGTTTGACCTAATCTGACCATCAAGCAAATCATTTTGGCCTCGCACAAATGTCAGGTTGGGTTTGGGTCAGGCCCGGGCCATAAGCCTAAATTCTACTTCTTAGGTAGCATCTATTACCATCCCACATGTTGACTTGATAATATTTGCAAAATCCTTCTAAATTTATCAGCTTGTGGGATCTTGTGCTGTCAAAATGTATTTGTAACTTTAGCTAATTTCATCCAACGTTTTCTGAGCTCCCAGTTCCATCTGAAGAAAAACAACCCCAGAATGTGATGATGCTTCTATCACAGTTTTTTTTTACTTTGGTTATCCCTTGATGATGCTGTGTTTTAATAACAATAAGCTTGGTTGAACCACAATACATCCTCCCACAAAGTTTTAAACCACTTTAAATAGGTATGAATGTGAAGAAAGAATAGTTTCTGCAGCTTCTGAAAAGCTGCCGTCAATCTTCTCAACAGTTTTTGCCTAGTGTGACGTAACACCATAACACCTTGTCTTTTCATAAATTGTGGGGAATAAAAAAAAAAAGGTTTTTTGTTTTGCTCTGTGAAAGCCACAGTTAACATACTGCAATTACGTTAATGTTTGGAGAACCTTACTAAGACAGTAGTTGTTTATTGCAGATTCATTTTTTATTGTTGGTTTTGGTTTATAGTTGAATTGTACAGAATATATAATACATTAAGCTGGGAAAAAACACAGATGATTTATCATGTATATTGGAAAGGGTGACATTAAGTTACATCTAAGACTTTTGAAAACTTTTACAGTTTATTTTTTAGTTAGTTAATTCCTTAACTCGTGAAACTCATCAACTTTTTCACCCAACAATTCAAAAGTTTGGAATCACATACAAATTCATTTGTTTTCCCACAGATAAACACAATTTCATGCAATACACAAACATTTCATCCAGTTTAAAAACACTGTAGAAAGATGCAATTTTTCTTCACAGGCTTATTATCATCATCTGCCAGTCCTCTGCATCAATAGTGATTCTGCTAATCACTGATAAGCTAACTGATTATTAGAAAACCCTTCTGAAATGGTGAAGCAAAGCTGAAAACTGGTGCATTAATGAGGGAGAAGAGGGGAGCAGCATTCTGTAGGTTAGCTTAGTGTCTGAATAATCGGAAGATGTTTGTTTGTTTACAGGCTCCAAGTGGACAACATGACAGAATTAACTTTGTTTGGGGAAGAAGCAGTTATAAGTCTTTCTAAAGGAGATTTCAAATATTCATAGATTTCAATTATACGCTGGCAGTTTTGGTTCCTAACTTCCATGAATACCAGGTTTTCCACTGGACTCCTTTCAGAAACCAGTCCAAACAAGGACAGAAAAATTAAATCGTTATGGAAATCTGCAATAATATTTTCAGTTCTGACTCAAAAAAAAAAATCAGCCGTTAGTGAACATCTTAGGTTTTCTGGGAGTTGCTTCCAGAGCTGAGGAGAATAAATCACACTCTGCTCATACAGTAAACACAAGACCTCGGTAAAGATGCATTGTTAAAGATGCACTACGCTGAGGGAACTGGTAGTATATAATGTAACAAGAAAGTTTGCTTTCAATTCCATAAACAAGTAAAAAAATAGATGCCTTATTTTAAGACTTTTCACATTTATGTTTCATGTCTGCAGAAACTGATTTGGATGGATGAAGTGACAGGCTCAAATGCTTGGCATAAAACTATAACATTTTGACTCCAAAACATGTCAAAAAACAAACAAACCCAAAAAATCCCAGAAAATTGTTACAATTCAGCATACAAGATCCCACTCAGGGAACCGTGACTTAAAATTTCCTTCAAAATATATAACTGAAGCATACTTGTTAGATTGAATCATAAGTAGAAGGCATTCTTTAACCAGGGCTGTTGATTTAGCTTGCCGATGTTTGCAGTGTTTGCAGAGCTACTGCTGCACAATCGTATCCTTGACAGAGGCTGGGAGTCTATCTGACACAGGCTGCTATTAAGCCTTGTTCCAACACCGCTATAACAGACAGCTGGTCTAGTTAGGATGGCTCGGATGATAACCTGGCCAGTCTGACATGGGCATCTGCCCGACTCGTTGTGGCCTCATTCTAATGCTTTATGCTCTGGAGAGAAAGATTTCCTCCTGACACATTCACATGCAACATATCCTCTAGAAACACAACAGGAATGGGGCAAGTCAATTCTTTTTATTTTGTAAATCAACAGCTAGATGTACTTTGTCATCTTCACATGACAGATATTTCTTAGGGAGAGAACATTCTGCACCAGGTCTTTAAGGGATTCATGGTTGTTAAGTCAAATGGCAGAACCACCACAAACTCAATTTCTAAAATGTGTTTCTTATTATTTTTCTACGATGCTAGTCTGACTTTCAGGTATTTGGTTCAGTCAGCAGTCGGCCACTAGGCAATCTGTACATGTAGCTTTAGAGGCACCAGGAGGAAGGAAGATGAGAAAAATATATATAACAAACAAAACAAAAAAAATGAACAATTTTTAATCAGAAAATATCAATTTTTAATAATAAAATCTCTATTTGACATCATATATCCTTTTGATTGGCTGCCAGTCGAATTTATCAAGCTGCTTTGCTCCTCAAGCTAGCAGAAAATGGTCAGCTACGCTAGGTGACAATCAGTGAGGTGAGGCAGCATTTATGATAGACAAACGCAATAATTATTGAGAACACAGCATAAAAGTAGAAAAATATTGTAAAAGTTGATGTTTCTTACAGATTTTGTAGGATTGTCTGTTGGTTTGTAAAGAAGGGCCCCAGCCAGAAGCTAGTGCTGTTTGGAAGGCCCTGGCATGCAAAAGTTTGGGAATCCCATATTATTTTATTGTATTAAATGTTGAGAAAATATGTTATTTATTTTGATCCTTATATTTTAAACAACTTACAGTAATGAAAGCAAAATAGTCTTTGCATCAAAACCACATTTCCATCTAAATTAATCAGAGTAAAATTGATGGAAAATTCAGAATAAAATATGCACACCACTGCTAAAGGGCAAATTTTTCAAAACATTTCAATCTGATTGACTAAAAGCAAAAAACTCATGATAGGAAATGTAGATAATGAACATTAATCTGTGTAAAGATCAGTGCAGACTCAATGTCTGCATTAAGAACTTAGAATCGCTCTGGTCTAAATACTTAATAATCAGTGCAACATAACTTCTCGACTTTTAATTTTTTGAAATTATTAATAAAAAATAAGTTGGTAGAGAGTTTGTAAGGTGGAGCAAAGAAGAAATGTACAGAAAGTCAGAAAAAGAAAGGCTGGAAATGTTACTGTAGTTGTTCTGGTTATGCTCCACTGATTTTTGACATTCTGAGCACAGCGAGTTGCAAACCTTGTTCTCAACTCAGCACATAGATGAAAGCATCCACACAAACATGCAACTCACTCAAACTTACTGTTCAAGAGAGCACAGTTTCTAGTGCAACGATTAACTAGTGAATTGCCACACAGCACAGACTTATATACCAGAACATAGAGGTAAAGCATTGGTATAGATCACATGTGTCAAACTCAAGGCCCGCGGGCCACATGTGGCCCGCTACGTCATTTTATGTGGCCCTCTCCCCCCCACCACCGTTTTACAGCCCCATTGATTGACTTAAAATAGGTTTTGAGCACGAATTGACTACAAACTACATCTCCCATAATGCCTTCAAATTCTTACCAGCCAACATTACGGCTTCTCGCCACTAGAGTGCAGCAGAGTCACCTCAAGCTGATTATTAATTTTCCCAGCGAATAAAACTGAAACATCGACAAGCCTCCTCCATGGGCTGCCACCTTATCGTGGTGGAGGGGTTTGAGTGTCCCAATGATCCTAGGAGCTATGCTGTCTGGGGCTCCATGCCCCTGGTAGGGTCACCCAAGGCAGACAGGTCCTAGGTGAGGGACCAGACAAAGCGCAGCCCGAAGACCCCAATGATGGATAAAAACATTGGACTTGGTGTTCCCTTGCCCGGACGCGGGTCACCGGGGCCCCACTCTGGAGCCAGGCCTGGAGGGGGGGCACGATGGCGAGCGTCTGGTGGCCGGGCTTTTACCCATGGAGCCCGGCCGGGCTCAGCCCAAAGAGGAAACATGGGCCCCCCCTCCCATGGGCCCACCACCCGTGGGAGGGGCCAAAGGGGTCGGGTGCAGTGTGGGATGGGTGGCAGCAGAGGGAGGGGACCCTGGCGGTCCGATCCTCGGTTGCAGAAACTGGCTCTTGGGACGTGGAATGTCACCTCTCTGGTGGGGAAGGAGCCGGAGCTAGTGCGTGAGGTCGAGAGGTTCCGGCTAGAAATAGTCGGTCTCACCTCGATGCACGGCTCTGGTTCTGGAACCAGTCTCCTTGAGAGGGGCTGGACATACTTCCACTCTGGAGTTGCCCAAGGTGAGAGGCGTCGGGCAGGAGTGGGCATACTTGTTGCTCCCCATCTCGGCGCCTGTACGTTGGGGTTTACCCCGGTGAACGAGAGGGTAGCATCCCTCCGCCTACGGGTGGGGGGACGGGTTCTGACTGTCGTTTGTGCTTACGGGCCGAACAACAGTTCAGATTACCCACCCTTTTTGGAGTCCTTAGAGGGGGTACTGGAGAGTGCTCCTCCTGGGGACTCCCTTGTTCTGCTGGGGGACTTCAACGCTCACGTGGGCAATGACAGTGAGACCTGGAGGGGCGTGGTTGGGAGGAACGGCCCGCCCGACCTGAACTCGAGCGGTGTTCTGTTGCTGGACTTCTGTGCTCGCCATGGATTGTCCATAACGAACACCATGTTCAAGCATAAGGGTGTCCATATGTGCACTTGGCACCAGGACACCCTAGGCCGCAGTTCGATGATCGACTTTGTCATCGTCTCATCGGATCTGCGGCCGTATGTCTTGGACACTCGGGTGAAGAGAGGTGCGGAGCTGTCCACTGACCACTACCTGGTGGTGAGTTGGCTCCGGTGGTGGGGGCGAAAGCCGGTCAGACCTGGCAGGCCCAAACGTGTTGTGAGGGTCTGCTGGGAACGTCTGGCGGAATCCCCTGTGAGACGGAGCTTTAACTCCCATCTCCGGCAAAACTTCGAACACGTCCCGGGGGAGGTGGGGGACATGGAGTCTGAGTGGACCGTGTTCCGTGCCTCCATTGTCGAGGCGGCCGATCGGAGCTGTGGCCGCAAGGTTGTCGGTGCCTGTCGCGGCGGCAACCCTCGAACCCGCTGGTGGACACCTTCGGTGAGGGATGCCGTCAGGCTGAAGAAGGAGTCCTATCGGGCCTTTTTGGCCTGTGGGACTCCGGAAGCAGCTGATGGGTACCGGCGGGCGAAGCGGCATGCGGCTCGGGCGGTTGCTGAGGCAAAAACTCGGGCGTGGGAGGAGTTTGGAGAGGCCATGGAGAAAGACTTCCGTACGGCTTCGAGGCGATTCTGGTCCACCATCCGGCGTCTCAGGGGGGGGAAGCGGTGCAGCACCAACACTGTTTATAGTGGGGATGGTGTGCTGCTGACCTCTACTCGGGACGTTGTGGGCCGGTGGGCAGAGTACTTCGAAGACCTCCTCAATCCCACCAACATGCCTTCCACTGAGGAAGCGGAGCCTGGGGACTCTGGGTTGGGCTCTCCAATCTCTGGGGGCGAGGTCGCCGAGGTGGTTAAAAAGCTCCTCGGTGGCAAGGCCCCGGGGGTGGATGAGATCCGCCCGGAGTTCCTTAAGGCTCTGGATGTTGTAGGGTTGTGTTGGTTGACGCGACTCTGCAATGTCGCATGGACATCGGGGGCAGTTCCCCTGGATTGGCAGACTGGGGTGGTGGTCCCCCTGTTCAAAAAGGGGGACCGGAGGGTGTGCTCCAATTATAGAGGGGTCACACTCTTAAGCCTCCCTGGCAAGGTCTATTCAGGGGTCCTGGAGAGGAGGGTCCGTCGGATAGTCGAACCTCGGATTCAGGAAGAGCAGTGTGGTTTTCGTCCTGGTCGTGGAACGCTGGACCAGCTCTACACCCTCGGCAGGGTCCTGGAGGGTGCATGGGAGTTCGCCCAACCAGTCTACATGTGTTTTGTGGACTTGGAGAAGGCGTTCGACCGTGTCCCTCGGGGAGCCCTGTGGGGGGTTCTCCAGGAGTATGGGGTACCGGGCCCTTTGATACGGGCTGTCAGGTCCCTGTATGACCGGTGTCAGAGTCTGGTCCGCATTGCCGGCAGTAAGTCGGGGTCGTTTCCGGTGAGAGTTGGACTCCGCCAGGGCTGCCCTTTGTCACCGATTCTGTTCATCACTTTCATGGACAGAATTTCTAGGCGCAGCCAAGGTGTTGAGGGGATCCGATTTGGTGGCCTTAGGATCTCATCTCTGCTTTTCGCAGACGATGTGGTCCTTTTGGCTTCATCAGATCGTGATCTGCAGCTCTCGCTGGAGCGGTTCGCAGCCGAGTGTGAAGCGGCCGGGATGGGGATCAGTGCCTCCAAATCCGAGGCCATGGTCTTGAGCCGGAAAAGGGTAGAGTGCCTTCTCCGGGTCAGGGGGGGTGTCCTGCCCCAAGTGGAGGAGTTTAAGTATCTCGGGATCTTGTTCACGAATGGGGGAAGAAGGGAGCGGGAGATCGACAGGCGGATTGGCGCAGCGTCTGCTGTCAAGCGGGCGCTGTACCGGTCCGTCGTGGTGAAGAGAGAGCTGAGCCAAAAAGCGAAGCTCTCGATTTACCGGTCAATCTACGTTCCCACCCTCATCTATGGTCATGAGCTTTGGGTCATGACCGAAAGAACGAGATCGCGGATACAAGCGGCCGAAATGGGTTTTCTCCGTAGGGTGGCTGGGCTCTCCCTTAGAGATAGGGTGAGAAGCTCAGTCATCCGGGAGGGACTCAGAGTCTGCTCCTTCACATCGAGAGGAGCCAGTTGAGGTGGCTCGGGCATCTGGTCAGGATGCCTCCTGGACGCCTCCCTGGTGAGGTGTTCCGGGCACGTCCCACCGGGAGGAGGCCCCGGGGAAGACCCAGGACACGCTGGAGGGACTATGTCTCTCGGCTGGCCTGGGAACGCCTCGGGATTCCCCCGGAGGAGCTAGAAGAAGTGGCTGGGGAGAGGGAAGTCTGGGCCTCCCTTCTGAAGCTGCTACCCCCGCGACCCGACCTCGGATAAGCGGAAGAAGATGGATGGATGGATGGATGGATGGATGGATGGACATCGACAAGCTAACAAGCTAAAGAGCGAAGTTCCGTGAAGTTTCAATCGAGGACTTTTACCGTCTCCTGCCCCCTGATTTGATGCCGCAGCTTCGACTCCACGCAGCTCGTGTTTTGTCCATGTTTGGAAGCACCTATCTGTGCGAACAGATGTTTTCAATAATGAATTTAAACAAGACCAAGACCAGATCGCGCATTACTGACGAAAACCTACCCGCCATTTTGCGGATTTCCACAGAATAGAACTAAAACCAGACATCGACGAACTGACCAGGGGAAAACATTGGTAAGCACGAATAAACTAAATTTAAATAGAATGAATGTAAAACCAAAACTCAGTATACTGGAATATGCATATAGTTTATTGATTTTGCTTGTGTTTTGTTTATTTACAGAACACAATGAGGAAGTGTGTGAGTTGGTGACAGGGTGAAGAGGATCAGCTTTGTGTTCAAGGACAGGCAACATCACCTCATTGTTTTGTTCTTATGTGACATACATGTTCGTTGTGTAATAAATAACGAAAAAGTTTTGTGAATGAAGTTGAGAGTTAATATCAAAACTTGTTTTTATTCTTTGTCTGCTTATCTTTAAAGCAGACAAAGATTAATTTTCCCAGGGAATAAAACTGAAACATCAACAAGCTAACAAGCTAAAGAGCGAAGTTTAGCTGAGCAGTTTAAAAATACTGAGCATATTTTTAAACTGAGCAGTAATTTTGCATCCATGCAAATGTAATATTTAAAACTTGAATACATAAAATCAGTCATTTAACAATATGAGGTGTTTAATTTATTTTTAACATTGTATTTTAATACATTTATGCTAGGGTTGCCCAAGTCTAGTTTTCCAGACCTATCACTCTGCAACTTTAGATGTGTTCTTTCTCTAACACACCTGGATCATAAACTCATTCATAGGCCTCTACAGAACTGAGTTGCTGCTAATGAGGGAAGTCAACTTTTTGTCTGGGGTATGTTTTAGCAGGGACGCATCTACAAGTTGCAGTCTGGAGGACTGCACTTGGGCATTCCTGATTTATACCGTCAATGTGGCCCTTTGAGGGTGGCCAATATGCTGAAGTGGCCCTTGGTGAAATTGAGTTTGACACCCCTGGTATAGATGGTGAAAACTAATGAGACGTGTTCGGTCAATGTCATGTTTTACATATATTTTTATTGTAAACACTTGATTTAAATGGATGGGTCATACACAGGGTTCTGCAGAACCTAGTGGTAGTCTGAGCAACTATTTGATTCATGTGTCTGACCACAGATGAACATTCAGAAACATGCCAGACACCAGTTGCATAGGACCAGAACTACACATTTTAGCTTAAGGATCTGCTAGGTGACAAAACCTGCATCACAATGTTTAAGGTGCCTGGCAGACCGTTGGGCTATTATATATGTACCTGATGTGCTCTGCAGTCAAACGAGTGAAAAATGGATCATGCTCATTCAATCTGTGGTCACAGTGGGATCTGCAGAGAGTGTTTGCTTACATTTCCAGGAGTAAAATAATGGACTATTTGTCTGTCCAATGTTCTGTGTTACAAGGAAAGGGCTGGTTATAGAGACAGTCCACTGTGACAACTGGAAAAGATCTGCTGTTTTTAACATAAGAGCACAATAATTTCCAATAGAAGACTGACTTTTAATCATGTAAAAACTATAAAGGACTTTGAAAAACAAAAACTAGACTTCTATGATTCTATTAAACTTCCATTTCATATATTGCATGTCCACTGAGAAGAAGAATGTAAAATTTTCTCTGTATAGAGACAGAGGAAGTTACTTTTTGCTGTCAAATGAGTGCTTGACCATGTTGGGCTGAAAGTTCAACGCTCCAATACTAAATGCCTCCCAGTTGTCAGATAAATAGTCGAGTTATCGAGTCAGAAAAAAGGTTGGCAGTTTGGAGCAGCTTCAAGCACTCAACGTTCAGAGGTGAGTGAATGAAGTTAAGTTATGTGACTCAGATATATAGACTGCAGCTACAGGAGTTTCATACCATAGGTGCTTATTTGTGGTATATTTGTTGTCTCTGAATTGTGACATTTTTGCCCTTCAAGAAAAGTGGGATGCCATGTCTCACCAGACAATAAGTCGACCTGTGAACAGCATGAGATAGAGGCATTGACAACAACAGGAGGCCTACTCTCCACCATTGAAGGCTTTTCTTCCAGTTACATTGTTTGAACTTTCAGGAAATCCTAATTGTATGCTTCTCCTTAAATGTTGTACTTTTATTCTATAATATAATCGTAACATGACGTCTTTATGTTATCCGTAAATGTAATGCCATAAGTTTTAAGCCAAATATTCTGAACTTTTTGTGAGTAGTGCATGTACTGGACTTTCTATTGTTACATACTTTTTCTATTAAGAAAGATGGAAACAACTAAATAAAGAGTATTCAAAGCCACAGCAAAAAATAGAATAAAAATTTTAAAAGAAACAAATTAAAAATCATCTCTGCTCAGCAACATGGGGAGAACTTCATTAATATAAAGTGAAAAATTAACCCAAAAGCAGAAAAGCCCGCCCTCAGAGACGAGAACACTTCCTTGTAGTTTCTCTGAGGACTTCAGCTTTTTGGCTTTTTTCATTTTGAGGGCTCTTGTCGTTTAACGACAAGTCAAGGTCTGGTCTCTAATGGCAATTAAATTTGTGTGTTGTACTCTGCAGTGGCAATAATTAGGTATCTTTTTTCCGGCTGTGGCTCATTACACTTCCAGAGTGAGAAGTGAGGATGGTGAAACAGGCTATTGTTGAATTCTGTTTAATTAAAGCAACCAATTAAAACATTTATCACACGGGTTAGTTTGCTCCAGAGACTGTAAACGTTTAAGTAGGTAAGACAGAAAAAAAAATTTAAATAGCTGCCTCACACTATTCATTAGTCTGTTGGGTTAATGCAATTCTGCATGCGGATGTTGGTAGAGTGTTTCCAGAGGCTGCAGGCTATAATATTTCCCAGCTTTTGTAGCTACAAATTGGGTTTGTGGTTGTTAAAGTGCACATAGGCAGGAATGAGTGTGTGCATACTCAGACATATTTGTCAAACTTTCTCTGTTGGGATGATGACTCGGGAAAAGCGAGGGCATTTTGGATGATTTGTGTGCACTTCTCACCTGAAGCTTGCTTCTGTCACGGAGGCGGCTTGGTGGAATTGATCTTTACTCTCCTTGAATCTCTCAAAATTCTACAGAGATTTTTGCCAAAACAACAAAAAGAGACAGAAAGAAAATGATTGTTAGTCAGATTATTAGAGAGATGCATTTGTTTGTCTTTTGAACAGGCAGAAGGGAAATAAACACATCACATTTTTTTTGTCGATTTGCGCAGAAAGAACCCCTGAAGTGGAAGTGTTTGCCCAGTAAACAACATTAATAACATATCAGATGAAATATTCACTTTTTAAAAACAACTCACATTTTTTTATCTTATAATTCCCTTGCTTTTGCTCATTTCCACCTTTTATTTTGTTTCCTTGAAATGTTCTTTTGCTCATCTACAGCTGCTTTCTTTAATCTCTCTCTATTCCATTTTCCCTCATTCCAGGCTACAGACCAAAACAACTCAACTTAATAGCATTTCTTTATCATAAAACTAACAGAATGTTGAAGATTTCTACATGCAACCTGAATAAGACTTAGCAATTCCAGTCCCTTGCTGTAAAACTAAATCTCGGCACTGATAAGCTGCATTACTCATACATTTTTATTCTTTTTTGTAGAAAAATCAAGATTTCTGCCTTTGCAGTGTGTCTGGTGAGGACCAAAAGTTGTGCATGCCGGCAGTGGTATTATGAAAAAACAATCAGCTAATCCACAACAACTGCAGCCTCTCCTCTGCAGATCCCCCGAGCTTAGGCCTTTCAACACGCAGCATCCCCCAAATATTTACCCAGCAAACTGCACCATCTTGGAAAGAAAAATGTGGAGGAAAAATAAAACTGAAAGCACTGCAAGGCAGGTAGTATAAAAAAAGAGGAGAAAAAGTAAAAGCTATGGGTATAAATTGAATTAATAAATGCAATATGTGAAAATATTAATGAAAAAAATCATGTAAAATAAAGAGATTCCTGTTTTGGTAAAAGATTACAATGTTTCATGGCGTTGATTATATTAAATAAACTTCACCAGGTTTTAACTATAGGCAGACCTGAGTTGATTCATGTAAATCATTCATAGATGTCCTTCTTGGTTTTAAGTTACTCCAGGAGCACCTCAGGGCTCCGTGCTCAGACTACTTTTGTTGTTGATTATACATGCTCCTTCAGAACAGAACCACAAGGAAGTACAGTGTGAATTTTCACCATTATTCGACACAGAGCTGCATCTGTGTGTTAAGTAACTAGATATTTGATAATGTACTAAACAGACGCCTGTCTAAAGTAGTTGAAGGTCTGCACCACAAGTACATTTTTATTTTCCGAGGCTTTAATCTCTTGATTTTACTGAGTTTCTTCAGTTGGTTTTATGTTTTGTATGGTTTTAAGGTTGATTTTTATTGCACAGCGCTTTGTGATTTTATGTCTGTGAAAAGCGCTTTATAAATAAACTTTACTTACTTGGTCCAAACATTGATACTAAGGATCCTACGCTCCAAACACCTACATCAATTTCAGGCCATGATATAAGAAAAAAAAGCAATAAATGAAATGTTTGTGGTCTTTAAGAGTCTTCTGCAGATGTAGCATTGTGTCTTTCTCTTGACACTTACTGTAGTTTTGTTTTTCCATCCTGGCCTTGATTAAGATCTTTTTCAGTAAATTTCTTACTGTGTTTTTTGTTTCTTAATGCCGTTTCTTGTTTTGCACTTTGAAGTGCTACAAACCAGTTACAATGTAGCTGCATGAAATGTCAATACAACTCAATTAGCTCTATCTATTCATGGTTCAGTATTGGCAGATTCGCAGATTTTTCTGTGGAACATAACTTCAAATTATCAGGAAAAATTTTGCCTATTTGTTTTTTTCAGAAAGCATATCTAAAATATTCAAGAGCAAATGCAGCATGGGAAGCTGAATTACTTGGCTAAATGCTAACTTGCTAACTTGGCTAAATGACACCAGCATTTAGCCAAGTTAGAGGCACTCAAATGTTTTGATCAATAAAATGCTTAAGACTAGAAATGTTTCCTAGATCTAAATCTTTGTTCCCTTGATGCATCGACTAAAAATAATATTCCACCTGCACCCCATTATTGTCTAATTTAAGCATAACATTTAACCATTATACTGTAAGTAGTATGAAATGTCTGTTCATGTATTTTTTTGCTTCTTTTACCCCTACAAACAAACTAATAAACTCCACCCTTTACTCCTTTCTAAAGTGTCATTGTTCTCCTGTACGATGTATTTAAACACGAAAGCATTTAGCATTGCAGCAGCCCCATAAGGGTATTCATTTATCCATTTCCCTTTCAAACTCCAGACTACGTGACAGTGTTGCGGTTTTTGACGCGCTTTGGGGAAAAACAAAAAGACGCTAATAAGTGGAGCATCTTAAAAAGACTGATTAACAGCTAAGACTTCTTAAAAAGGAGGAAAATTCAAAGGCGTGGAATATTATAAACAAGTACGTAGAGCCAGAGAAGAACAAAACTGACACAGGGAGTCAAGAAGCTCGTTAGATGTGAAAAGGTGGAAGCAGCTGTACTTTGCATTCATCAGCCATCAATAGCCAAACAGATTTCTGCTTCCCCACTGATTATGATTGCAAGCAATAATTTTCACCAGCTGTCTACACATGTTTGCAACCAACCTACACCTACAGGAACACGCCTCTGAAATATTATACACGGGGAAATCTGGCGTGGATCCCCCAGTTTCTAAACCAATTAGACATATTTGTTTCTTCGGTTAATTTCTAATAATGTTAGGAATTCATCAAAAATTGCTGCAATTACTGTAAAAAGGCATACCAGTCAAACAAAATAAAGACCGTCACACAGGTAACAGAGAGGAATACTAATGAGGTTCCTAATATAAAAGCTTATGGAAGAACAAAAACCAATAAATGAACAGATTTGTGATGAAACCTGGGAGAAAACTTCAGATTGAACAAATGATGCTCTTCAGGCAGATCCAAAAACTCTCAAGGTCTCATTTCTCTCACTCTCCTGTCTGTGTTCCTCCTCCATCTCTCCCTCTCATTTACAGTACATATGCACACATTCTTTGATCTTTCAGAAACAGTTCTAAAGGTGTGTAGAGGCTTTTAACCCCCTCAGACCCTCCTTTTCTCTGCTTGACCTGACTGCAGCAGCAGCGCTCACTGAACAACACAAAATGAGTTTTTCACTTCGACCCTGGCCTCTACTGTACATGGGCTGATGTTTGCACACACTATGTCTTTGTGTCATTATGTTGTTTTGCGTCCTGCGCGATATGCTTGCACTGTGTTATCAAAAGTACTGTAGCTATTCAAGGTCATGTAAACATCTGCACTCATCAAGCAACATTTCAGCAACTCGGTCCATTCATGTGTCTAGGCTTGGTGAAAACAAGTTGCTGATGCTCAAAGGGAGCATCAGAATGGGGAAGAGGGCTTGAAAGCTTCTTCTTCCTACTATCCCTTTGGACGTCACGCCACGCTCTTCAGAAAGCCATGACGGCGTCAAAACAGCTTTTGATACTGTTTGATACCATAAATATTGTCATAGCGCGCTGCGCGGTTTACTGTTTGGTTTACAAACCAAACTTGTCATTTTATTGTAAACCTTTTGATGAGGAAAGCTACGCCGATGGATAGCAGCCATCAGGACTGGCAGCCCTCTGTGTAATCAGATTTACACTGAACATTTTTACTAGGTAAGGAGATTACTAGTAAAATCTTCTTACTTACTTAGTAACTAAAGTAAGCACTCAAATATTGCCTTATGGAGAAGGTACAGGTCTAATCATTAGTAACCATGGAGAAAACGGCCCACTAACAAGCAGTCTACTATGTACGGAAAAGACTGATCATGATCTAGAGTTTAGTATGCTTTTAAAGGGCCAGTATTATATAAAATGAACTTTTCTGACATTTACATAACATTATAAAGTTATTCCCTCATCATAAACATACCTGGAGTGTTGAAATCTTAATCTCCATGGCAACCATTCAGCTGTGCAAAACGCTTGGGTGGACCTAAGTCCACAAAGTTGATGATTTGATGAAATCAACAACAACACTGCAGACTTGAAGCACCTAGAAGAGGAAGTTTTGGAAAAACTCTGTCACCTGGCCGACACGACATGATCCCTGCAGCTGCTGCACCGACTAACAGACGCTGAGATGAAGAGATAACAGTATTATTCACTTTCCATCATGGTCATAATGTTATGCCTGAACGGTGTGTGTAAGTGCATCACAAGGTAGCAGACAAAATTGGGAAAGGTATTTTTCGTACAAATTCACATTAGCATCAAAATAATTTTCAAGTGCTTTTTATTGTCTCTCAGCACCTTCTTCTGGACTCTTCAGACTTTAATAAAGGCTGCTGCAGAGACTTCACTGTGGGTGTTTACCACCGTTTGAGGAATGCACAAGTACTTCTTTAGCCCAGGACAAAATAATGAGGCAACAGGAATGTCAGCAGCAGCTCTGCAATGTTTAGTACCATTAACTTATTATGAAACTCATATCTTCATCTCCAGATGGGGTGCAGCCTCGGTGGAAACGCTGCTAACAAGCTAAACTAATAAGCAGATCCGAAGCTTTCGGTGCAGCATATTGAGCAGATAGCTTTTTACGGGATGAAAGCGTTCAACTTTGACTTGGTGTGCATAAGGCCCAGAGTGGGTGCATTTCCATAAGAAAGTGCAACACAGCAGAAAAGTCAAGTTTTAATATGGTGCTTTGGAGGGGGAGTGCGGGGAACTCGAGGTATTGATCAAAAGGCCAGAATGTCTCCATCTTGTCGGGATCACACAATATCTGCAATATGTCATCAGTATATGCATAAATATACACATTCACATGAGGATGTGCACTAAATTTTCAATTTTGCGTGGGAGGATAAGCCGCCAAAATGTATATCTCTTCATTTTATAATGAAGACATGATTTAAGGTTAGCATAAGACGTCTGCTGGAACAGAATGGTAGTTAATACAACAACCTCCCAAATGTTGGAAGCTCAACAATAAGGAAGTGTCTGCACCTTTCCATGCAGGAATCCCCACCAGCCCCCTCGCTGCCTGGTCACAAATAAAAGGAGTGCCACTGCGTTTGATTTGGAAGAAAGCAGTGGATGTGTGTTTAGTGTGCAGATATTTCCAGTGCTCTTCGAAGAGGCCTTCCTGACAGCCTGTCAAGCAACCTGTCAGACTTGGAGGAGGATTATTATCTCTTTCTGTACGCTCTATTTCCACAAGCTTCAAAATACGCTCCATTATGACAGGAGTGTGTGCGAAAGAGTCAGAAAGACAGCAAGACCACCAGTGAGAGAAACAGGAGAGAAAAAAGGAGGAATTAGATATTAAATGGTGGGGCCTGGAAGTTAGAAAATGTCGACCCCTCATAAAAACACCAGTGCACGAGAAAATCAGGAGTAAGAAATTTAAAACAGACATGCTTTTATCTGATTGGTAATCTAAGACAGACCTCTATAGCTCAACAGTAGGGCTGTTGTAAATGATTATTTTAGTAATCGAGTCATCTATTGATTATTCTGATGATTATTTAAAAAATAATAATAAAATGAAACATTGGTAAATACTGCCATAATAGCAGTATTAATATTGGATGTCAATATCAGCCCAAATTTTCCATATTTTTGCATCCCTAACAATTACTTTTTTGTAGCTTAGAAAACTGACCTGCAGTAATAACAGCTCATTTTTTAAGTCAACCTACACAAAAATTACGCAAAAATCTGAAATTGTATTAAATTTAATAATAAAAAGAATAAAGCAGCAGCTCTTGGAGAAAGGCTGTTGTGTTCCGCGCATCACACCAGATGCTTTAAGGAAGCCTCTCCGTCCCCAACATGACAAACTGGACACGGGAAAAGGCGACATCTGGTCCCTCTGCATTGTGCCAACAGCCAGCAATCTTCAGTAACTCATTGACGGTGCAACAATCAGTTATCCGGTCGAAACACTTGGCACTGAATATTAAAACATAATTTAACAAAGATTCGAGGCAGATAATTTGCCTCGAGAAATTGTAATAATCGAGGTAGTCGATGAATTACAGCCCTACTCAAGAGTGGCTGAAAGCACCATTTCATTCCTAACTTGTTTCATTCCCAACTTTTGTAATCTGTGAATTGGCTAACATTAAAATATAATCAATACAAAAAAATTTGAAGTGGTGTTAAAATCCATATAAATGTAGGCATTTTCATCTTGCAGGTTCTCACCAGGTAAAACATGACTGTTAGCTTTATTGGTTACTCTAAATTTCCCTAAGGAACAGATACATGTGTGCACGGCTGTTTGTCGTGGTGTTGCCATGATGCAATGTGACGAACTGCCAACCTGTCCAGTGTGGACACTGACTCTCGATCACTGGAGACGGGCGCCAGCCCACCCTGCAGCAGATACATGGACTGGAATCAATTTCTTACTTTTTTTGGGGTAGTGAAACCATTGTCATACTATATATATTTTATCTTTATCAGAAAAAGTCCCATGCCTACAATGCAACGATCAGTACAGAGCATACACTGTCTTTGATTATATTGGTACAGATTTTACATTGTTTTCAACCCGAGCTGATATATTTTAAATAAAATGAAAATGCTTTCACCATGAAGTGTCCGGGACCGACTGGGCTGCATTTTGAGCGAAGGAATCCATGACTGCAAACAAACTGAGCGCTCAGAGCGATACATGAATCTGCCCATACTGTACATGTGCACCTGAGTACACAGTATTTAGGCAAATAACATCTCACTCCATCTTAACACACACAGCCACACAGAGAGGTCTGTCTGCAAACATCCTGAGCTCCATGGCAAACACAGCTTGTGCCACCCGTATGCCAGCCTGCCAGCCAATGGCTCGCTCTCTAAATCCAACCTGTTACTAATGAGATGAACACAAATAGCCGCCCGCATGACACCAAAGACCTGTATGTGACTCTGCCTTTGCATAAGCATGGATGTGGCAAAAGGAGGAAATATTTCTTTGAGTTTTTCCACATCTTATCAAGCCACAGTGATTTGTGGTCTGTGTTTTCCACACCACCAGCTGCTCTACAAAACTTTACCAAAACATTTTTTAGAAATTGCCTTGTTTCTATTACGTAAATGTATTTTGGTAATTTCAATTTTGCAATTTTATGGTTAATGAAAACACAGCTTATGTTGCCTCTAGATTTAACAGTTACCCAAATACAGTTTTAAAACCACATAAAGTCCTTGATGCTTTATGTATTTTAGGGAGTTTTCACACAATAATCCAGTAGACTCGGTTCAGTGGGGAGCCAAAATTGGAGCATTTGTTACATTTTTATGTTGGTGTAGTTCTCTTTCACGCTGCACTGACAAATGATCCAAACCTTTTGAAAAACCTGTTCACCTCCTCTCCTGTGGTGGTGCTGCAACAAGAACCACTGAAGGAAACAACACAAAAATCTCTGAACAAGACACTGAGCGCAACTTCCTTCCTCACAAAATGTAAACAGAAATGGAGTCAGATTTTAGCGGTTGTAGGATTTCTCTTTTGTCTGTAGTAAAAGACCAGCCATCCCTCCCTGCAGTGCGAGACTAGTGCATTTATTTTGGCTCTAGTGACCCACAATGCCTTGTGCTGTAGTTTGCTTCCTGCTTTTGGAGCGATCTCCAGTCCATTTGCTTACACATATGTATACAAACTGCACCAGAGTTCACTTCAGCCAAACCAAGACCAAGTAGTTTGCTTTTTCAGTCCTCATCAGAGTTCGATAGTGCATTCACTCCTCTCCAAACGAACCAGACTTTCTAAGCAAACCAACCTGAATTCAATTAATGTGGACTAAACAGGGCTGCTGCGAATGCACCCTTATTCTAAGGTAACTACAAAAATTAACTGGTGTACTGAAGTTAAGGAGTCTGCCCAAAGACAGCTGGCTGATTAGAACACAGACTCTCCATTTACTCTGGATGCTGAACAGGCCTGAATTAACCAGGGTAAACAGAACACAATACTTAGGTTTTAAACATAATGTCCTTTAAAGGTCTTTTCTATTTGAGAAATGGAAGACAGCTTTCCCCGGAGAGCACCTTGTAAAGGTTCTCCGCATGGTGCCTGGTGAGACTGAGACTTGACTTGAAACTGCACCTTTTCTACCTGGCAAATGTCAAACGGAAGATGAAAGGAAATGGAAGGTCTTGTAAAGGCTCTCCGGAGATGCTCCGGCTGGCTTCAATCTCTGCTGCCTGTTGAATCGCACCGGAAAGGCCTCAGGGAGTCACTTCTTCCATGTAATGTTTAGTTGGGAACCTATTTTGATGAACAAGCTTGTTTAAACGTTCTCTACAGTAGTTTTTCACGTTGGGGGGCAGGAGGAACGTTTCAGACCATTTTATTTATCGCTTTAGTTTTCTTTGCTGCACAAAATCATCTTTAATGGAGATAAAGCTTATTATTATGGATGCTGTGGAGCAACCTGCTGGTGTAGCTTATAGCTCAACATTCCCACTGGGAAGGCTACAAGCAATGCATCAGATGTTTTGTCATAATAATGCTGTAGAGAAAATTTGCATGAATCCTTTAAATCATTACACATGCAAGTACGTTTGCACACAGAAATGCAAAAAGCCTGTTTGACCTTGGGTTTATGTGACTACAGTTGATCATGCATCTGTTGGAATGTGCACATGTGAAACAGCTCTTCCTGTCCAGATTTTCGGTGTTCTTCTGAGGTTTGCTGCTCAGCACAGCAGGCCGGGGTTTCTGTGAACGCTTCTGAACGAGGCAGGTTTCTGCAGGTCTGTGAAACATGTGTGAATGTCGTACCCTCTGCTCCAGCTGAGCCAGCTGCTCCTTGTAGAAGGCATCCAGCGCTTTCAGCTGCGAGTCTTTCTTCTGGAGCTGCTGAGCCTGCAAGCGAAATACACACAGAGACAGAGCGGTCGGCTGAAAAGGCATCGGAAAAGGTCATGTGGGTATCATGCGGTTGGTTCAAAACACAATAAAGTTTTGTTTTGATTTCATTTATTTTGTCCTTATCTGCATTTTTTTACTGGATAATGAATCTGTTGTTTTGCAGATTTAATATTCAATAAATTATTGTTAGAAACATAGTGTAACGCTGGAATACAATTTCACGACTCCCAATTGTTCTTTTTTAATAAGTATTTTTCTAAATCAAACAATTTAACTTTATAAAGATGCTAAAACACTGTGCGATGATTGAAGGCTGGAAGACGGTTGATTTTGTGTCTGCTGAACCATTAACCTGTTGATCATATCCTGTCATTAATCTGCTGAAACACCCCAGGACAACCATTTCAGCTTTCTGACAGAATCCATCAAATTTTTATTATTTATTCGAAGGTTTCATGTTTGCATGCATTAACAAACCTTTGAAAGAAAATCAGGCCATAGATCATAGATCCTTCACTGATGTGGTTTTTCTACACACTAACACCGCCTGCTCCAGAACAACGATGATGATAGGACAGAATTACAGTAGACTGACTATTATAATAGTTCAAACCCCAAATAAACTGATGGACATTAATACCCAGCGTGGAAACTGTCCTAGAACTACAGCAGAAATGAACATGGATGGTCTTCCTTGTCATCCACTCTTAAAAATGAAAAAATGTGTGTAAATCCAGGTTGATAGAGGCAGCCGTGTTGCATGAAGCAGTAACACCAAGAAGGTCAGCCTGCAAAGTCATTTATATTCATCTCCGTGGCAACTACCAGGACAAAGAGACGTAACTGCACCGTTCACAAGCCTCAACAGCTGATCTAGCAGCTTCCTAAGATAGCATCACTTGATAGACACAGCTATCTAGATGTGATATGGTAGGAAAATCTGACAAGGTAGAAGAAATGTCATAAGTATGTTTCTACCTTTACGGCTATAGTTTTAGCATCAAGCCAAAGCATCAAGAGACTTTCAGTGAGGGAAATCCATGTAATATCCTGTATTAAATGTTTCATATTCACTGCTGGGCTTTACGGTAAAAGAATATGGTTTGAATACCAGTGTGGTCTGTGTCCTGGCAGATCTTTATGCACAGCAGCGGATTAACATTGTTTCCTTTCATGTTACTGCTGGTTTTAAAAATTATACTTCAACGTCCCTTAAAAAAATCATTTACTTGCAAGAATGCACTTTTTATTTCCATCCAGCATTTTGTTGAATTCAAGGTCTCCAACAGATTATGTATGGTCAATGACTTCTCAGAGGTTGGACTCTACAGCATGGCCGCACGCTGGAAATCCACGCACCACAAAGGGAGAAAAAAGCCGTAACCTTCAAATCAAAAGTTTGCTTTTTCTGCTTCCGTCTCTATCGGTCAGCGTATCTCTACACATCTATTTCGTGCGCTCTAGTGGGTGGATGCGTGCCACAATCACCCTGTTGCGCTGAAAAGGAACACATAGATTCACAAAAGCAAGCACATCTGCAAAAGAATGCTGATAAACATTCAACAAGCATGCAGGACACTTGACAAGGAAGGGAAAATTCAATTTTTTAAAGAAGAGTCCTTAATGTACACATGCAATATGGAGACATACTTGGAAATGTTGCACGAAACCATGAAAAGAGAGCAAGGTCAAACAAAATAAGCAAGAAAGATGGATAGGAAGAAATAAAAGCAGCGAGGGGCTTCATTTGATTCCAAAAACTGATCAGTTATTAAGTGAATTTTACCCAAATATGCTCCAAATTCTAGATACTTTACTCCTCTAGATGTCCAGAAGGATTTTCATTCCAACAGAAATCATTGACAATTACTACAATCAGCGTATTATGAAAAGCAGTTTCTTTGTTTTTTTTTTCCTGTCTAGCCCCCCTACATGTTGAAGAGGACGATGAGAAACAAAAGAAGACTGAGGCAAAGATGAAAAGGCCAACAGTGCAGGACTGTCATGAAGCTTACCATGGCCTCCATCTCATCTGCAGACTACAAACGGTGGTAGAGAAAGAGCAAAGAAGAGGAGTGAGAGGAAGCTGCCTGCCACACATTTCAGCTTTTGGGTTGTGCATATTAAATACAATACAAGGGAAATTAGTATAACAAACCATACAATCTGGAATATTTATCCAGACGTGTGCTGGAGAAATATTCTAGTGTTCTTATTAATGGGGTAGTTGGCATGACAGGGACATCCAGTTGATTTACTGATTAATGTTTGACTAATTAAGCACTTATTGATGGTTTGAAAGGGTTTGAACTTTCATCCCAAGACAGTTAGGCCATCTTCAGGCATTTGCAATGCGTCATTTTAACCCAGTTCATCCAGTTTCCATACATCACTGCTGACACACATACTTCATAGATGTGACAGAGCATAATGTTTCACAAAAAGCGTTCCACTGTTTTGCTCTAAAATCTGCAAAAGTCCCATTTTCAAACATGCCAACCTGTTCAGCAAAATAGAAACCAGCTTTGGTCCTCCCATAAACTGGTTTTCCTGTTCTTACAGTGAGTGTGACAAGATCAGAAACAAAACGGGCTTTGGACATGTGTAAAGAATATCACATGGTAATTTCTGGCTATTATTGCATATGACTTTTTATTTTTTAGTTGAAAAAGTTGCTATTACAGAGGGGATTTACTGTGGAGCTTTTGTTGCTTTGCAAAACAATTTAACTCAGAGTTTCCACACGAGCCTCGCTGTACCTGCGTAGACAAAGCGCTGATTGTAGAAGAGAGCAGTTAAGGTGATTGCAATGAGGAAATCTATCTGAAATCTTTGATGTGTGTAAACAACATCAAATTGGGAGCTTTTGTTACACTGATTGTGATATATTTTACACTCCTTAAACATGCAAGACAAACGTTAGAAAAAAGAAAAAGTGAAATACATTTCATCACAATTCCATCAAAAGTTCAGACTTTAGTGCTTTATTATTGTTTAATTTTTTAACACTTCGGCATGCTAGAAAAAGAAACCTTAATGTATTTTATTGCAAAATAATGTGATAAACCATTCCTGTGAAGTTGAAGGAAAAGGATATTCAAAATGTATATATACATATATAAAAATAAACTAAAAACTCTTGGTATGCATTTAATTTCTGCTCCATTTAATTCAATACCCATAATTAAGAGCCAATTGCCGATACAAATTCGGCCCACCTCAGTACAGCTGGTAGAGGTAGATAAAGTTTTTTTTATTTTTAATTAGGACAAAATTAATACAGACAAATTAAATGTTTTTACATTGAAAAATATTAGGTACAATACAAAATGGATTTTCTGACTATGGTTTGTTGACTCGTTTTTAATTTCACAGTAAAAAGGAACACAGCTACACAAAAACAAACTGTTGTGCATGTAAGTCTGATTTAATTCATTTATTTTAAATTTGAAAAAACGACCCAAATCATGTTACAAGAATGAACTATTTTCTTCATGTTTTGTTGTCCTCTCTGCCCCCCTCCCCCAAAATAATTTGCAAACTTGATGTCTTAATTTTAATGAAGCTAGAATGCCAAACCCTTTTCAAGCTGATGACCTACAGTGATTCACACAACCCTTCGCAGGAAGAAAAAGTCTGACTACTTTTAAATTAAAAAAAATTGCATGCTTAGTTCACAGTTGTGCATTGAAAAAAAGGCCTTTTAATTTTTTTCTTCATTAAAAGAAAACTTGGTTGCAAGTATTACTCACGTGACAACATTGGCCCAAAAATGGCCAATGTCCTCAGTTTGTCCAAATTCTCAAGAGAGTTGGGACGAGTGTGAACAATTACCTTCAAGTAGAACAAAAACAACAGACTTAAAACTAGGGGGCACTCATCCATTGGCCATAATTTCCTTAATTTTGGGTACAGATGAACAGACAATGCTTACATATGAAAACGATCTTGTCTACCTCTGCAAACGTCTGAAAATCAGTCACTGTCCCCTTTTGTTCTGTCAAGAGAGAACTGACTGACACAGCTGCCCACCGGGTCACACGGGTAGCAGTAGTCACCTCACTGTTGCTAAATATGTGACTTTATGACTTTATTCAGCACAAAAAACATGCATCAGCCAAAATCACTTCTTTTAAAGATTACTGATTGGCCTTTGGTGCACCCCTATTTACAACCAGAATTACAATTTATAGTGACTTATGTCATGGCATTTTAATGTATTTTCATATCAAAGTCAAGACCTAATTGAAAATGGAAATGTGAAGCAAAGTCTCATTCCTATCAGACAGAGTTGGGATTATTTTGAAAAGAAAAATGGGCAAATCATCAGCACAATTACAGCTACATTCCACATAAAACCGTACCGTATAAATAGCTTTCTGAACAGTCCAGCGTTCCTACAAAGTCTCATCATCAACACTGAATGCTTTGGGGGTCTTTTTTTTCTTTAACTTGTTTTCAATCACACCTGAAAACTCCATATAGAGGAAAACATAATAACTTCACAGCATCTCTTATACAGACAGCCTGTCACTGTTTGAAGTACCCTAACGTACTAAAAGTTGCACATCTGGTACTCTGAGGAAATTAATGCCAATCAATATTTAGAAAGCTCTAGTGTTACGGTGAACACAGTGGCACTGAAAGGCAGAGCTGAGCAACTGAGGTGAGGGCTGTCTACACGCACACCCCCACACACACCAACACACACACACACACACAGAGCGAGATTCATCATCATTAACAGAGCTGATGAACGCCAAATCAAATCGGCGCCAATCGTTTGTGTTTCATAAACATAAGTGCGGCAAAGAGCAAGAGTGTTTCTGATGTTCGAGGCAGCTGCTGCAAGTTAAAACCGAGAAGAAGATCAAATTGCTTTTTTTTGTTCATTTAAGGTGCTGGAAAAAGTATCTGTTTGGTAGGATTAGGCAGAAAAAGAGCAGATTTAATTAAGGCAGGGGGGGAATTAACAACTTCCCTTCCTATCTGCGTCCGTCTGTGTTGGTCCAGTTTTAATTTGCAGTCACAGAAGAAATTGCAAGTGAATCAGATGACTCCTCTTGTGTCCCTTCAGGGACCTGCAAGTCTGCGGTAGATAACGGCCGGCCAGGCGTGACTTTACACACAACGCATCACACCATGTAAGCACTCCAACGCACGGCGGAGGAGGACATCCTGGACTTACAAGCTCAAAGCCATGACGGCATATTAGGGCCACTTTACAGGACTTTAAAGAAATAAATTTCTGCCAAAAAACTCAGAAATCGTCTAGAAAAAGCTACCAATTACCACATTATACCACAATGTGGTAATTATGGTATAATTATTACATTTTCTTGCAGTTGTTAGTGTACGTATCTGCTGAGCTTGATACACCCAGACATATTTTATTTTATCTTATGATAGAAAAGAACAGAAAAAATGTAGTTAATACAATATTATGAATGTAACGGTGCAGAAAGATTGTAGTTCAAAACATTTTCAATATACTGTAAGAAAATCTAGCAAATATGTTTTCTTTTTCCTTTTTCTGTTACTTTACAGTGACAGAATTTATATATATATATATATATATATATAAAATTCCCTTCTCACCCACCGTGGGTGGTTCTTATCCTCTGAGCTCGGGTCCTCTACCAGAGGCCTGGGAGCTTGAGGGTTCTGCGCAGTATCTTGGTTGTGCCAAGGACTGCACATTTCTGGACTGAGATGTCTGATGTTGTTCCTGGGATCTGTTGTAGCCATTGGTCCAGTTTGGGGGTGACTGCCCCGAGGGCCCCGATGACCACAGGCACCACTGTGGTCTTCACCTTCCAGGCCCTCTCCAGTTCCTCCCTGAGGCCCTGGTATTTCTCTAGTTTCTCGTGCTCCTTTTTCCTGATGTTGCAGTCGCTTGGTATTGCTACATCTACGACAACGGCTTTCCTCTGTTGTTTATCCACTACGACAATGTCTGGTTGGTTTGCCATTACCATTTTGTCCGTCTGGATCTGGAAGTCCCACAGGATCTTAGCTCTGGCGTTCTCCGCCACCTTTGGAGGCGTTTCCCACTTTGATCTCGGGGTTTCCAGTCCATATTCTGCACAGATGTTTCTGTACACTATGCCTGCAACTTGGTTATGTCATTCCATGTACGCTTTCCCTGCCAGTATCTTGAGGAAAAAGTCAGTGTTGTTAAAGTATTTTTTAATGAGACTCAATCAACATTTGAGCATGAAGAATGTTTTAAATTCCCTTTGGAGTTTTGATATACAGTATAGATAAATAGTGTTTTATCTTATTGCAACCCACTGAAGTGATAATCTAAAAAAAGGATAGGTTTCACAGCTCTCTTAACAACTCAGCTTTTAACTGTCCACAGAGAAATTTTAATCTTACTGAGTGATAGAGTGGGGTATTTGTTCATTTGAATGCTTTTTTTTTAATTGCGATATCAAACTCATAATGAGCTTATTTTACTCAATCCAACCACAAAGCAAAGCAATTTGCTGAGATATTAAATCACAAAGCAGAACACACACAAACAAACAAAAAAAGTAGGATCCATTTTTGTTTTGCCTCAAACCACATCACAATTCATACCTCACACAGGCTTTACACAAGTAATCAGACTTGCACTGCTGTCACACTGGGTACAAAATGACTTTTCTTGCTTGAATTTTCTTCTAAATTATTGAAAAATAAAGTCTCATAGGTTGAGTACAAAAAAAACAGGGTAGAAAAAAATGATATTAAATTAAGGCGACAAATTATATAAGAAACAGAACAGCAAAGCAACTTCATGTTATTAACATGAAGTCTAATTAAATACAACAGCTAGTAGCCATGAGCTAAACAGCAGATTAGCTCAAAAATGCATTACCATATATCCTTCCCTCTTTAGGCTTCTTCTGCATATGAATCGATTCAGTGCACAGCTGGAGGTCTGAAGCATCTATTTAGAAGCCGGTGATGGGGAGGAAAATATGTAAAAGTGTGAAACACAAAAATCAAGCGAGAGTGAGTGAAAGAAAGTCAGAATGAAAACGACGAAGGATAACGGGAGACATGTCTAACAGGTAACAAATATCAAACGGGGAAAAAAATGACAAAAGGAAGACAGAAAAAGAATTAGAATGAGACAGGGAGAGCATGTGGGAGCAGGATCTGTTAAAGCATCTGGCAGCTAAACTAAATCTGCTCACTTGTTACCTGGAATTATTCTGGTTTTATATTAAACAAGCCAAAAACTGCAAAGAATTACGGAGACCCCACAGTGGCCCCATGAGGAACACTTACCGTATGCAGCAAATAAACTAAAATCTATTAAAAAAGACTAACCCTAACTAGTGAGCTGATAAATGATTAAAGGGTCAGTGGTATTTAAAATCACACTTTTTGGAACTTTACATGTTGTAATACCTGGAGTGTTGCCTTGATTGTTTCATGCATGCCTGAGAAATACTTTCATCTCCATGGCAACCGTTCAGCTGCACAAAAAACCTGGGAGGACCAAGCAGCGCCGTCAAGGAAAAAGATCCTCCTCTGAGCTGCAGTTTCCAAGTTTCCGCCTGACAGTGCAGTTCTCCACCATGACTCCCCCACTCAGCTCCTTCAGACTAGCCAGCAGCAATTAGCAAACACCTGGCAGAGATGCATATCTGCTGAGGTCATTATAGGAGCTACTTCTCAGAGCAACACTTGTAAAAGGAGTCATGTTGTGATGACTCCCGGGAGCCGAAGTTTTTAAAAAGGCAGAAGCCCAAAAAGTTAGATTTCTTTTAAGTCATACTTTATATATTTATATATACACACATACACTGCCCCTTTAGCAACACCATATTAAAAAAATACAGTCAAACATTATATCCAAATATATGACTAAAACAATTACTATGCTTTTTTCAAAGTATGTGAATCCTCGGACAGATAGCAAGGGAATAATATTGGGGTATGTCCTTAATTAGATGTGGAAGGAGTCAGTGGGACGTGTGTCAGCGCTGCTTGGTCATTCCTTGCTCCCCCTGATTTGGCTGCAGCTGTCTAAATGTCACGCCACCAGCTGCACGGCGGCGTGGCCCTAGCAACCTCTGAGATGTTGACATCAGTCTCCAGAGTCCTCGCCATGCAGTTTATTAACTGTGACATGATAACACCAGAGGAGGATTACCTGAACAGGTTTACCTATCCATAGGATTGGAGGTAAGTTGTGTACAGCAACTGTTCTAGTGCTTCACATTGTGTTTTGCCCAATGACAAACAATAAAAAAGAAATATAGAAATGCCATTAGACTGTAAATATTAAAACAAATCTATTTGTTGTTTCCAACAGACAAGGTACAATATCATAATTTTCATTACATAAAAGGAAAAAGGCTGCAATGCTTCCATTAAATTATACTAAGGCATTAAGGAAGGTGCAAAGCTTGCACCAGAAAGTGTCCCTACTAGGCCGATTTCATTGTTTTCCAAGACTTGTTGTCTACTGGGGGTAGAAAAGCACAGAGAAATTAGCTGGTGACTAGCCTAGCTATTGTGTTCCTGTGCAATTCCACTTGATTCAAATCTCACTTCACAGCACAGTCTGGGATTTCTGGATTTCTTAGGTAGAATTTTAACCAAGCCAAACAGCAAACTGGAGATGACAACAGCAACGTTGATTTTCTACGCTGTTTTGTTGTCTGCCTGTTGCTTTAGCAATGGCAGTGGGGGAAGTGAACGAAGCCGTCGGTCTGTGTTGGTCACGCTTCCTGATACTGAATTAACATTAGCAGCCATTGACATTAGCAGCCACCTCGTTCAGAGCGACACTGCTCTCCTGGAGTGGAGAATGGTTGTTTACAGTGAGGGAATTTCCTTTAAGCTTCATAGGGTTGAACCTGCACATAACATACATCACGGGCAAACGTTAGGGACTGGGTGAAGTTTCTCAGTAGCAGCAAAAGCCCCAGGCCGTCTGAACAAAGCAAATAGTGTAGAACGAGGAGCTGGTTTCACCAGGCAGGTTGGTGCCCTGAAATTGATGATTTTCATCTAAATAATTCCTGAATGTTGACTGTTCAGTTACAAAGCTCTACAATCTGATGATCTTTTCCAATTGGCAAACTCTCAATACCTAAGCTCTACCAGATTTTGCTGATAACACTGTTCTGTGAGGATGCGTTTACTGAGAGAAGAAGACTGAAAGTTGCCTGTTTAAAAAATTAAGTCACTTTTAAATAATAGAATACTGCATTTTCTGTGACTTGCGGAGACAGATCAAGACATTTTGAGGAGACAACAGGAAGGATAAAAAGAGTACAGCCACATTGCTCTGTTTTATGCTTTGGAGCTTCAAACCTCAGTCACTGAATAACAGGGGTTGGAAATGCTGGAAGTCTTTCAAAAGAGAAAACAAAATCTCAAATTTAGGATAAATATTTACATTCACCTGAGATTGCAATTTTAGTGACACTCCAGACAGGGTGGAATATTAAGTCTGTAATCTCTTTGTCTTTGTTTAAAACAGCAGAAACCTTGTTATGCAGCAACTGCTCCCTCAAAACTTGACATGGTCAAAAATTTAAGCATTTCAATTAATAAATAACACAATAAGACTGAGATTCATTTGGCAATTTGGTTAAGGTCTTGTGAGCTGTTTTCAGCAAGAGTTTTTGGCCTTTTTTAAAATAAAGACCATAACTAAAGATACAAACATAAGGAATTCAGAAAGGCAAAACCAATCTTTTTGCAGAAAGTCATATCTACAACAGGCATACTATGCAGCAGTTTTGAGATTGAGCTGTAGGGACAACAGATGGTGGATGGTTGAGTTGTTAGTCTGCGTGTCTGCCGGGTATATGCCACAGTGATATCAGCTACGGAGGGCCAAATACCAGATCCAGTCCAGAAGGAACTGATGACGAAAGCGTCAGTACGTTAATGTTAAACTGTCCAACGGATCATCAGCACATCGCATGGCCACAGAACGCTAATGTTTTTGGCTCGCGAGTATGGCATGGGACAGACACGTATTAATATACACCAATAAATCTCCCTCTTCCCCTGTGGCTAGTTTGTGTGCTGTGATGCCATCTGATAGCAGCGGCAGTCTGTTCTCCCACTGCATCTTTCTGCCCCACTATCTATTTACTCGGCTGCGTTTATTTAACACATAGCTCCCGGCGAGGCAGTGAATTAGCACTCAATAATAATCGAACTGATAATTACAGCCAGGCAGCTACACAGAAAACACAGAGGGATAAAATGGGCCACCGGCCTCTTCTCCTCCTCCTTCCTTCCTGCTCCTCCTCCTATTCATCCGTACGGTTCCTGTCTTTAACTGCTCTTCGTCTGCAGAGATGAAGCACACAATGACACAAACATGTAGACAAGTAAAACATGCACGCTTTCTTTAAGTTCACGTTCTGAAAATAAAAACTGAACCATGAAGAGTTATCTTTCAAAAATGTTTTTTATATATATATATATATAATATGCCAACTTAAAACATAAACCAAGATCAAAATTCCCCTGCTGTCTGCCTTCCTTTTCTACTTTTCAGGTCGTCTCACCTCCCTATCAGATGTTGCAGTTGTAGAAAACGAGCTTTTGTGCACACAGTCACCCTAATGGCTTTACATGCAAACCCATGTCAGCTTCTGCAGATTACAATTACTGATACAACAGTAAGCTTATCTGCTACCTCAGCCTTCTTCACCTCCTCCTCTTCCTCCTCGTCCATCCAGCCAGTCATTCACCTTCTTCACGCTATTTGCTTCAATGCCACTGCTGCCATCTCATCTTTCAGCCTCAACATTTCCCTTCCTTCCCCAAGTCTTATCAGGCTCCTTTTCTCCTCTTTATCACACTTGACTTTTCGTACATATTTTTCCTCCCAATTATATGCCTATAAGTATGTGCTATCTGTTTCAGTTCCGTCTAAGCTACCCTTAAGAAGAAAAAAAGATTAGTTGTGCAACCAAATCCTTGGCTTAAATGGACATGGCAGCAAAATCAGCAAAATCGGTCAATCGAGATCCTTTCTGTGGGCTGTTCTCAGAAATGCCTGGCACAACAATCCTGAATCAGTATGTTGAAATGGGCCTGAAAAAATCTGCATTATTTTAAGGGGCGAGTAACTATTATGTAATAAGATGTAACGATGCATCCTGTTCACTAGACGAGATATTAGGTTTTTAAGAACAAAGCAAGATGAGATTTTAGCGATATTTTGGTAGAAATCTAAGAAACCTCAAGATGGAAGATTTTTACAAATACGGGTCTCTGAGTTTTAACTAATCTATAATCAGGATGAAATACTCTACAGGAGGTCCAAATGCCAAAAATAAAAAGGACTGAAGTTCTTCCTTTTTTACCAATATATTGGTTTTCAAAAATATATTTTTTGGTTTTGTAAATGTCAAAATGTGTTTTCAAGAATTTTTATTCCATCTAGAATTATCTAGTTATCCAGTTCTGGTTTCACCATGTAAAAAATCATTATGATTTTCAACCTAAAATGATTAAAAATGTTCCATAAAAACTAATCCTTCAGATTAGCACCAGTAAGCTGGGGCAGATGCTAACTCTTGTGCCATTAGCAGATACCAACCAGCTAGTTGATGTGTCAAAATTGTCCTTTCAAATTCATTAATATCAATATTATGACACTTGTGGTGAAATTAGGCATGGGTCATTTAATGCTATCAAGATACGACGTCTTTAAATATTTCAATGTCAAAATGTCCAAACTCTTCTGTCATGCTGCTCCTACGGTATAAAATGCTTTTAAAAAGATGACAAAGAAATTACCAGAGTGACCAGTGTACAGAATAGACACACTGGACTATTTGGAAATTTTTCCTGATCACAAGAAACACAATCAGTCATAATGTGTAAATGCTACTCACTCTCTGCCAAGCAGCTGACTGAGAGCTAGCTAACTGAGCAGATAGTTTGACTTATTGGCCAGCTAATATAAGTCTGCTAGGAAAAAGTATAATAACCCATGGAACAAACACTCACAGTAATACTAATAGCAATATCAGAAACATAAATGATTATTACAACTGTAAAAACCAATACATTTATGGCAGCAGTAGGAATAGTGGTTGCTTTTCTGTTTTAAATAAAAGCAAATAGGTTTTTTTTGTTTGTTTTGTTTTTACAGATTTCTGTACAAATAGCATGTTATATTGAATGTTATGTTGAAACAGTAATATTTTTTCACAAGGTTATGATAACATAATAAATCAAATCAAACTGTATTTGCATAGCACATTTCAGCAACGAGGTATTTCAATTTGCTTTACATCATAAAAACACAAAAATACCAAGTCATAGAACACAGTCAACAATTGAGACATTACATTTTACAGCCATTACACATCAGATTACTGATTAATGTTTCATTGATTATGAAAACTCCCTCTGGTCCAAGCCATTTGATTGGATTCTAATGCCACATAGCCAAATAAAAAATAATAATAATTTTTTTAAAAACTAACGTTTTTCCATTTGTAAAATGAGACACTTGTTAGTAGTTTCCTTTGTATAGCATGCATACACAGTTTAAAATTACTCTAGTGTGTTTAAATGTTCTTGACTGACATGAAAGCAGAATACATGTGCTATACACAGCTCGTTTGACCTTTTTTTCACTCACCTAAACGGCATAATAGCAGCGTGCTGCCATATGTCGAACTAAATAAGCAGTCTGAGGAGTACATGATAAAACATCAAGCAATTCACCAGCTCATATGTAATGCTATAATGAAGCGTGTCCCATCTGTCTCTGTTTGTATCAATTCTGTGTGTGTGCGTGTGTCTCAACGCAGCTGTTTCACAACCAGAGACTGAATGAGTTTCTCTAGAGCGTTAGGGAGACACAACAATGTCGCTCCATCAGCCGGAGAGTCTTTAACTGATTATTTGATTTCAGGTAAAAACACAAGATGAAGGTTTGTCCAATCAGAGGAAACATCTGGCTAGACCCTTGTCTATTTGCTGATCAGTATTGGCAGATATTATTGTTGAAGGTATATAAAATATGTGAAGAAAAATGCAGCTTGGGAAGCTGCTGTAATCATTCTAAGACCGCCATGCATCTTCCTTGCTGCTGATTGGTCGTAACCCCAAGAGCAAAGGTAAGGAAGACTAAATATAAAGTAACATTGTGCATGTACAAACTAATATTAGTACTGCAGCTACTAATATTAGTTTGTACTAATATTGCAAACTAATATTAGTTAGTTTGTAAATAACTTCCTATTTCTAACTTGCAATAGGACGTTAGAAAAGTAGCTCCTTAAAACACATGTGCCATTGTTTCAAAAGTCATAATAATGATTTGTTACTGAGATGTTGCTACCATTATGGCAGAAAAGTATCCTGCTAAGTGGGTTAGGGTTAGGGGTTAGGGTTAGGGCTTTACAAGTCAACAAGATGATTTAACAAACAGCATCTCAAACAATGAGAAATAATTGCATGTGTTCAGAAGAAAGCAAGGTGAAAACCAAACAAACTTGGTTAGAAGTAAGCCATGCTAGCATGCATTCCACAGATAACTAGCTCTGAACTTTCTGAGGCAAAAAGGTGTAATTTATAGACACTTTGTATCAATATTAAACAAACTCTCCGCTGACTAAACTGAAAATGGAAAAGTGGATTATTTTTGGTTAAATAATCGAAATATATCAGTGGATTATTTTCAGTTAAATAAAAGAACAACAATAATCTTGTTGTTCTTGAACAAGATCATCTTGATGAACAACAAGATGATCTTGTTCATTTCATCTCAGCCCAACTTTAACAGCCCATGATTCTGCAGAATTTCAAGACTCATTAATAGCTGCAGAGAAACTAAAACACAAAGTCTGGAAATTCAAAGGCGCCCTCTGTGAAGACTGAAAACCCCCTCAGTCAACTGTTGCAAATGGGCCTAATTACTTCCTGTGTAACAATACAGCAGTACTCTCACGAGCCGTAAGAGCGTAGGTGAGACAAAGAACGCCAGCATCTATTTTATGTCACTGAACATTATGGCACAAAGTTACATGACACTGTGTCAGTCCAAGGCCAATTACAATAGAATGAAAGCAATGCAGGCAATAAAAGGTTACTGTACAAGGTAAGGTGACGGAGAAGACATTAATACATTCCAGGAACATTTCAGGCTTTATCTTTCACCTGATAACATACATGATCAGAACAGAGGGAAGTATTGGAAGGAAAGGGAGGAATACAAAAAAAAGACTGGGACGTGGCTTTGCTGCCATCTGCTGTCGACTAAAGGCACTCCACAATTTTCAGCTAGGGTTAGGGTTAGTAAAAATGTCAATTCTACTAATCCAAAAAACCCTAAACCAGGCTTGAACTCAATTAGCGAACTTGCTTTGTTAAATTATTATTTAACCATTAAATTATTATTTGAAAAAGCTATAGCTTCATTAAACAACTGAAGAATCCTAAATGGACTTTTTAACGAGGAGTTGCAGTGCATATAATTATGCTTGACAAAACAAGTTCAAACACATAAAAAAAGCATGGATGACATTTTTATTAGCTGAAGCTCCATCTGAAGAAAGGTAAAGGGCAGTTAATAAAATAGGCTTCCTAATTGTTCTGCGAGAACAGAGAGAGAAATTTACCATATGCTAATGTGACTTATAACCTTCTTTTGCTTTCAACAGGCACCCAAAGGCCATTAACACACTGGAAAAAAGAGAAAATCCTTCTTAGTCCTTCTCTTCGGCTTGCCTCCTTTCTTCTCATTCTCTTATTCCCTGCCCTCATTCTGAAATTAATCTGCAAAAGATTTGCCATTAACAAAGAGCATTCTGGGAGCCGCGCAGTGGGAGAGGTCCTTGGCTCATGATGCAGAAAAGGACGGAGGAATGAAAGGTTCAGGCGGTTCAATGCGGATGCAACAAAAGACAGGAAGAAGTGATGGAGAGAAGAAGAGAGGAAGCCAGTAAATAGCATACGCCTCGCATCATTGTCTGGCTCTCTGACTTGTGACTCAGAGCAGCGCCCATCCACAAAGGGACGGAAAGAACTGAGTCACCTGTAGCGTTTTCTCTCTCCCCTCACCTCTCGTTTTTATTCAAGCACTCAAGGATAAACTCTGTTTGCTCTGCTTTTCAATTTCACAAGGAAGAACAAGAAGAAAAAAACATAGTGAAGTAACAAGGGATCTGACTCTGGGTGAATTCAAATCTTTGCTACTTATTCCCTTTCTTAAGTTTCTTACCCAAAAAACATTTTATTGACAGAATGTCATGTGGATAAAATAATACACTGTATTAAGATTCTGTCCACTCAACAAAAATTAACCCAGTTTATTCACTGAACAAAAGATATAAACAAGTCAAGCAGCACTGAGGAGCTCCTGCTCTAGATGCCACCCAGGCTTTCTCACTACTATGAATTTTCCTCATTGCCACCTTTATTCATTTAGTGAGCCTTACACGCATGTAGCCACTCGGCGGCAATTAAAATAAGACTTTAAAATTATGTTCAGTTCAGTTAAAATCCAATCTTTCTGAAGGAAGTTGTAGTCACCTGCTATTCTGTGGTGAAGGATTATTGAAGACTCAATGTAGTATTTGGAATAGGTCGTTTGAAATGATCATCTATTAGATGGTTTGAAACATACAGACTGTCACCACAGAAATATGTGATTTTTTTTTTTTTTACTTTAACCCAGCCTATGGGCAATGTCATCAAGTCACTATATAGGCTTGGTGTAGATCTGATGCAACAGGAAGGTACATCAAATCCACAATATTCAATAATAAACATTCTAAGCACACAGTTGATTCAAGCTATAGTGCAGTCCCATTGATCTGATCTGACTGTAGGTTGACAAATATTCTTATTCTGTTTGTTGCAAATGGCATTTTTAGAGCCAACCATATGGGAATGGTGAGATATCAAAATTCAATGCACCCACCCAGCCCAGTCTGTCATAACTCAACTTCATCTTGACAGAAAGTTTGTCAGCTACAACTTTGTGTGTGGACATTTTTGCAATTTCATCTTCCATGGTGAGAAGTCAGATTTTGAGGCTTGGCCACACCCACCTGCTTTGATCATTCAAAAAGCTTTTGATAGCTTTCATCATCAATGCCTTAAGACTGAAGGGTAATACTGACAGACTCAAAGTCTGTAAGTGGAAAAGTGTAGAAAGTGTTTGCTTACTACAAAAAAAAGACAAAAACAGATCTGGATCAAATTCTTTTGAGATATTTTTAATCCCTTACCAGACTCCTAATTCCAATCATAATTCTGAAGGTTTCAGATTAACATGGTGTTCACTCTGAATTCAACAGTCTGGACCACATCAAAACTAAATGTCAGAGGCTTAAACAGAGAAAGTCTCCTTGAAAATCTCAAGTAATGTTCTCATCATGTGCACCAGATGTGACATGCATATGCCAAATCTTAGCCATTTTAGATGGGAAGAAATACAGAAGCTAATTAAATCCTTACCAGAGATTTACATTTTTGATTACATCCCACAGACATTTTAAAAAGAGGTGTTTTAAATTTATATAATATTTAATAATAATATTCAATTTTGCTCCCTCATCCACATCTGTTAATAAGTGGAAGCTAACCTTTTGGGTTTCTCTGACAGTTATACCATCTGTCATTTTATTCAGTCAGTCTCTTTCCTTTCATCCTTTTCATGTTATTTGTCTGATGCTTCAGATTTTGCTCCATCAATCCGTCTCCTTCTCCCCCTTCCTTCCTGTCAGTCTTTTCCAGCAACTCCTAATGGTGCAAAATGTTTAATCATCTTGCAAATTTCCTTTTAATCATATAGCAATACCCTCTTCCTTTAGAAATCCAATTGCCTAAAGAAACATTACAAATAGGTACTCCCTTCCCTTTTCAGGCGCCCGTTGTCGCTAATCTCTTCCACCTCCTCTTGATGCTTCGGAAACGTTAAATTACTTTTAAAGACTTCTTATTCATCCATTGGTTCATTCCCTTCTTTTGAGGAAAAGTGTGTCATCTCCTCTTTCAATTCATTCTCGCCTCCTCTATATTCTTCATTCCAACTCTTCACAAAATGTTCAGTCACATCTTTTTCATCCTTAAATCCTTCTTCCACCCAGTTATATAGTAAATACTCAATCATCTGGAAGCTTGTGTTTCCAATCTTCCCTTATGGTCAGTCTTGCTGAAACTTTTCCCTGTTTCACTGAAAATATGGCAACACTTTCAAGTCTTTAAATGTTGACAGAGTGAATATGTCTTAATATTGACTAAATGGTCCAAAGACGTATTTTTCTTGACATATATTTTAATATGTTTATCACAAGTTTAGGTGTAGGCTTGTCTTAGCCAGGACAAAAAATACTAAATAATAAAACACAAAATCTGTGAAATGAGCTAGAATTGAAATAAATGACTTACTTATTTCAGATAATCTTTCCTACATGAGCAGGGTATTTCATAATTGCTATAATAATAATAATGTATATTTAAAACAACTTGTATGTATTTTTCATTTTGCAAATATCTGGTTTGTGAGAAAATATTGTTCCTTTTATTAAATTATGATTTATGCTGGACAAGAAACACTTTTTATGACTTTTCATTTTTGAAAACAGACTGAATGTTGGATCTTGTCAAACTGATAAACTGCCTGTTGCGAGTTTGCTGCCTGTTCTACAGCTAAAAGACTTAATGACACGCAAGTTTAAAATGAGAATTGTTTTCATCCAGCATAAATACATTATCATTTTTCACTCTTACACCATCAATTTTTGTTTTGAATTATTGTGGCTATCGTGGCTCTACAAAATTAGTTTGGTTTATGTGGGACATGTTAACATCATACAATGATTTCTAAGTTAGAACCCCATTTGGACTCAGCAGTTTAGCTTGCTCTAAACACTGTAGAATATCTACATGCAAATTTAGGATTAGCTCTCTAGACTTAATGAGTCATGTCTAAAAGAAGTTCCCACATAGCCTTTAAATAGGGTCTACTGCACAGTGATTACTTATGAAACATGCTGGATTTAGAAATGTTGGCAGCCTTTAGTCGATCTCAGCACAAAGTGCCCACATTCTCTAGGGAACACATAAAGACCATTCTCTTTAACTTATAATGCTAGCTGCTGCACTAATTGCTAATGTTAGGCAAGAGATATGATAACATTGAGTAAAATGTCCAGTTTCTGTGGCTAACTATAACAGCTAACTGTTAATGCTGCTGCTCACAGAGCAACACTGAAAGCTAACATTAGCAGGCTAATTAGTCAGGCTTTGCTGGCTAGCTTGCACCATGCTAGGATTTTAGCATGCCAACTTTACCTTTAGAGGAGTGTGATGACAACAGAAGTAAGCAGTATAATTTAGCTCTCAGCAAATAACTTTCGAAGAAGACAGCTTCTTTTCATGTGAATGAGAAATGAGTGTAAGTGGGCCGAGACAGGGAACAGACCGGTGACTGCTCCAAGCTCCAGAACTTTCTCTAGGATTTTATTAAAGGGACTTTAAACCACAGGAGCGATATGACAGAACATTTTTAAGGTTTTTAAGATAGCAGGTTCTTAAAACCATGGTAAACCCTGAGACAAGAAACTGGCCCATGACAGGCTAATAAAACACTGAACACACTTTGAAAACTGGACAGAAAAGTCTGACGGAAGCTACTCATGTAAAAGTCTGAAGCCTTCTCTCATGAATGTATTTTTTTTTTTTTTTTACAATTTTGAGAAAACTGGTGAATTTAACACAATTTAAACATGTACATAAAATGTGGGTAGCACTGCATACTTCCCGGATGTGTTGTAATTTTAAAGACATAACTCTTCTAAAGAGAAAAGAATACAACAACCAAATAAATAAATACCACTCACAGACAGACGAATTTCTTCTTTCTGACCAAGACATTTCATACTTCATAAAAACTACTAAAAAGTCTTCATTGGTTCTCTCCTGTTGTTCTCGAACAGCACACATGGAAAAAGGTTCTGTGCGAATTATAACCCAAGACCAAGTTCCAAGACCTTCAAAATCAGGATTTGGAAGAACATAATGATGCAATTTTGTTCTTGAAACTCTGGAAGAGAAAAAAAAAATTCTACTTTCTTGTGACTTTGTCTTGGATTTAAAAGATCCGATTTGTGAAACTGGATCTCCAGAGGATAAATGCCTTCTGATCTGCTACCGGCTTCATAAAAAATGAGTTAAAAATATGAAAGAAAAAAAAATCTACCCACATTTCATATATGCATTCATGGCACAGGACAAAGTAATTACAAGGAGCCCTTAGCATAAGGACGTCCAGTCCGCACAACCGGTCATTCTGCTCACGCCATCCCTCCAGCAGGCTTTTTATTAGAAGTAGGAGTATGTTAGAGTGGAGATAAGACGGGCACTACAGCACATCTCAACACAGAGGGTGGGGGTGGAAGTAGGGGAGCGAGAGAGTCACATGAAGGCACCAACTGGTGTGTACAACAAGCTCTCCCCTTTCCACAACTATAATTCCAAGGCTGCCCCACTCCTATCTGCAACCCCAGGAAACTCTCAGGGTGCAATTTACCGCGTGCACTTCGCTGATAATACTGTCTCCAGGGCAGAAAGGAGAGAGTGATGGGCTGGGATAGAAAACAGAAAAAAAGACAGAAGGAGATGGAGGATGGAGGTGGTAAGGAGGGGGGGGGGGGGGGGGGGGGGGGGGGGGCTGAGAGAAAGAAAGACAGAAAAGCAAGAAGATGAGGGAGGCAGAACACGGTGACAAGGAAAAGATAGAAAAGAAACAGGGAGGAAATAGGTGAGGATAAGAAGGGAGGAGTGAGGCAGAGTGAGTATCACCATGGAAATTACAAATGCAAACCCGAGAAGCAATTTGTGTCAGTACAAAACACTCCAACTTGCAATTTGGCTGGAGAAAAAAAAAAAGACAGCAAACTGAATCATGACTTGACTCCACAAAAGCATATCTCCTCCAACTCACAGACACTCAAGTTAATTAGTTTTTTTTTAAAACAGTTACACCACTGAACTTTTGTAAAACCTTGATTCTGCAGAAACAAAAAATGAAAAAGAAAAAAAAGGAGAACAGAAACTAAAAACGCATTCCTGCAAATGAAAGACAGCAGCTCCCCCTACAGGTTATCCCTGTGATTGTTCTAGGATGAAATCCATCACATTCATAAATAACATGTACTTTCCTACTGAATGTGGTGATGTCAGGATATCCTATTAATAACATTTTATTTATAATGCACTTTACATGTAAATCTGCAGAATTAATATCAATGAGAAATTTGGTAGTTGCGACAGAAAAGACAACAAGTACCTTCTACTTCTTATGTTTTTCTCAGAACCAAGACTTTTGTTTCTATAGAAACTGAAATAATACAGAGATGATCTCAATTATTATGAAATCTGATTAATTTACTTTATTTCTAGGATTATAGAAGTATTTTTAATTTAACTGTACGGTGTTTTACAGAATAAGGTACAAAAAAGTAGTCAGAACAATGAAGACGAAAGAAAATAATACATTTTAACATGCTGTGGTGGTGCAGGGGCAAACCATGGCCCCTTAGTCCTCGTGGCGATAGCCGCAGGTTCGATTACCGGCCTGGTGAAATTTGCCGCATGTCTTCCCTCTCTCATTACCCGCTTTCCTGTCAAACTACTTTCAAATAAAGGCCACTAGAGCAAACAAAACCTTTAAAGAAAAAAAGGCTCAATCTCAGCCTGATTGGACAGAGAGGATCTGTGTCAAATGTTCGAATTCTTTTATCTTCTGAGTAAAGAATTATTCTAAGACAGATTACACTATGGGAAAGATTTCTCAGGAGGATGGACTTTGGGTACTGTGATTTGATTGAGAAGGTGTGTCCAACAAAGAGAGACATTGTGAGGTTGTTGTGTGTGTGGGGGGGTGCGTGCGTGCATGTGTGTGTATGTACCAATTCTTTGGCCTTCTCTGCTTCCTTTCGTGCTTGTTGTCGTTCTCGGCTCATGGTTTTAACCAGCTCCTCTCTCGCTGCCTCCCTCTCTCTTTCTGCCATCTTGGCCAGTTCATCCTTCAGTATCGTCTGCTGCCGCTCATACCTAATACAAATTACAACATAAATCATAAATTATTACAGAAAAGGCTCCATTTTCTTACGACCTGACAAATGTTTAATCCTGACTATTATTGTTACACTCAAATGGTTGAGATGTCTCCGCAAGTCAAATATTCACAGTTCAGGCCATTTGTGAGCTTTTTTCAAAGATGTAACTATAACATTTTACTATGAATGAATGAAAGATATTTCTACAGTGGTCAAGCTTTATATGCATAACCACAAATTGGATATTATTCCTTTCCCTAAGTATTTGTCCAGATTGGTTTAAAGATGGAAATATTCCATATTGTTCTAGTCTGCATTTTCCCATTAGATACAGGTGACCAGTGACAGGCAATAAAACTACTTCAATAATTTATCAAGGAGCAGAAAATGTCAATAGCAACAATAGGTACACTGCAAAAGCAGAAAATCTTACCAAGGATTGTTGGTCTAGTTTCTAGTGCAAATATCTTAGTACAGCTAAAATAAGACAAAACTAAGTTACAAGTAACTTTCCAGCAAGATATAGAAGTAAAATAAGATAGGATTAAATAACTCCTTATTATTGATGAAAAAAGGACTAGTTCCATTGGCAGATTTTTTTATTTGTAATAGGACAATAATTGTCTTGTCATAAGTTATTGACTGCAGACTAAATAGAAGACATCATTATCTCCTCCAGGCAACTAATAAGTGAGTAGCGACAATACATAAAGCTAAATGTGATCATCAATGCTGCGTTTGTGTACCAGGAATAAATGGGTTTTGGATTTGACCGTCTTACCCACCTTCTCTGTTCATCTTTAGCGAATGTCTTCCCGGACTTGCTGCTGGGCGGGGCCCGGTGAGGGGGGCTCTGCTGGGCCTGAGAGGCTGAGCTGGCACTGCGAGAGGCACCTGGTCACAAAGCCAAACATTTCATATGAGAAACGGTGACAATTCAGCAATGCAGTACTTTCTCTGGTGAGCATTAAGCTCCAAAGACTGAATTCTACATGTTGAAGAGCATAATTCATATTTATGATTCATATTATAAATATGAATTTAGGGGTGGGTGTGGGCGTGTGTGGCTGTGTGTGTGGGGGGCGGGGGGGCGTGTGTGTGTTTGTGTTTTCAAGAGTTCGTTACTGACACACTCTGCTTCTTCATGCTATAATTAGAAATGATCGGAACACTCTGAAGTTTTTCCATTTTAAAGTCCAACATGAACAAGAGAGTAAAGTTCAGATATGATCTTTTGCTAACAAAAAGTTAAAGTCAAACTTTTACCTTTTTCTTTCTGAGGACTTGTGGCTGAAGAGGAGGATTCTGGAGGAATGTTAGCCACTCCTCTCATCCTCTGGAGAACGTCCTCTGACAGCTGCCAGGAGAAAGAGGAGACATTTAGGAGCTGGGTATGGAGCATACAAACTAACAGTCTACAAACAACTTCATATCTTAATCAACAAACATTGATAATATAATATGGAACAATAATACACAATATTTGGTGCAGATTTATTCAAGAGAAACAGGTCAGAGCAACTTAAATCTGAAAATACAGACCAGGTCCCACTAATACAGCCGTTTGGATGTTTCTATGGGAAACGGTTAAACATAGCTACACATAAAACCGCAGAGGGCAGGGCCATTCACTGACACGCTCTATGACTCATTAAATCTGAATGTGCAGCCAGAGTTGGCAAACACAGTTATCACTTTGACTTTTAGCTCTTGACAGATATTTTTGGACAACTTAAGAAAACCTAACTCCTGAAATAGATAGAATCTTTTAAATTCCAGTGCGTCGTTAGTCTAAATTCTGAAATAAGTCTTAAAAACAATAATCAAATATTAATGCATCAATTGCTGTGATCCCACAAATGCATGAAAACAACCCCAAAGAGAAAACTCTGGCTGGACAAAACAGCACGGACAAATTCTGGTCGCAGATGCTTGTGAGTTAACAAATTGGGTGGAAGATGTTGGTTAACAAGAGGAGAATAAGCTTACATTTGTTGTCAAAGCAAAAAAAAAAAAAAAAAAACAGTAATTTTTTTAAACAACTAAACAGTAGTTTTAAAAAAACTACTGTTCAGTGTAGTATTTTTAAGTAGTTACATTAAAATAGGTATTTGCACAAACATGACTGGAACACGTGAAATGTTGAGTCTCATTTGGTAAGCCAAAAGAAACGTTTAAAACAGGAATATGGACATACAAAGCAACTAAAAGGACAAATGGCACATTGTACTTTGTCCAAACGTCTTGCCACAATGTACCACAAAAATTACCGTCCTTTCTTACTTGTGGTTAATTATAATGTAAAATTCCGACACGCAAACTCGCCCTCGAATGCAGCACTGCTGTGCTTAAGCCTTTCACCAAACTCCATTCAAAAACTAATCATTTTAAGCCCTCAAAAGAAATACAAAACAGGCTGTGATGACATTTACTTCTCAAATGAATTCATGACAAAGCAGCAATGCAGCACGCAAGTTCATCTACAATAGTGACCGTACTTTACGTTCATTTCGCATCATAATTGGTAAATATACTACAACGCTCAAAATAATAAGGTGTCATAAGAAAGTAAAGCATATTAGTCTAGATAGAACGGTTTTAAGCCGATGTTATCTATATACCTTACATATTTCCACATTGAATTGGCCATCGGCTACGTAAATTAGTTTGCGAATAATTACGTTGAACTGCTACGGCCCTCTTGTATCCAATGAAGTCTGGCGAAGAGGAAAAGTGACCCTCCAGGGCTCGTGAATCAACCTGCTCCACCACCTTCACAGCTCCTCCATCCTCCTTCACAGGTGGTACACCTGACGTTCCCCACAGTCTGAGGGTTTGTTGTGTATGTGCTCTGGAGCAACAAGCTTCCAGCTGGCCAGCATTAAACTATCGTCAGCATGACTTATCGGACGCTAGCTAAATTAGCATCACCTTTATCCCGCGGAGAATCCTGACTCTGTCTTCATCGTCCACGCCGAAGGATACTTTCCTGGTCGTACTCTCTCCCGAGCCCATGCCTCCTGCTTTCCCCTTTTACCTTACTTTTTAGCTGCTAGCTGAATATTGGCGCTATCATGAAACAGTGTTTGTGTCCTGCCCAATGACAGAATGTGTGACAGATGGGAGTACGGGTTGCCAGTTTTCTGTATTATATCCTCCGTTCTCTGTGGCGTTTCAAACCTGGAGGATAGATTCCCACAAATGAATCAACCCAAAGAAGCGACTTAACTGGACATCCGTGTTTTTTTCAAACTGCCGACAGGTATAATTCATTGAGTAAAATTAATGTTTGATATTTACGGGATTATATCTAAACCTGGCAACCCCACTGGCAGTTCATTCATGCAAAGCCTGCACATGGCCATGGGCGGCCGAACGTTGTATGAGGTCCTGATGGTGAATCTCATTCAGGGACCCAGTTCCAGCTAAGCCAATCAAAACTATAGAACATTTGATTTTTTTGATGACCTAATGATTTTTAAATTTATCTTTTTAATCAAAAACTTACAGTTAACTTTTACTGGAGTGTATCAGTCATCAGTTACTGAACTCGGCTGCTCAATTATGTCTGAGTTTCCCACAGATTTTTTAGCTTGAGGAGCGTTCTTCATGTATCTCCAAATGCATTTGTGTAACCAACCTGAAGCATTTTCTACTACCAATGGACTAGTTAAATAAAGTTTAAACTGTACATAAAATAATTAATGTTACATGTTTCAGAAAGAAACAAATAAGTTAACTAAATCTTTTAAATATTTTTTTTCAAACTAAGACCTGGTCACAATTCAATTATGCAAAAGATACATGTCACTGGGGCCAGAACAAGGTTGTGTAAGGACTAAGACAGATATTAGAGGGCTGTCCTGCAACCAGTCAGGATGGTGGTGTGTTTGAGTTTATTCATATGTTGGTACTTGAATCTGTACATCATGTAAAACTCAAGTAGAGATAGGAGTGGCTTCAAATAAGAAAACCAGCTGTAAATTCTAATTGTGGTTCTTTTGGCCTCAAACTGGCCATGTGATCAACACACCCAAAGTTTAATTATACCTCAGGCTGGCTCAGAATGTGACAATACATTCTACGCAACAGTGGCAAAGACAGTGACAGACACAACCATTACAAACTTTGTGTGTCAAATAATTTATTTGTACCCCAAACACAAAACATGTCTTATGCTAAATGTCAGCGGTCTCCTGTTTACTGTATGCAAAATAAAAAATCAAATCAAAGGGGAAATGCACTTAGCTTAAAGAAACTACATCACATAAAGGAAACCTGGTCGAAGTTAAACAAAACAATGTAAGAAGTACAAAACACCTGTGTCATACTGCATGTACTCCACAAAAACATCATAATCACGACTGCTTTTGTAAACCAATCACACATCATCTTGTATGATTAAATAAAAATGCTAAATAATGTCAGTTTAATAGTCATGCTACTTTATATAAACTGTATAGTAATAAGAACAATGATACCTAAGATCTACATAGTGTCTTTCAAGAAACTCAGGGATGTTTTACATAGAGTGCATAATTAAACTCAAGGAGTAAAGTCAAACAACGTTTTGAAGAGCATCTTGTAACTCAGATGAGAGAGAGGTTGGTGCAAGCGACAGAAAATGAACACATGACACACAGGACTGTTGGGTCTGACTCAGTGTGTTTGATTGAAGAAGGTCTGACAGGTGCCCACTGCCTAGGACACTGAGGGATTTGCAGGTGAGAAGATCTTGTAAGTGATGTGGTATTTGGCAGGCAGCCGGTGGAGATTTGGGAGACAGGGGGTGATATGTTGGTAAGGCTTAGTGTATGTTAGTCGACTAAGGAATGAGCTTTGGACCTGCTGGATCTGGTCCAGGATTCTGTTGGAAATCTCCAACAGAGACTGCAGTAATCCAGCCAGGCTGTAACAAAGGCATAGATCAACCTGTCTGTTAAGGTCAGTTATCGTTAGCTGACTGTAGACAAATGTTGATGTGCAGATGAGAAAAAAACACCTTTGTGAATAACTTGAAGTTAATCTGGAATAAAGTATGGAGTTTCCATTACAAATATTGGATGTTATCCTCTCCAAATTTTTTGATTATTAGTAAATTATCTGTGATGGTGAACAGTAGGAATACAAAACCCCACTTTTGAGGCAGGCCATCGTTAGTGTTTTCATGAAAAAGTAAAACATGAACTTCCAGTTTCTGACACTTAGTTTGGGTTGATGAGTTTCCGGGAGAAAACCTGGACTACTTTAGTTACTTACATGTCAACATTTAAACAAACTTAGTAAGAACAAAAGTGTGAATAAAGATCTAAAAACAGGAATACCCCAAACATATCTATGCACAGGGAAAGTTACAGACCAAATGTTGGTGTCACATCTGACTTTGTAAAGTGATCCAAGACTCTGATGTATTTGAATGGATACTAAAAGCTGGGTAAACTGGCTCCTTAAACACAGTCTTAAAGGTGTAAAGGTGTTCTCTGCGTGATTGGATAGTGTGGAAAGATAGGGTTCCACCTTCACAGTCAAGCACAACCTCAATCTTAGATGGATGTTGGAACGTCTCTCCCAGCCCAGCATTGCTAGATGAAGAGTACGCAGTTAGCTTGCCGTTTTTCCACTGTAGTCTCCAGGACACCAAGTTGTTCCCCAGGCGGCTGTGGTCTCCACGGCGAGGGATGGTCTTGTAGCACGCGCCAAGGGACCACATGCAGCTGCTGCCCATTTCTGCCACCCAGATATGCGTGCCTGTGGAAAAACCCTGGCTGCACAGGATCTGAGGTGCACTCAGGAAGCGCTCCGGGTGGTCTACGTAGGACTGCTTGGAGCTGGTGCATCTGACTGTGTGCAGGTCGTTGGACACCAACAAGCAGGGGTGGGCAGTGCAGACGTTGAATGTGACCTCCAGAGGGTTGAGCAGGATGTGAAGGGTGTCAAGGAGACGGACCATTTCTGTGCGGAAGTCGATGGTTTTGAGGTCTGTCTGGAGACGCTTGGTGTTCAGGTCGACCTTTGAGGAAATCGTGCTGGGAAGACTGCCTGTGGCAGCATCTCTCACTTTCTGTTCAATCATCATGAATCTGATGAGCAAAAAAAAAAAAGAAAATTATATCATATCCAGTCATAATGCAAATAAAAATATGCATGAAAACCTTAGACTTTTAATAAGCACACACATAGATATCTTTTTCTGCAAGAAACTATTTTTCAGAGCATATACAACTAAATTGTACAAGTATTTTGAAGTTTGTCTCTCCCAGCTTTGCACATATAAAGACTGGAATCTTAACAACTCTTCTTAGTGCAATAAACCAAGTTCAGTCAGACTAGATGGAACCACAATTTTCAAGTCTATATTTATCTAAAACAATACATTGCTGTTGTGGCTGCATGTTTCATTCAACCACAATACAAATCTCCGCCTCTGTATCAAATCAAGTTTTCTTACAGGTTTGCACTGGATTTACCACTATCCATCTTCCCATCAACCCAGAACACCTTATTTGTCCCTGTTGAAAAAAAACATTCCAATAGTATGATGCTGCCACCACCATGTTTCACAGTGGTGACGTGCTCAGAGTCATGTGCAGTGTTTGTTTTCCTCTATACATCATATTTTTTTCTACAAAGGGCCGATCACTCCCTTTGGTCAGTCTCAAGTTGAGAATCATCATGAACCAAAAAATTCAATTTTGGCTTCATCTGACTAGAGTATCTTCTTTCACATGTTTACAGTGTTTAAGGTAAGGTGCTTCACTAGTAGTTGTCGAGTTAACACGCAAGACTCCACAGCTGGTTGGGCTAGATTTTAGAATGAGATATTAGATTAAAGAATGTTGAAAACTTATGCTCAGCACTATTTTTAGAAGAAATTATTTGTGAAAACTTTAAAAAAAAAAAGTATTGTCCACCCAATTAACAGTGATACATTACTTGATGTTGGTCTATCACATGACATTCCAATAAAACACATTAGGAACTTAAGGGTTGTAAACAGTCCCTGCTCCAGACGAGTTTAACAGGGGGGGCATCTACTTATCTTTTTTTTTTGGGGTGGGGGGGGCAAAATGAATCTACGTAGCTGAACGTAGACAACTACATCAGTAGTCTACAGGCTACTTGTTAACAAGCTTAAAGTGCTGTATTGTTATTAGCTAGTGATCTTTTAGCTAACATTACCTGCATCCAACAGCTTTACTCAACTCAGTCGGTTAGTTTGTTGGGAAAACTGTGCAAAGTTCTTTGCGTTTTGCTGGTTTGCCGCATGATTCTAACACACCTGTGCAGCTCTGCACAGCAGCCGCACAGGTGTAAACCCAGCGCGAGCGTAGTAACGCTCATGTTGCGTTTAAAGGCGGCTCGGAAAAACAGGTTACGACGTGTTAACAACAGATTAAACAGTTTTAACTGCTGAAAACAGTGACAGAGGGCACAGATATGGGAAGTGAGGAAGCCCCTACTGTATCAAATTGATATTGGAATAACAGAAAGTTGGCCATTCTAAGGTAAAAACAACAAACAGCTTCCAGTCCAGGGGGGGCACGGATGACTCTGTGGGCGGGCAATGCCCCCCAATGCCCAAATATTTTTGCAAGACACTGTAAGAATCACTCAGTAAAATGTAGGACAGATTATGTTTGTACCTGTGTATGAAGGCGCATGTGTCTGTCTCGCTGAGCACCTCGGATGCACTGTTCTGGGCCTCCTGCAGCAGCTGCAGCTGCTCCTCCAATGCACTCACTCCAAGCTGCCAGCTTTTGCGCCGCTGCCCTCTCTCCTCCTCCAAAACCAAACGCAGTCGCTCCCTGAACCTGAAAATGTCATGTCACCAATAGGTTGTCATTTTCACTTTACATTAGTATTTTAAAAGAAAAACTCAATGAAAACTGGCGTGCTTTTTAGCTGGACACCAACATTCTGACAAGATTGTACCACCTGATGTTATATAAAAGTTTTAAAATCAAGTAACTAAATCCTCCTTATTACTGTCTGCTGAATTAACTAATAAAAGGTTTATGGGTGGATCACTGTATCACTGTCATTAACCACATTAGTGAAGTGCCAAGATGGGTGTACATTTTTTTTCTACAAAAGTCACTTGCTAAACCTGCTACTCAAGTTATTACCAGCAGCTAAAGACTAGATGTACTCACGGTAAATTGGACAAATCAGTACATTGCGTAATGCAAGGTCTCTTTCATTTTAAAGTGAAAGCAAAAGGTCATTTCTCCAGAATACACTGCAAGCTGATACACAAACGCTGTCCTAAAAATGTTTTAGTCTTGTATTTCTGCATTAGTTTAACAAGTCATTAATAGTTCAAAAGTAATTTTGGCATCAACATTTAACTCTTAATCCAGAAATCATCATGCTTCTTTGCCATTTTAATTTATCATTTTAATTTGAGCTTATGCAAGAGTAAAGATTGCTGAGGATGCAGTTTGTTATTTTGTTTTACATATATTTTCATTTATATATGAAAATATATTGATATTTACAAGCATGACTATATAATGCTAAAAATTATATAAGCTCTAGAACTGTTGCAGAGCAGGACTGTGCTAAAAATAACTCACCTGAAACCAAATCACCAGTTGTTCTGGTTTACTAACGAGCTACTGCTTCAGCACAGCTAGCTAACACCTGAAGGCAGAAAAATAGCCACTCAAAGTTGTGTAAATGAGTTTCTTCAAAAGGCCGTGAGATTTGTTTTGAGCCTGTTGATTGGTTCTCACCCTGTACGTAACATTAAGACATGTCTTATTGTGGTGAGTGCCTGCAGTATTTTAAATTCTGAGGACCATGAGGATGTCGTCATCATTTGGTCAGTAAAACGTTTACAACTTTGGTTTGACCATGTCTGAAAGCTGTTGGCTTTTATTCTGAAGGCATATATTTACTGTATTCCTTCCTAGAAAAGCTGGCAGTGAAGAAATTTCATATGGGATTCGCACAACTGGAATCCATGTTGGCAGATGCCTCCATTACAGTGGCCATTTCTTATAGCCACTAAGTTCAATGATTCTTTGACAACAAGTAAATAGTCACCAATTTATACCAATCCAGCATTGGTGTTGTGCTTTTGTTCAGCATTTAAATAGATCTAATGTACAGTAGCACCATTTTAAGCTTCTATCAATATACAGGGCCTTACCTGTCCACTATTGAAGCCATACTATCCATAAGTGAGACTGCCTTGTTGACCATTTTATCTCCGACAGCCTCGGAGGCTCCCTGGTCCTCTTGTGTCTTCTGAAGGAGGCACTCTGTCAGTTGCAGTCGGCTGGAAACCACCTGCAGACATGCAGTTAATGTGTTGACATTTACATCGTATGGACAGAAAGAGAATCTGGAAAAACAGGATGCAACTTTCTTGCACAGCATAGAACAAGTCCAAGGATGTACACTGATGTTCTTTTCTAGATATCTTCTAATAGATGTGTTTATTCTACACTGAATAAAGATTAAGATCAACTGGCATTTTTAAGGCAGTCATGCAGAACCTAGAACTGTGCATGACTTGTCAGAAGTGATCACACTGTTCTCATCAACGATAACCTGTTGTGTCTGCTTTTGCATTGTTCTCAGTCATGTTTTACAAAACACTGCGTGTGTACCATATTGGGACCAGGAGTTTTCCCCCCAACCTCATAGAGGCCATGTGACCCTGCCTTTATCTCTGCCCAGAATATTCTTGTCATTCCAACTCAGCAATCTGATAAAAAATCCAGAGTAGTCATTAGAATTATAAAAACTAATGTGTTTACCACTGAACTGAGGGTAATGTCCGAGGGTAATGTCCTTAGAACACCATAAAAAAACTTCACATTGTCCTTTTTTTTATTTGCCACCTGTACATAATAAATATATTGTCTTGTGTAAATCTGCTAGTTCTTGCGTCCTAAACACAGTAAATGTAATCAGGTACATAAAAAACTACCTTGCCACGGCTCTCCAAGGCTCGTCTCATCTCCTCCTCTGCCACACTGATGGTGAGGACGTCGTGGTTCTCGTTATGGCCTTCCAAACATGTGATGCACAGAGACTTCATGTCATTAGAACAAAAGTACTCAAGTGGAAGGTTATGGTCAGGGCAGGCCCTGCTCCCCAAATCCTTCTGAGGTTCCACCAGAGAGTGAGTCTTGAAGGACTCCCTCTCGTTGTGCTTCTGGAGATGCCTGTAGCACAGCGACACCTCACACTTCAGACAGGTCTTCACCGCCGGAGTCTTGTCATCTATGCATTGGTCACAGAAAATGACATTGTCTGCCTCTGGGTTCGCAGGTTTGATCACATCCAGGATCTCTTCATAAATGTTTTGGGAAGAGTCTTGGAAACCCTCGACAATGTTGGAAAGTTTGACATTTTTCTGCAGGGTATCGACGCCGTCATAGGTCTCGCGACACTCTGGGCAGTGTAGAGGTTCTTTGTCGCTGTATGTGGGGTCAGCAGACTTGGAGATGCAAGCTCGACAGAAGTTGTGCCCACAGGGTAGAACAACTGGATCATTGTAGAGCTGAAGACAGATGGGACAGCTCAGCTCCTGGGCAAGCTGATCCTCTTGCTTTGATAAAAACATACTGAAGCTTGAAAAGAATGGCAGTTTTTTTCTCTTCTGGTTGTAGTTTCTTTCTTCGTGTTTGTCTCTCTTGTTGAGAAAACCTTTCATCCATCCAAGTGAGCAACTAGTATCTTATCCTTATTTCTCATTAAGAGAATCCACAGGTGGAGAGACAGGTACGGCAAAGAGCAAACAAGAAACAATGCTGCCTGTTCTTATCTAAGTCAGAGGTAGGAGGTGCCAAACTTGTTCGCACAGCAACATTCCAGAGTCAAGATCATCTGTGATGCCTGGAAGTCACACCAGCAATGGGGTTACTATTGATCAGAAAATACTCTGCAAAAATCCATAGGACCTTTTTAAAAGAAAATGTCAGCAATTCTTCTTTCTGGAAACCACCAGCTGTGATTTTAAAGCAGTGATGTAAGAACAAATACATACAGCTTCAGGAATGCCCTTGTATCTTCCTAAACTGGCTCAATTAAAACACAACATACTGAGCAAAAAAGAAAATCTTCATCAAAATTCATTAAATGTATTTGGAAACTTTATATCTTCTTGGTGAGAATAAAGCAGCTGTTATTGCTTCCGTGTTGATATACAGCAAAAAGGGGAAGTTCATATTTTATGTATGAGTAAAGTCACATCCGCTGCAAATTCCTTGTTTACTGTAAATGTGCCAACAAACAAGAGAAGGGTGAGAATATATGGTATCAAAGTTTCTGTTTGATACCAAGATCAAATGTTGAGAAAAGTTTCAACTCAGTGAAGATGAAAATTCTTTCCCTAAAATTTGTAATCTGACTTCTTCAGAGGGCTGGCTGCAACTGTTTCCAAAATAAGAGGCAACTTATTGCCAACTTGTAGCCAAAATCTCCTTGTTCTTTTTCGTCTGTGTTTGACGTAAACAATAATTATAGGACCATGAGTTTACTTTTCAGCTGACACGCCTTATTCCACTCGGTGATGTGCAGAACAGCAGGTACACAGGGCAATGACATTGACATGGATATTGTTTTTGACTGTTTTGTTGTGATTTTTTTATTTGTTGATTACATGTTATTGTTCATGATCTAACTCCTGAGCATTCCTTTAAGTGTTTTTTTTGTTGTTTTTTTTCTGGCACACCTTCCTCTGTGAACCAGACACCCGGTTGTTCAGGCAATTCAAGCCTTTAGTAGAAATGGTAAGTTGAAATGTCATTCACTCTCATGAGATGTTGGGAATTTTCTCTCATGAGTGGTTTACAGAAAAAAGAAAGTGGTAAAATAAAACTTTACCACTTGCTGAATGTTTTGGCACTGCAAGAATTTCAGCAAGTTCATCCAACTTGGTGATGGTTCATCCGACTCAAAACATCTGGACATGTCTTCCAGAAATAATTTCTATGTTTTGTAGTCAGGGTAACTAGTTAAATGTAATAACATTTGCTAAGATTTTGAATAAAAAACTTTACATGGTGGAGCAGTTTTACTCTGCCATGCGTTTTACTTCTACCTGTTAATATTATTTTTAAGTAACAGTATTATGAACCAATTCTTTATTCAGTTGCTTCACTGGATAAAGAACAAATACATTTTTAACTCTTACATGAGTCCAATCTTTAGCTGCTCTACTAACCTCTGGTTGGAGGTCAAGTTGCATAAATATAAATCATATACATCTTAGTAAAGGATATTGTGCATCTATTGTCCTCAATATGTATTACATGTATATACAGTTGAAACCAGATTTTTATATATACTGTATAATTTTTTCCTTTCAAACTAAAGTTGTTCTGTTTGTTAAAACAAACCATTTGGAAACAGTAGAACCATTTCCAAATGGTTCTACTGTTTCAGGCCTTCTGAATTATACACTGCCAACATTTGATGCTTTAATCACTTTGGAGGTGTTTTTATTTATGAAAATTCCAGTGTGAGTTCTACTTTAATGCACCACAGAATCACACCAGGGAAATTAGGTGAACTTGTTTTGACACAATACAAAGTGTGTTATTGCATGAAAGTCATTACAAAGACTCTTGGCATTTGGGGCTGGTCAAATGCCACAGACAGTAGCAGTGCTGTATTTGGATATTAGTCTATTTTTCTCTGTAACTGTGATTTTAACATTCCGTTTGAGTTTGTTTCTAGTGAGGAAATAAATTCAATGTTGAACAAACTACGCAAAGCCTGAGTTTGGCATTTTGTAATCTTTTTTAAATGAACCACCTCAGTTGCACATTCCTCTGGACTGGAGTATTTTTATAGCTACATTTATTTATGTTGAAATTGTGCCCTTACTATACAGTATGTTTATTCTGGTAATATATATTTTATACTGTTTTAGTGTGAGTCTATTTGCTGCTGTTGCACAGAAATGTCCCCATTATGGGACAATAAATGATATTTCTATTCTATTCTATGCTGTTTCCAGGACAACAGCACTCTCCTTGCTGTATTATGCTTATTGTAATGTTTGATGAATACAGAACTACTGTATGTCACTGTTCATATTAAATCCCATGGATCAAGTCTCATCTATTAAACTAGATGAGTGAATACTTTTGTCATTATAGTATACATGTAATTCTAAATATTCTGACAAAACAAAAATGTTGAGTCCATCAAACGATCTTTCTGCTACATCTAAAATAAAAATATGATTCAGAAATAAGCCAAACTGCACATGAATTTATTATATTACAAGTATTATAGCATGGTTGTGATGTGTACATCTACTGGGTTAATTTCAAAGTCTACCTTCATGAACCTTTGACCCATTAAGCGAAATTCTTCAAAATACAACAACCTGGTTTGTGCTCTGACCTAAGTCAGCCGCGTTGCCCATATTTTCTCTGTAATAACTGCATGACAGACTCAAGACTTTACAGGATTCTATGAATTCAGTCTCTACGTTTTGAAGCCTGTGAGCATGGCCTGTTTGTTTTCTCTATTCCAGTCAGTCTGTCCTCGTATTTCCACCTGTTTATGAATTCCACCCTGCTCTCATTGTTTCCTCCTCCTTAAGCGTTCCTTCTGTCCTCATGTCCATCTGTCTTGAAGATTCTTGTTGTGTGTGCACATTCCAGGCTAATCCTCCACTTACGGTCATTTGACCTGATTAAAGTCTGATTTTGAACTGAATTGTGAGGTTGACTGCTGTGTTTGTCATCTTTTGTGTCTTGATGTTCAGTTTGGATGCTTAGTTAAGAACAGTAAGAGTTTTATTGCTGTTCTTCATTCCTAAACTATGGAATCAACAGCTCCAAAGAAACAGAAAAGACAAACTGACTTTAAAGATCACACAAAGATCTTTTTGCAGTCAGTAGCTGTGTTTCTATTAGCCATAAAATTGTGCAAAATGGATTTACAAAAAGAATTTTATTTTATTTAATGCCAATTTGGAAAAAACTTTTTTGATAAAAAGTTTTTGTGCAAGGCTGAGGTGGGTTTTCAGCTGTATCAAAATTAGTGTATTTCACACAACTGCAATGGAAACACTTATTCTGCATCACACAAATCACATGATCAGCAAACAGATGTTACTACTGGCAGAAAAGGCGAAAAAGATGACAAGAAGTGGTAGAAGAAGTAGGAAGACATGGCATGTTTTTAAATAAAAAAGCTTATTTACATGTGATTTTAATTGTGTTTCTTATTTAATGGAAACACCACAATTACAAAATTGTCCTTTTCCAACATTAGTGGAACAAAGATTTGTGCACATTTGTAATGAAAACGCAACTACAGATGAATTAAGGGTATATGAGAGAATGTAAGTGTCTTAGTAAACTGAAAGTTGCTGAAGCAGTACTGCAATTCTTCCCCGTCTAAGCAAGTTTATCATCAACATGGAGTAAGAGGAAGACAAACCGAGAAAGAAACGCTTGTTCCAGGGTCAACATCTATAAGCTTGAACGTCATTTGCAGATGCCTAAATGGACAAGCCAAATGCATTCTGGACAGAGTTTTATGACCAGATGAGACAAGAATGGAGAATCACATCTGATCAGCACAGGAAAGAATGACAAGTATTCACATGCCCTGCTGCAAAATTCAGGAACAGGGAACAGGCACCAAACGCTGGTGGAAAATCTTGAAAACTGTATTTCGACTCCAACTAAAGTCATATTCTGACATTGATTCATCCTGTTGTGTCCTGATGATGCTAAAGACAAAAAGATTTCTGCCTTTGAATGTGGCAGGATTGTTGAGCTTCACAAAGAAGGCCTCACAATCACCCATCGCTGCAGAGTATGAACATAGTAGGACAGTTGGTATCAAAAAATCAATGGTGGATTCAAACATGGATTACCTTAAAAGAGTCACAAGACCTGATTGGGTGTCCATGAAAAGTCAAGCTAATTTTGACCAAAATGAACATCTTTCTGATGTTGACTCTATTATGTCATCATAAATGGCATCTGAGAGAAGAGAAAACATCTTAAAAGTTTGTTTTTTTATGTCTTTAAACACTGAGACACTGAAAAGTCAAAGAAAGTTATGTTCTCTGAAGAGAATAGATGCCATATGACAACCTTAATGACTGTCTACATCCAGATCCTTCTGGAGTTTTCAGATTGTGCGGGCAGCTCAAACCATGACTGGGTGTGTGGAACCCCAGAAAACAACCCCCTGCTACATTATCTGTACAGTGACAACTGGGTTTGTGAGCAGGACAGTTCTGTTGTTCACACTGCCTGACTCAGAACGGACTTTTTCCAGGAGAACAACCTGTCTCATTTGGATCATTTTGTGTGTCCCTCTGATCTAAATCCCTTTGAAAATATAGTGGGGTGGAGAGCAATTGAGTTTACCTTAACAGATGTCCTTTCCACATGTTGGGTGGCCTCAATGAAGCCACCTATCAAACGGACAAATGTTCCCACAAGAGTCCCAGAAACATCCAGATCAAATTATCTAAACAAATGCTTGAATTAATAAAGGCAAGCCAACTTCTACAGACCCAGTGTGTGTGGGTGGGTGTGTGGGGGTGAGTGTCCGTGTGTGTCAGCAGCTATGGCAGCTTCCAACCTGCAGCCTGCTCTAAAGGCTGGCTGAGGCAGGAGCCTAGTACAAATATCTCAGTACACTTGAAATAGGTCAAAACTAACTTACAAGTAACTTTTAGTCAGCTATATGATTTTGTCCAACAGGCGCAGTATTATGTAAAATCAACTTTTTTGAGCTTTACATCATGTTATATTGTTATTCCCTCGTCAGAAACATGGACTGTTACCTTGACTCTTTAATGCACGTTTGAGAAATCCTTTCATCACCCCTGGCAACCATCCAACTTAGCAAAACACCTGGACCTTTTTGCTTGCAGAATACATAACACATAACAATAATTCTTGAAAAGTACTAGTTCCATCGGCAGATTTTTTATTATACAGTAAGGTAGGTAGGTTAGGTAGGTCAAAAGAGGTGTTTTTTGAAGTGTTGCTGTCTTCAGTGCTGACCTCTTAGTTTCTCGCCCCCCAAGGAGTCTTCTGAGACACCCACTGCTAGAACTCACCTTCCACTCACCTGCCGCTCCGCCCTCTGCCTGCATGAGACAAGAAATACAAAGAGTACACCACCAGCTGCCGAACTTAGGTCAGGTATACAGACCCTTCTCCTCCAGAACTTCACCTTCAGGATACAACATCTCATTCATCATCTCAGCAAATGCTCTCATCCAGGAAGGTATCATAGCCAAACAGAACTCCAGCCAGATGTAGCTTCAATTCAATTCAATTCAATTCAATTCAAACAACTTTATTTGTCCCTGAGACCCAATTTCAAGGCACATGAGTATTAAAAATAGATTCATAACTTATAACTCAGACAGTGAAATTAATACAATTCCCACATACTAAAATATAAGTATGTAGTACATATATATGGCAAAAGTCTTTCATTGAAGAGAAAAAAACTGAGCCAAAACATAAAGTTAACAGTTGAAATAACAGCAAATTGAAGAGAGCAGTAAAAGAAGAAATAAGTGAGGTCAGTTTGTCCTCCAACAACCTGAGCTAATAGCAGCTTATCTACAGAGATAACTCGGGATAACCTTAACACTCAGAGCCGTTTTATTAAGAATAATCCAGTAATTATGAAGCGACCAAATATCATTTCCAGTGTAAGACATCTGAAATGACTGAAACAGAATACAATGTTTTAAATCAATTTTACATTCATGTTTTGGTTCTGATTCTACATTTTCTCCAAGGTTTATAATGTTTAGTAATTTTTTGCAGCAATTTTCCTCCTCTTTGTTTTACCTTAGTTTTGCCAGCAGAGGGCACTGTTATGTCTTCTTATTTTTGTATGCAGTTGCCTGCAATTGCCACCATACGTATTTGCATGCACAGCTGCATGTTCAGGAAGCTACGTCACTGAGTCCCTCTGTAAACATGTGAGCTCCTAACTGGAAAACATCTACCAGAGCTGCATTGTTTTGTGTGGTTATGTTATTAATTTTATGCTTATTTACATAACGTTACTTGTTTCTTCTAATTTAGGTAAGCACAATAATTTATTGGCATAAACTTGTATATATTTTCTTGTGTCCAACAAACTATCCCCATGATAGTATAAGAGGCAAAATCAAAATGTAGTGATTGAAACAAGCCTTCTCAAAAATGTTCAATAAACACTTAATGTGACCATGATGTTTTTAGAAGAATCTATTTTTCTACACCTATAGACTTATTGTTCTGTTTGGATGTATCAATCTAAACTATAGATACCAAGGTAAGTAAGTATTAGGATTGGATCAATACTTGGGTGATGAGATCATTATTGTTTTTTGCAGTTTTTCTTTTACTACGTTGATCAAATTACTGGAATTTCCTGACAGAGCTCATTCCATGGCATATGTAAAATTAAAATGCCAAATATCCAGAGCTTACATTTTTATTGTGAGAGCAGGATTTTATACTTTTGTAAGATTTGCATTCAAAATGTCTGCTTTCTTTCAAATACAATCTTTTTAATCACCCAATGAATGCAGCTTCACAGTAACACTGCTGTGTGCAGTAGAAGATAAAAGGAGCAGTACTTTATTTTCCTTCTTGTATAGTAGTTAGTAAATAAAAAACACTTATTTGCCTGAAATCTTTGCCCTGTATTTTATCATAATCAGAATCTGAAGTCAAATCTGTAAAAAGAAAAAACAAAAAAAAAAAACATAATAAAATTTCAAGAAAAAATATCAGTACTAGAATTGGTATTCTGATACTAGCCATGTATTTACTTGGTATTGGATCAATACCAAAAGTGCAAGTATTACAGACCTTGCAGGCTCTATAAAACTATTTAGTAGCCACAGCTCATGGTCAACACACAAAACCTGATTATCAGCATTCAGACTTTGTCAGCAAAGCTGCAGACTCTCTGCAGTTAATCTGATCATCTATCCATCAAAGACAAAAGATAGTGAAGAATGGGGACAAACAGGGTATGTTTACCAGCAGTGAAAAAACTTGTTTCTCAGAGTCAGAATTGTTTCAAGAAGTTTTTTTCTTCCTTTAAATTGTAAACTGACTATGTTGTAAAATACAAAGCAAATTTGCAAACTAACCTTCCAGCCACCACAGCGCCTCTAGCTGCCTCTGCAGAAAGCTTTGTGGTATAAATAATCAACTGTCTTCTAAAGAGCTACAGGTCTATTGTGACAACTAGTAACAGGAGGACATGGGGTGTTGGGGCAAAGGTTGATCTATGCATCATTGATATTAGCACTTAATAGTTTTTGCTATACAGCAAGATTAATGAGGAATCTTTCATATAACTACCACTCTACTATTACTTTCACTATTTTTGCTCCCTGTAGCTTGTTTACATTAAATTACATGAAAACAAAAAACTGCAAAATAAACAGAAGAACTGGCCATGGCACGTTTCTTTATAGGTGACAAACTATATCTAAATTAATTAGTTTCACGTTGTGCTTTTTTAATCCATTTAGGTTTGCTGTGTGAACTAAAGTGCGTGGTGATTTGTATCTGAAAAAACTGCAGGCATCCGTTCAAAGATGTGGCGTCCTTTTATTGCCGCTCAACTTACAATTCTTGATGCAACAAAACAAAAATGATCAGCAAATATCACACTTATAATTCCTTTTTGATAATACAGTTGCTTAACTATTGAACTACTGCAAGCTACTACAAAAAACACCTGTAACTCTAGAAAGTTCCAACACATTAAGGCTCTGATTGGTTGATCATTGATCATGATTGACAGGCAGACCAGCCAATCACAGTCCAGACAAGTCTACAAGGCAAAGTCCAACGAACTTGTGGAATTTCCACACTCTGTGATGATAATTTAGAGTCTTATGATTTCCTCTGAAAAGAATGTGGAAGGTATTGTTTTGCTTTGAGCTGTCTAATTTATTTATCAGCCTGTAACTTCCACAAAGTTACACTCGAGGAGCCAAACGCAGAACGTGTATATTTGTCTATATCACCATAACTTTTATGGATTGAAAGGATTGTGGACAAATTGTTTGCCATCTTCTGCCTGGTGTTCCACATAGAGTCAATTTGACAATGGTAAATTTTGTATTAACATTAACACATAACTGAGATATTAAATTGAGCTTGAAATTAGGTTACAGATTAAATTGAAACTTCTGTCTTTTCATGTTGTTTTTGAAGACTAGAAATACCAAAACAAATATTTAACAGATAATAAACCATTTGATTTCATGAGACAAACACAAAGTGGTCCTGATGTGCTATATTCCATATCTTGGCATTGATCTGATACTAAGTAAATGCAGGACCAGTATCACTAAAACTATTCCAATACTGATACTTTCGAGTGAGAATTTCTTTTCATACATTTTATGATTCTTAAAAACCTAACCATACTTCAACTAATTTCAACAAATTATATAATCACAATGTTCAGCTTCATTTGGGAGAGTTACGCTACATCTTCTGGTAATTTCAGCTATTATATTTTAAATATTTAAACTTTGTTTCCCAATGAAATACATTGAAAATCTTTAAAATATATCAAAATTCTGCAGAAACTCTTTCACTGCTTACTGCTTCTGCCTACTTCAATCTACAAACTTCATTTAACTTTTAACAAGTCACAAGCCATTAAGCTATGTTCGTATGACTAAACCCTTTGATATCTCAGTTTTTGAATATTTAACTTCTATGCATATTTTCGTCTGTTTTTATTTCCATCCATCCATTTTCTTACACCCTTGTCCCTACTGGGGTCTGGTGCCCATCTCCAGTTAACGTGTCAGGTGAGAGGCGGGGAACACCCTGGACAGGACCCCAGTCTGTCACAGGGCAACACAGAGACAGACACACACTCACTCACACCTAGGGAGAATTTAGATAGACCAATTAACCTGACAGTCATGTTTTTGGACTGTGGGAGGAAGCTGGAGAACCCGGAGAGAACCCACCCATGCACAGGGAAGACATGCAGAAAGACCCCGGGCCGGGAATTGAACCCAGGACCTTCTTGCTGCAAGGCAACAGTGCTTCCAACTGCACCATCGTGCAGCCCCTGTCTGTTTTTATTTTTACAATGAAATCCAATTAAGGAATCAATCAAGTGGTAGACTTTAAATGACATGATTGCACATTCACACCTCTTAAGCTCTCCGCCTCACAAAGTGCCCCTGTGCTTCCTCATTCAGCTCCTTCAGACTAGCCAACAACAATTAGCAAACACCTGGCGGAACTGCACATCTGCTAAACTTATCGTATTTAGTATTTCAAGGTGCAACACTCCTATGAGTGGCTGTAAACAGCTTAGTGAAGAAAAGTTGTGAGTAATGTTATCCTGTGTGAGGATATGGATTCAGAGGATGGAGGTGAAGCTTCACCCATTGAGACCAGTAATCAGAGCAGAGTGTGGGCGGAGTCACAGTGAGGCAGGGTCAGTTGGATCCAAGGCCCACAAAATCCAAATCAACATCCAACGTGCACTCATATTCAACCAGGTTTGAAAAAAAAAATCACAAAGAGATTTCATTCAAAGAGAGTTTAGAAGAAGCAGGTGGCTCATCTGCTTATTACCTTTAGTCCTGTAGAGGGCGACATAACTCTTTAAAAGTACATTCTGTGCTTAATACCAAACTGTCCAAGCAGCTACTCACCAAATACAGAAAACTAAAACTGAATGAACAGACGTTGCCATGACTTGACGACGCTCTGAGTCTTTCCTGCACAGTCATTGCTACATGAACAACAGAATCAGCCGAGGCAGATGCATCAAAAAGAATTGCGCAGAGTCCAGAGACATTACCTCTCTTTGCCGGCCTGCTACTTGTTCACTCGGCTTGAGAACACCATGAGACTGAAGGTGCAGGACCCTGCCAGCAAAGTCCACTTAGCAGATGGTGAGTCACATGTCCTGATGGAGTTCAATGTGAGCCAAGAGTCCTATTACTAAAAAAATTAAACGAAAAACAAAAACATGGTCAATGTGGGAAAATTTATCTTGCCAGAGTAAACCTTGTCCTTAGAAAATATTCTAAAAATAACTGTCCATTTGAATCAGACATTTGTACTGGCACACCAAACTTCTACCATTAACATTTTTATATTGGTCTGCAGTCGAGGATGGCCCAACATCATTCCAAGGGTTGAAAATAGGAGCAGCAATGGACAGCACTGATTTGTATCATTTACTGTCGGGGTTTCAGGAAGTGGGCTGGAAGCGCTAATGCAAAAACGCCGGACCCAGCTTTGAAGCCTGGTCGGGTCGGGCCGGGCCGGGCAGAGCTGGGTCAGGCCGGGCCGGGCCCTGCAGGGCAAAATGGGCTTAAGTCACTCTAATAGCAACATGTTAGCTGCTGTACACCATATTGAGACATAAGAGATGCTTTTTACATTGACTGTATTTCCTCCTATATTTTATCCTATGAAAATACAGGAGTCTTTATGGAAGTGACCACTAGAAGGCCATTTTCTCTGCACACTAATCTAACTTTTAAAAGTTTAAGTGATATGAGTAATTTGGCAAGACACTGTAAATTATTTATATTTAACTCAGATCTAGATTAAGACTTTGTTTTACTGGAAATGTCAATATCACCTTTTTTTTTTTTTTTAGCTTTGGAGACACCAAATAAAGGATAATTAAGGATAAAAAGACAGCAGAATTACATTCAGATTCATTAAAATTCCTCAAAACAGAACAACTCAGAATGCTTCGCATGCACAGGCTCCGGGGCCGAGTCCGCCTCGTCGACTTGTGCAGATACAACGCAGAACCTCCGTTCTTTTGGATAAGGATAAGGTAAATTAAGGATAATTGAGTTATCTCTGTATGTTTGTCTAATATCTTAGCTGATCAAAGCACAGAGTTTGTGCAGACCAGATGAAACAACAGAAATCATCAACCTTAACAGGCAAACACATTTAAGAAAGTCTGCTAATTATTTGCAAATTAAAAAGGTTTTTTTCTAATAAATATAATAATGTGACTGAAAGGGATTTGTTTGTTTGACAGACAAACTGAACTGTCCTCTTGGTTCTCCTCAAGAAAGTTAAAAGTGTGAGACTGTGTATGTCTGTTGAAGTATTACTCAGGTTGATGAACAATATTGTGTACAATAAATGCTTGCCTTTGACACACTGGCTTGTGATCAGCTGTACCCATGAAAATAATATGCACTAAGTCAGGGGTGTCAAACTCAATTTCACCAAGGGCCACTTCAGCATATTGGCCACCCTCAAAGGGCCACATTGACGGTATAAATCAGGAATGCCCAAGTGCAGTCCTCCAGACTGCAACTTTTAGATGCGTCCCTGCTAAAACGTACCCCAGACAAAAAGTTGACTTCCCTCATTAGCAGCAACTCAGTTCTGTAGAGGCCTATGAATGAGTTTATGATCCAGGTGTGTTAGAGAAAGAACGCATCTAAAGTTGCAGAGTGATAGGTCTGGAAAACTAGACTTGGGCAACCCTAGCATAAATGTATTAAAATACAATGTTAAAAATAAATTAAACACCTCATATTGTTAAATGACTGATTTTATGTATTCAAGTTTTAAATATTACATTTGCATGGATGCAAAATTACTGCTCAGTTTAAAAATATGCTCAGTATTTTTAAACTGCTCAGCTAAACTTCGCTCTTTAGCTTGTTAGCTTGTTGATGTTTCAGTTTTATTCCCTGGGAAAATTAATCTTTGTCTGCTTTAAAGATAAGCAGACAAAGAATAAAAACAAGTTTTGATATTAACTCTCAACTTCATTCACAAAACTTTTTCGTTATTTATTACACAACGAACATGTATGTCACATAAGAACAAAACAATGAGGTGATGTTGCCTGTCCTTGAACACAAAGCTGATCCTCTTCACCCTGTCACCAACTCACACATCCTCATTGTGTTGTGTTGTGTAAATAAACACAAAACAAGCAAAATCAATAAACTATATGCATATTCCAGTATATTGAGTTTTGGTTTTACATTCATTCTATTTAAATTTAGTTTGTTTGTGCTTACCAATGTTTTCCCCTGGTCAGTTCGTCGATGTCTGGTTTTAGTTCTATTCTGTGGCGATCCACAAAATGGCGGGTAGGTTTTCGTCAGTAATGCGCGATCTGTGCTTGGTCTTGTTTAAATTCATTATTGAAAACATCTGTTCGCTCAGATAGGTGCTTCCAAACATGGACAAAACACGAGCTGCATGGAGTCGAAGCTGCGGCATCAAATCAGGGGGCAGGAGACTGAAACTTCACGGAACTTCGCTCTTTAGCTTGTTAGCTTGTCGATGTTTCAGTTTTATTCGCTGGGAAAATTAATAATCAGCTTGAGGTGACTCTGCTGCACTCTAGTGGCAAGAAGCCATAATGTTGGCTGGTAAGAATCTGAAGGCATTATGGGAGATGTAGTTTATAGTCAATTCGTGCTCAAAACCTATTTTAAGTCAATCAATAGGGCTGTAAAACGGTGGTGGGGGGGAGAGGGCCACATAAAATGACGTAGCGGGCCACATGTGGCCCGCGGGCCTTGAGTTTGACACATGTGCACTAAGTCATCCTCTTGTCCTCAAGACAGGCATCTTTAATTTCCACCCTCTGCATTGGGCTGATGTCAGGAGGTGTGATTCTGGGACAGACAGCAATCTTTCTGTTTCATTCTCTGGAGATCCTGACAGGCAACACTGGGCTGATGAACCAGTTGGAAATCTTCATAAAGGACATTCGGGTCCTTTTGGAACGTGGAGGGCATCTGATTTCACCAATAAACAATAGTGACAACATGAATTATATTTTCGTGTCTCTGTTGATGGTAGAATTCACTGCGTCTTCCTCATTGTGGTTATTACCACCAGGCATCTTTATTGGATTAGAAACATACAAGCTGGTTATTAAAAGTGGAGTAAAACAGAACAAGGAGAAGCTCTTACTTTGGCGGGTTCGGTGTGCATGACAGTTGTCACTGCTGCTGGGTGCGATCTGGGTCTGGGACTGGAGCTCTCTGACATTTATTTCCAGTTACAGCATGAAAGTGTTTGTTGTTAATGGAGCGAAATCCCTACTTTGTGCGTTTATTGTTGCTCGCCTTCAAAATGTGGATGTTACTCATAAACCAGCTGACTTTCCTATAATGGTGTTTATTTTATCTTTATTTATTGTGTCAACAAAATCAAAACTTGCCTTTTTGTTTTCCATATGTCATCCTAGTATTCTTGCATTGCCAGAAAAGAAATAAAGGTTCTATTTCACTGGCATTTTTCATTACAAATATGTTTAATGTTGCAAATCAACCAATCATTACCTTGCCCTTGTTAGGCAGTACACACAGTGCTGTACTGGAGGGCCTTTTGTTGGAGTTTTAACTGTCCACATTACGGCAGCTGTAAAATGAGTGGTTTTATTTGAATCTTGGAAAAGTGGTGGAGCGTTTAAAATCTGGGGTGGTGCCATGGTGTTGGGTGGAGCCGTCTTAGACTTTGTACAGTCAGTTTTGCATGTACTGGGTCTGGGTCCTTCCATTGTGGGGATTTCAGAAGCAGCAGGGGTATCTCTGGCTGCAGCTGCAGCAGTAATAGACTAGTTTGATGTACCTGAAGACTGGGGTTTACAGTTTTAGCATTTGCAGGAGGCTTTGTGTCCTCATGTACCCAAAGCGGGTTGTCAGCGACCTTCATGGGTCTGTCTGCAGCAACACTTACCAGAGGAAGCAATTTTACAGAGGAGGTTTGGAATTTGCTTACAGAGAAGATGATAGAAGTAAAGGTTGTGTTTATATTTGTGCATTACAGTTTGTTTAATATGGACATTTTATACAACCATCTATTTCTTTATCTGTCTTTTTGAGTCCTTGTCCATCTTGTTATTTAACCTATACTGTATCTTTTTGCATTGATAAAATGTCTGCGATATTGGCTGTGTCTTGCTCACAGAGCGCTAAAGTAATGCTCTGGGATCGTGTTTAGAAAACAATGTGAAATGTACGTACCTCCAAAAGTCAAAAGTCATGCAAACATACACCAGAAAGCAGCACCTCAACTGCTCAACAAGTTACCACCTTAACATTTTACCTGCATTCAACCATAAATAGCTAATGCAAAGTTCCTCATAAACTTTAAGGTGTATTTAAATGAGCCAGCAGATAAGTGTTGCTTCATGGTCACCAATGGCAACCACAGAGAGAAAAGTAAAAAAAAAAATTCACAAGACAGAAATCGGTATGAGTAAGGGGTAGAGTATAATATAAATATAAATATAAATAATATAAAAAAAATTGGCATCCACAGTAGTGGTGCAACAAAAGTTACACATTACAGATCTGACTAAAGTTACACACCGCCACAAGCATTTGAGGAGGCCAATGACACGCTCCACAGTGGTGTGGTATTAGGTATTAGGGGCCAGCGCCTGAGGGAGAAGCCATTGTCCACTCCAGGTTAAATGATGAGTATTATTGTGATGATGTGCTGAAGGCCTGTGATGGACTGGTGACCTGTCCACGGTGACCCCGCATCTTGCCTGAAATGTCTCGCTGGAAATAGGCACCAGCAGCCCTCCAGACCCCACTAGGGACAAAATGGATGAATGGATGGATGTGCTTAAGGCTGCATGTCGGAGAGCTGGATCATCTTAAAGAGACAAAGGCGTCAAATTGTAAAGTCTTCAAAATGACCGTACACATGGCTCAAAGTTTGCGTGAGGGACTGCGCATTCTCCTGTCATGTTTGTTTTTTCTAGATCACAACCTATCTGATTAAAGTGATTTATACCAGTTTCAGACTCTGTTTTGTGTGTATGGAAACATTGTAAATTGAGATTAACTACTTTTAACCACAAATATTAATTGATGAAGGTGATGTATTTCAGATCAAACTCTCTACTGCAGATGCAGCATGATTACAAAAACAGAAGAATGTTTGAGCTTTACATTCAATGCTCAATGGTAGAACATGTCTTATTGTTTATTTTCCATTTTGTTTGTTTTAAAAAAAAATTCAGTTCAAGCCTAATATTTATTCATATAGTCTAAAAAACAATAAATTTTTTTTATTAAAAGTAATAATAATATAATAGATAAAAATGGTCAGCTTTATCCTGCTCGGCTGTTCCTGTCAAGGTCAAGTTTAAAGTCCAATATGAAAATGTTTCGGAAACAAGCAGAGAGTCCGAGCAGAGGCTATGTCTGAGCACGAGGAGAAGTTTTGAGAAGAAAGACATGAAGTCCTGCTTTCAAAATAACAATGTAAGCAAAAGTATTAAAAGTTTTGAGAACAAAAGACATGAAATCCTGTTTTCAGACTGAACATGTGTGCTCTTGGATTATGCCAGGAAAATTCCTCCATATAAAGAGGGTTTAACAATAAGGCAAGAAAGTCTAACAATAAGCTACTTTCACAAAGAACAAATTGCAAGAATAAACTAAGAAACTAAATACAGAGGAATTAACTAGTATGGCAAGATTTTTGAGCAATAATTATTACAGAGCATTAAACAGAATACGGCAAACACCTGAACTGAAGTAAAAACACAGTAGAAAATGATAGAAAAAATTCTAATGAGAATAATATTCATGATGAGGAAAACAATAATCCATGACAACAAACCTCACTGACAGAACTAATATGGCACAAAATATGAAGCATAAATTACCCACAGGAAATAATCAAACCAAAAGTCAATAATCCAAGAATTGTGACACCAGTGTATTCAAGATAACATTAACCTTTTATCTGGTAAATATTGTAGATACCACAAGTTGGAGCTTGTGGGTTTAAAGAAAAATTATATCTAGAATACAGCAAGTTATAACTGTGATATTTCACACAATCTGGGGAAGATGGGGAATAAAAGAGTCATTTTCAGTGTCTTTAAATGTCACCTTCTTTGTCATTCTGTGTACAAAATATATCTATTCTGTTGTTTATAAAGCCAAAAGGCTGGATATTGGATGGTAGTGTATTTGAATTTTATGCAGTTTCAAACATAAAGACAGATTCCTTTGCAGATTTCCTTTTGACTTTTAAAAGCCCAGCGATGGTGGTGCTGAGTTGTGAAGCCTCAGTGAGAGAGGGGGCAGGGCAATGCCTTGCTTTGGAGGAAATCTGGAACCAATAAACTTGAGCAGCTTCTGGGACAAGGAGGCAAACGTCACAACATTTAGATCTGGTTGGCTGTGCAACAGATCTCTCTCTCCGCCTCGTCGCTTCGACTGGACCAATCAGTTAGGACTCACTCCTCTTGCGTCCTGAAGCTTCACTGTCCTAAAATCCATTTCAGGCCAATCAGGGAACTGAGTGGGAGGGCAGCTGAAACATTCACAGTTGCCTGCCTTTAAAAATGTACACTCACTATGCTCTTGTTTCACATGCTGCTTTAGGAGAATAACGTGAGAGAGTTTGTGCCTCATAATGCATTCTTACAGAGACTGGAAGAGATTATTGTCGGGTTTTCATATGTGTGGATGAAGGAGATGACACTGAGTGCTTGCTCTTCCACTTTGGCTTGATTAAATATTCCCCAGGGAGAAGCTGTAAGGAAAAGGACAACAGCAGAAGAAAGACAAAGCAGAGAAGCAGAGGGAGGATCTCAAGAAGAACAGAACAGAGAAAAAAGACAATACACTTGAAAAAACTAGGTAAGCACAAGAGCGGAGCACATAGAGCAATTGAAATAACTAAAGGGGAGGAAGAGTGTGTCAAAGTATGAGAGAGGATGAACTGTCCAGAGATGATCACCCTAAAGGAAGGGTGGTTCCCAAAGAGAAGTTGGCAAGACCACTTTCTAATGCCTGTCCTGTTGTTGTAGCCACTCCAGGCATTACCGGACGTAAACGTCAGATTGGCTCACACACAGAGGATCACCTTACTCCACTCACCCCTACCTCATCGGACAACAGCAACAAAGTCACACCAGAGGGCAACATTCAGATATACACCTCAACAGGCCCCAAAAAACTCAAACAGAGCCCTCAGCATCGGCCGCCTTCTTCCAGCCCCTCGCTTTCTCCCCTGCCAGGTCACAGTCCTGGAGGACTCCCAGCCCTTGAAGACCCACAAGCTCAACGGGCCATCGCCAACATCCGTGAACGCCAGCGGACTCAGTCGCTAAACGAAGCGTTTGCCTCGCTGCGCAAGATCATTCCAACACTTCCCTCGGACAAATTGAGCAAAATTCAGACTCTCAAGTTGGCATCCCGCTATATTGACTTTCTGTACCAGGTTCTGCAAAGTAACGAGATGGACAGCAAGCTTGCCGGGTGCAACTACCTGGCACATGAGAGACTGAGCTATGCCTTCTCTGTGTGGCGGATGGAAGGGGCATGGTCAACTATGTCTGCAGGTCACTAGCTGGGTCTGAAAGGTCAACAAAGTTCACAGGGAAGCATTCAAATATAAAGAGAGATTCCTTTTCAGATTTCCTTTTGACTTTTAAAAGACCAGCGATGCTGAGGGCTTTCTGTAAGCCACATTAGCCTTAAACCTCTTCAGGCTTGTGAATCAGATAGCCTCTGGACTGTTATTTAAATGTTTCAAGTGATTATTGGGGAGGGACACTAGAACACACTCAAAGTAAGACCTCCGTATGAATGTGTATTCTGTTTACATTGTATCTAATTAAGCTTAGAAAACTGGTCTTCATTGAAGAAGTTCAAAGACTATCTCTCCAAACGTTTCTCCACATGAGAAGAAATAATTTTACTTAAGGTCTTTTAATCTATTTGTTTTCTTTGGATCTGAAGTCAGACTGCTGTTTAAATATAGCTGCTCTCCCCTAATTTTATCACTGCATCCATAAGCCTAATTTAAACTTTACGTTGAGTATTTTTCTGTGTGTCTGCTATATCTTGGGTTAGCAAGAGGAAATTTGTGTGAGATATATAAAACCCAGCAGCTGTAGGGTTTAGATGAAACTCTTAAAACTGATCCTGGACCTTTGCCTTACCCAAATCCTTTCAACTTTTAATTTTCCAGCCCTTGAAATCCCTTGGCCACCTCAGAACTCGAGTAACAGCGGAAAATGTAGCCATGGGCAGTTGCCTCTTTTAAAACAAAACCAAGCCCCTTTGTGTTTTCTCCTGGTTCTAAAGAGAAACTCCTGTTGAAATATTTTCCTCCAGTTCTGGCTCAAATTTAGCTTGCATGGCACAAATCTCTGATACAGCTACAGTTCGAGGACGAGGAGGCGTAATGAAAACAAACAGTCTTTTTACAGCCATTAATCATGTGTGTCATCATCAAAGGGGAGGCTGATGTGGCTCCCCACTGGGCTTAGCATAAACCATGGGCAGTGATGGAGGAGGTGAGAGCTGATTTATGCACACAAACGTGGACGTGTGCATAGGTGTAGCCGTTTGCATGTACGCATTCCCTGCAAATTGCATGTTCTTCATGTATTAGGTTCTAAAAATACCTCTGCAGTATATGTTTAAAGTCAGAAGTATTACCAGAGTAAAGTTCACTTTTTTGCCCCATTGAAGCACCATGGTTATTATTCTTACTGTTGCTTTTATTTTAACAAGAGAAGTACAAAGAGAAATGAGCAGGCAGGTTGTTAGCTTCCAAAACAAACCAATGACAAACCTGACAAACCACTTCTTACTTCAGTGCCAGCATGCAAAAAGATCAGCAACCTATCATTTGTCACAAGGAAAAGTTTCCAACCGAGATGAATAATTGTAATTTTTTTTAGCCCTGCAGTCAGTCCAGTGTGGTCTCAGAAGGCTTAAGGTCTCTGGCATATTAGAAGATGCTTGACTTTTCAAAATGACTCATCATCCAGGAGAGATAATATTGAATAACTTGCAAAAGAGCTGCTAAAATGTTCCAAATTACTTTTCTATATTTTTTAAGTATATTTGTTAAAGCAAATTGTATGTCAATTTCCTTTGCGGATTTGCAGAGGGTTTCTGATGTGTATGGCCCCATTTGTATCTGGGTTACCTCGAAACAGGTATTTGCATGAATTAAAACTGTTCATCTCGATTCTTGAATATATAGAACAGCATCTGTAAACTTTACAGATTCTAAAAATCCATATTTGTGTTCCTTCCATAACATTTTGCCGTTTTTTTTTACTTCAAGCTGATAAATAAAGTCTGATGTTTCAAATTATTTGGCAAAAAGTGGCACTTCATTACAGGCTGGTAAGAAATGTGTGTCTTTTTACCTCTGCTGTCAAGTTATCTCCATTATTGCCTCTTTACCATGATTTGCTGCAATAGTAAATATTGTGCTAATTTCAGCTTGCTTATATTAATACAGCTATAAAAACACAAAAATATCTTTGGAATTAGATATGCATTCACCTAATTTGTATGAAGACTAAAAATTTTGGGATATTTCTTTAAACCAAATACATGTTATTGAGGGCAGAAACATAAATTTAAATATCCTGCTCACACCTGACAGTAACATTTTTGGATATATTAGAGAAAAGACTAGAAGACGATTTGTCATTCATTTCTGGATGAAATAATGAATTGTAAAATAGTAAAATGATTTTAATGCTAGTGGGATGTATTTATGACTTCAAATCGCAATAGAAAACCTGGTTCACTTAAGTCAGTGGTTCCCAAAGTGTGTGGCACGCCCCCTAGGAGGGGTGCCGTGCCATTGCAGGGTGGGCGCGGGAAGCGGTTTGGATGAATGAAAAAAACAAAACAGTTACACAAAAGTGTTTCACTGTACAGATGGTTTGTAGTGTGTTTTGTTGCAACTTAAAGTGTGAAATAAACTTCAGCGGAGGTTGAACACAAAATATGTGTATAGGTTTATGTCTGATGTGTGTGCCCAGTTGATTTTTTTTGGGTGGATTTTATTGTAATTCATAGGGGGGCCCAGAAAATCTTTGGGAACCACTGGGGGGGCCCAGAAGAAAATCTTTGGGAACCACTGACTTAAGCTAACATTCCCTGTCAAGCTGCTAGTTAGCATAAACTAGCGTTAGCCATATTCAACATTCACACTTTGACCGAAGAACTGATCAAGAAGCTAAGGAAAGCTATATCAAAAGTGTGCTAAATGGAAGATGTATTTTGTTGTCCAAATTCTATTATTTATGACTAAAAGACGTAATACTTTAGTTTATGGTTTTGAATTCAAAATAACCTACCCTCTTAAAACTGCATGGTGAAATCAATCTTCAACAATCTTCTGCACTTCTATTCTTTGACGATAAACCCTGTAAATATTTATTCGGCCACTATGCCCTCTCTGTCTCCTGGTTCTCTTGTTAAACCGTCTCCCTCTGTTCCTGGTCTGCTCTCCCTGGTCTCTTTTTTTAACGAGGTCCCGGTGCCTTTGCCTGGTCAATCACGAACAGTTAATAACTCTACAAAAGAACAAGGTAGTGTGCAATTACAGCGTGCCGAACATTTATAGCCTGCTTGGTCCTGAGTATGTTATTCTTGCATTATATGTTTTCATTGAAGCAGCAGTGACCTGCTTGACACTTTTACAAAAACTGAATTTTGAGATTGACGAGACTAGAAAGTAAAAAATAAAAAGTAAAGTTACAAAGGATTCTGCATTAGAAATATGAAAGCAGGGTATGTTTTGTGTAGTAAAAGTTATAACAATCATAATTTTAAAGTTTCTAATTTAAACATATGACTGCAACATTTCTCCATCAAGGACATTTATTTTCAGTCCACCTTTTCGTTTTAACTATATTTCATTATGAGAGGTGATAAAAGCTGCAGCCACCTCAGTTTAAGTAATACAACATTTTTGCTGTAAGAAATTTATGTTCATGGCCTAAAAGTTTTGGCAGTGGTATAAAAAACTTGCAAACTCTGTAGTTTAGAGTTTTTCTGCTGACAGTTATTGTTTCTAGGTTACTGTTCATCATGATGAGAGGCATGATAATACACTGCTGAACAGGGTTTTGGGGGACTTAAAAAGTTTATTTTCAAGCAAAAAAATATGATTTGAATTTGCGACACACAGTTTGTTCACTTTATTTCAGTCACATCACAGATGGAGCTACAAAAAAGTCCAACTAAAATCACTAGCAATCTAATTAGCAGATTCTATATACAAGAGGTGTAGATGTCAGCAGTATATACCTCTAAAGAAAAGACTGCTGCTTTTGTTCTTCTACTAAGATCTTTAAAAAGTTCACTGGCAGCGAAAATGTTTTACAAGAAAAAAATGATTTTCTACTGAGAGAGAGCTCCCCACCAGCGCAAAGTTAAGCAGGTTGGTTACTTACTAAAAAAACATAATCTCACAGTATGATGCTGCCACAACCACATTTAACCAAAAGAATATTTTGTTCAGGGTGATGTCCCCCCAATACGCCTTGTAGCAAACTGTAAACAGGAGCTTTTACATCTGTCTTTTAACAATGGCTTTCTTCTTGCCTCTTTTCCACAAAGTCTGGATTTCATGAAATGCACAGCTTATAGTTGAGCTCTTCCACCGAGTCATAGAAAAACCACAAAGGGCAAAGTTCTGCAGAAAATACCAGGACGAACACTAATAAGCAGGTGTAAGATTGTTTGCTCTAAAGAAATGAATCCCCCTTCTGATTGCTTTGGACATTTTGGAAAATCAGGGAACAAGCCAGGGCTACCAAGAGCCCCGTGTTATGATGCAACCCATGTGTCACGCTGCTTCTCATCCAACGGAGACGGCTGACTCCCAGTTCTACCCCAAAATCTCTGCCATCAATAAAAAGTGGGATCAAAACATCCTCCAAAAACAACCATTTCCAACGATGACGGTCAGGGAGTGTTTCCATATGATGGAGCACAATATCACAATGTAATACTGATAAAGTAGAAGATGAAAAGATTTAAGCTTTTGACTCTGCTGAAAATTTCAAATTTTTGAACTCAGTTTAAAACTTCTACACTGTAGAACCTTAATTAGTTCTCCTAATTTTGGTACATGTAGATAAACCCAAAGATTTCTAAAGGCACTTTTTTAAAACTTGAAACTATTTACATAAAAAGAAATTACATGATCGAAACGGTTCCTGGCTCCTGCTTTTTATTTGTTTCTTCTACTCAAACTTTGACAAAAAATACAGAAATCGGTTGCTCGCTTTTTCCAGTAAAACAAACACAATAGTAGGCTGAGTGGGGTACTAATGAGGACCAACAAACAACTCACTCGTAGTTCTATATATGCAGATAAGACTGAGCTCTGAAAGAGACTCAGTCTTGATGATTCCATGAATGAAGCTTTTCACTTTAAACATCTTAAAACTAATTCTTGTGACAAAAAAGTGGTTAGCTGCTGCTGGCACAATGCATTGTGGGATACCTTGCTGGCCAATTCTGACTGTCATATACTCCTTGATATAACTTCAAATTAAGTAAGTTAATTTTTAAAACATTTTTACCTCAAAAAGCCCTCAGTGTATTTAAATTAAGTGCTTAGTATAACAATGTAAAAAAATAAAATAAAATAAATTCACTCAACTTCACTAATTCACCATACACCCAAAGGTTCACTGGACATCGAGTGTTACCAAACCTTGACCAAAGTCAAGTTATAATCACTAATCTTTTTCAATTAAATACAGTGTTACAGTTTACAGTGTAAGTCAAAGCAGTAAGTCAAGACAGAGAGCATAGAGCATGTTTGTACAAGAATTAACACAAAAATAAGCCTTAGAGCAGAGAATTTTTTTAATCAAGAAAAGGCAAAAAGTATAAAATAGACAATCTTTCTATACATACACATGGTAGGAAATGTGAATGAAAAATACAAGTTAAGTAAGAATGAAAAAGATTTCAATGTCATGTTTTGAGATACAAAGTTACTGTAAGTCCAGTTAGTTTAAAAACTACCAATACACATGCTACTGAATGCGTCAAGGCACACGTGTGACGTGTATTTTGGTCTCAGTTTCTATTTACAGCGTCTTTCTTTAAGAAGAATGTACAAATTACATCAGTAATGAAAGGAATGAAGAGCTGAGGCAGAACCGGCCTCTTCGTAAGACAAATACAAGGGGGGAACTATCATACAAAGGTCATTTACAGTATTCGACGGACGCACTCGGACACTTTAATACTTGCCAACGCATGCACAAAACACATGAGAAGTGCACACACAATCACAGACAACATTTTACCTCACAGACGACACGCAGGCAGCTGCTGGCCACGCTGGATGAGACAGACGCAGCGCTTTGTTTCAATGCTGACACCTCCCACCGAGAAAATTACGAACAAATTCCAACCAGACTCACCATGACAGAAAACAGACTTATCTCAGTTCTGCAGAAATAGTCCAACCTTTGCTGGGAAGAAAATCTGCAGGATTTGATTGTAAAAAAGGCCGGCACAGTTTTCTGTCTGAGTGACAAACCCATATTTCCTTCAGTACAAGTCTCCTTCATCTCTAAACACGGAAGGAGTTTAAAAAAACAAAATAATAATAATAAAAAAAACAATACTCCGAGTATACTGTCAAACTGTGAGAAAAGATTAAAAGTAGAATTTCTGAGTAAAAAAAAATCGCAAAGAGAAACTATGAAGCCACATTTGCTTTTAATTAGTATAAGTTTTAGGAGGTTAGTGTCTAGAAGTATGAGAAGTTTGAACCATTTTCATCCAGAAATTACACTCAGCCAACCAGAGCTCTCGTCTAAAACAACATTAGCACGACTCATCCAAACCCAACGTAGGATGCATAGAACAAAGTCTGACAATCTCCGTTTTGTGATACAACACTAACAAACACAATCTTGCTTTCCATAGATTTGGAATGCAAAGTCCTGAACAGATTCGATTGCTCACCATCAGCTTCTGTGGTAAACTGTAGCTGTTTGATAAGAGGAGTTGCTACAAATACACAGAAGATTCTCACATGGAGATACAGCTACCAACATTGTTTTTCTTCAACAAACAAAAACCGTTTTCTTAATTAAAACAAGACTCGTTTCTTAAAAAAATCTAAACAGAGTGAGTCATTATAGTCACAAGCAAAAAGTTTAGAAAAGACTGTATATGTGACGTGAGCCTTAGTCCAAAAGTTAGAATATTATGTTCCAAAGTTTAGACCTGTTCTCATGTCACTTCCATACAGCAGCAGGTTGCTTTAAGGCAGATTTTTCTTTGGGTTGCGTTTAGAGATGCACCAGAAAATCGGCCTGTGGCTGGAATCTTCCCAAGTTCAGCTTGATCCCCCCACCACACCTGGTGCTAATTACAACTCTCTTTGGTGTGGAACTTGTTTCTTAAGAGTAGAATCCTCAAAGTTAACAACTTCTGATCTCTGTGAAGTGTTTAAAATGTAAGAAAAATGAAGAACAAAAGTAGGAGCTGGATTGATTGTTTACCAATGCTAGTCATGCTAATTGCTAATACAGGATGCTACAAGCTAAATAACAATTCTGAAATTATTTCGTCATTGTTTTAAAATAGTAAAAAGCCCATATTACAGCGAGTGTTCTCTCACCCAGGCAGGCTTTTAATTACAGGTTCTAGAAGCTTCATTATGCCGAGGCTAACCTGAGCTTACCTTCACCGTCCTCCTGGAGTGATAAGTGTGATTCAACTGAAGAGGTCCTCCTGCACCATCATCCAAAGCTAAATGCAATTTTTTCCTCACAAGAATATAATACTCAATATATTCAAAAGAAGAAGAAGCTTGGGAAGCTGAAATTGGCTGTTTTTTGTAACAGCCGATCCAGGAGTTGCATTTCTTTTTTGTGATGCTAATTGGATGAAACCCCAAAGGGTGGAAATAAGGAGGACTGCAATATTAGCTTCTAAGATGGTTTCCGATGTATATTATATGATGTACATTACGATATATTTGATGTTTCAGTTATTAAAATAGGCAGCTATAGGCATGTTTAGAAGGCGTCTCATGTGTTCATGGTCCTTAACCCCAGGAAACACCCGGGGTCGGCCGTACAGATTGACTGAAAGTGTTGATGCTTTTCTAGTTCATTGTTTCACAGAACCTCATCTACAAAGTTTATGCCTCCATATTCCATTTCAGTATCATCTTATATAACCCTTTGTTTAAAGACTTTAGAGATTTATTTATGGTCCCAACGTCAGCAATGTCATGTCAACACTATGCTTTCATTTTTGGGGTTTTTGTGGTTGGTCCTTTAGATCTTGCAGCCAACATGTCTGCTTGCGTTTGCTGATTTTGTCTTGCTTTGCTGTACTGAATGCACAAAATATTTCAAAACTAATAAAAGAGGTTTTAAACAGAAATTGGGTCACATTGACATTAGTAGGTGGGAGCTTTACATAAAACTGGATATCGGAAATTGGCCACAGAAATCTGATCGGTGCATCTCTAGTCATCATAAGTGCTTCAACAGTACTGCTTATATAGAACAATACAATATAGTCTTCAGTGGTGCCAGGGTGGAATGATCACGCCTTTAGTCTCAAAAATAAAACATCAACATATAGCATTCAATACTAGTGGTACAATAACAGTTTGTCTTTGCTTTGTACATGTCGGAATGAGTTTTATGTCTGTATGCAAGACAGAATAAGACGCTGAACAGCAGTGAAAAAAGATATTCTTGCCTACTTTTATGGTTTGGTTGGCAGGAAATACAACTCTACAGTATTTCGGCCAGCATAAAAAGAGTGAGAAAGGAGAAAAAAAGAATTTGGAAACAATATAACAAACACTATTTTATCCAAATTTTCGGGGAAAAAAACTACAAAGAGGAATTGTGTGATCCCAGAGCTTTGGAATTTCTTATGGTTCACATTAAGGACTGAACAGTGCAATAAAACAACAAAGGACAATTGTCCTTTTTTTCCCCCTAAAAACCACAGTTGTCCATTTTGTGTCTTCATTCACTCTCTTTCCTTGAGTTCTTTACCGTCATGGTCTAGTGGTTAAACTGTCTCAGCACGCTTCTCTTTGTCGCCGTCTTCGTTGCGATGCTGTCGTGTATTGACCGGTCGGGCATCCGACGCGGTGTGTCCATTCATCGTCCCGTTTGGTCAGCGTTTGCTCAGCGTTTGCTCAGCATTTGCTCCAGCTCTCACATGTGAAGTCCTCCTCACTGTGAAACCTGATGCTGGGGCTTTACAAAGAAAAAAAAAACACGAGGGTGAAGTTAAGGCATCAAATCAGCTGCTGGTGCACAGTGCTTCAAGGAGAATCCCAGCTGATCTCCAAAACTGTTTATTTATTTATTTTTTTGTGTTCCATAGCTCTTTGAGTGGCTGTCAGTCAGGAGAGATGAGGAGTCTGTCAGAGTGAACTTGTATTGCTCTTTGGTGAGGTTTCCCAAGGTTTCTCAGCTGCAGGTAGTGCTACAAGTGGTTACCAGCTCTGAGGTTCGATCTTGTGTGTCGGCTGGTGTGGTTGAGTGTGAAGAAGGCTAACTGGTGTGAGGAGGAAGGGGAAGGGCTCAGTGGCATTGCAAAAAACCCAGACAGCGCCATGGAGAACCCATGGTTGTTGAGGCACATGTTTTTCTTGAATTTCTGCGAGTTTTCCTACATGGAGTTGCTTTCGTGATCCATCGGCTCGTCCAGGAGCCTGGAGGGAATCAGCGCGTGTTAGTTGGATGGCATTGTGTGTGAGTGTGTTTTTGGTGTGTTGGGAGGAATGTGTACCTCTTGTTGGAGATGACTCCCACAGAGAGCGAGGCCAAAGCGTTTACGGCGTCCGTCTCCTCGCAGTCCTTACTCTGAGCGGCAGCGTACGACCTGCCCACCGATCCGCTGTGGGCCTTCACACTCTGCCAGTACTGACCTGCAGCACGAACACGCACACACACACATCTCAGTGTTAACTCATCCTTTAAAGTAGAAGTGCCCAAACTTTTTGTCAAAATCGTCAGCTTAAAAGTACTCAAATATATAATTTTTACAAACTAAAATCAACAAAAATGTTGATTTTTTGGGACCTACTCACCAGTGAACAAAGCATGAACTATTTCAATTAAACAAATAAACTAATCAGATTTTCTTTTGTAGGAATGGGATTACAGATCCAAAACTTCAAATGGTTCTTCCTTATTCAATGAAAGGCAGTTAAATATTAGTTTGCTTATTAGTTCATGTAACAATTCAAATTCAGTTAATTTATATAGCGCCAATTCACAACAAATGTGGTCTGATGGCATTTACAACAAAGTCCTTTAAATTTAATCACACATACATTTCAGTTGATCCTCGTTATTAAACAGTAAGCTCAATTAATTATTCAAAGTAGGTTATTAAAGTTTCTATCGAAGGAAACTCAGGAGATTACATCGAGTCGATGACTTGCAGAATTCACTCTTCGTGTTTCAGGTTTAACTGAAGAAATCAGAAAAAAATATGTTGTCTATTCTCAGCAATAAACACAGGTTCTAGGTCAGTCTTTATTTGAAAAGACTTGTTGTATTGAGATACATTTCAAAACAACAATTAACAGCAGATTTAGGTGCACCAATGTAAACGTCGTAGTGTAAGTAAATGAGAAGATACTTTGTGCTGAACCTAACATCTTATAGGTAGATTTTAACTCTATATGTCATAGTTTATTAAATTTTTAAAATCAGGTCAGGGACTGTAGATGGCCCCCAGGCCTCACTTTGAACACTCCTGCTTTAAACGAAGGGGCAGCTGTTAATTGTTAATGCAAGAAAAAGGCAGAGAGTGGATAAGTTAAAGTTAAAGTGTTGCTGCTGCTCACTTTGTATTTCTATCACAGTCTGGAGGGAGCGCACTGCGTTGGCGTTGGGTTTTTGGAGCAGAACATCCTCTGACATTGCATCCTGCAAGACACAGACAAAGCCACGACAGAAAAAAATCTGTTAAATCAGAGAAAATAGCAGCATACTTACATCACTGCACTAGACCTAAAAAAGTAGTTTTAGGACATAAGTTAGTTACTTTAAAAAAATTAAATTACCCAGGATGCCTTACCTGTATACCCAGTAGTTCACTGACGCAGGCTTCAGAGGCGTCACAGATGGCTGTGAGGTCATGACCTCCCTCAAGGGCCAGAATCAGACGGCCTCCAGCGAGGGACATGAGCTGGCGGGTCAGGAAGCCAAAGCCTGAAGCAAACACAGAAACATTCACAGGAGGAATGGCTTAGCTCAAACATGAGGAGCAGTAAGGCTGGCAGGTGAGCTATAGTTACAACACCAACAGCTACAAAAACTGTTACGGAAACAGTGAGAAAGCTAAAGTTGCGATGAAAGGAGCCACTTCAAGTGTTTTCCAACAACATAGAATCAGTTTGTAGCACAATTAAGTAGTTCTGTTACCTTCAGTTGTTATAAAAGAAATATGACGTAGAAATTTAACGCCTTTAAATTAGGTCTCTGTCTCTTTAAGAAGCTCTTGTTCTTTCTAAAACTCTGTCTTCAGAAAGTCATCACAACAACTTTTTTACCAGCGTTCTGAGAAGTAACTCACTTAATGAGCTCATCAGGAGTTTGCTAATTGCAGCTGGCTAGTCTGAAGGAGCTGACTGGCGTTTTTTGTTTTTTTTTCTTTTTTTAGTTGAATGGTTGTCATGGAGATTAAGAGGTATGTTTTTGATGAGGGAATAACATTATAACATGATGTTAAGCTTAAAAAAGTAAACTTTACATGATACTGCCTCTTTAGTTTCAAATAGAAAGTACACCAGAGCTTTCATGTTTGCAGTGTCTTGCTTAATTAATGTTACCACCATGTCTCAGACGTTATAAATAAAAATGTATGTTTCATACATGGTGGCATAGCAACAAAGTTAAACTATGAATTAACCACATAATAAATGAGGTGAGATGTGGTCCTGCTCTTTGCCCCACACTGGACACGAGACGCAACTATCAATTTTGTCCCAAGGACTGTAATAAATATCAGGCAATTCAAGTTTCAAAGAAGACAAGACCACACTGGCTGTGGTTGGAGAGCTGTGCTTACACTTGGCAGAGACTTTGTACCCGCCCAGAGGAGCAGGGTTTCCCTCAGCTGCGTCAAACCCGGCCGACACCAAAACCACATCTGGAGAGAATTCCTGAGCGATGGGCATCACCACAGACCTGCAGGGACACAAACAGGTGATCCGTCACCCCATGGAGCAAAGACAGGATGATGCTAGCACCAACCCAAAAGGTTCCTAACTTCAACATTAAATCCTGTTCTAAAGAATTTGAGGACGCCTTGTTTTATTTTTGGCCTTTTCAACTAATAAAAAGTAAATACAATGTTTGCACCATGTTGTTTGATTGCATTGTTGTTTTTATGTAATATTAGTGTACTATCGGAGTAATTTTTACTAAAGGAATCATAGGAATAAAGAATTCTACCCTGGCCTGTAACGATAACCAATTTTGCTTGATGATAAATTGACGTTATTACAATAAACGATAACATTGTTTTGTTTTTTTACCATTTTCAATTATTATAATATTATGACATAATAATCTCATAAAAGTGCAAGAACGGATTCTCAAAGATCCATAAACTTTCAATTCTAACAAACATTTAACACTGGAACAGGACGACATTTTAAATATCCAAAATAAATAAACAAAAACAACAGAAACAACAAATAAAATAAATTATGAAGTCTCTAAATGAAATTGTTATTCAGAAAAAGGGCAAGTTGAGACCAAAGCACCAAACTGAAGACTTTTATCATCCAGTTTATAAAAGAAAGAGACGACAGGAAACAAACATAAATCATGAAAATTGAAATTACTAAACTCATTTTAATTTTTCATGCGATCAATTCTGTTACTGTTTATTGAAACAGGCCTAATTCTACCTTTACATTTTGTCTGATTATGACCACAACGTTCAATGTTTTTGGCATTGATCATCACGAAGTAGAGCATATTTCTAAAGTGGAAAGAGAATTTTATCAAAATGTTCATCAAAATTGAATAAATCTAAGTTCATCATTCATTTGTTCATAGCATCCTTTACTTTGATATCTTTAAATAAAAATTCTGTGCAACAAATTGACTTTGGAAGCCACTTTATTACTTAATCCAAGTGCACATGTGTAATTTGAAGCCAGCATAAACAAAACAACTTAATTGTGCACTTCACAAATGTGGTCTTTATACAAGAGAAGGTTGAAAGGGTTTCCCAAATAACAATGCAGATTACAATAAACACAGCATCCCCATGGTGAAACGTGGTCCTGCCAGTTTTTCTGCCTCTTGCAGCTGCAACAGCAGCAAAATGTGATTTTAACAAAGTGCTAACTCATGAGGGGTGAATACAAGCCGCACTCATCATAAAAACTTTTAGAAATCATCTAAGTACCTCCTTTATTGCAAACGCACAATTATCTTTGGACAGGTTCACAATCATGCACTGCTTTGCCTTGTTCTACCCTCAGATAGAAAGACCTTAAAGCTCATGGGTGTAAGCACTTCAGTGAGTATATTTATCTAGTCTCAAGAATAGAAAGATGTTCTACAAGGTAGAAGATAAAAATAATAGAGGGACCATTACTTTCTTCAAAACAAAATGTATTTCAAATATTTAAACAGTCAATCTTTTCAAATAAATGTAAAACAGGAGTAACTATTGCAGTACTTTTATGTATTTCTAACATTTACGCCTCGTATCCACTGAGCGGTATGGCCCGGGTCTGTACTCTATTTTGTTTGTTTCTATTGAAACAGACAAAGTAGTGCCCCCTATCACAGCATTTCAGGCCACATTCAGTTGTAAATGTATATGAAAACGGGGCATCTGTGACATGTACTTTGTAAATCCTGTTTTGCTTTGATTCTATCTACTGGTTGTAGTTTTTGTTTTTGCCAGCATGTGGTGCTGTTATTACATAGAGAGTTGTGGAGATACAGGAAGTTGAAAAAAAATACTCATGTTTTTGCTGGTTAGGAGCTTCAAACTAGATGGCAATTCACATAATAAATTACTTTTAATCTGTATATTTAACTTCAATTTTCCGTCTACCCATTGAGAGTCCAATGGCGGTGGAAATACTCTCCTGAATACGCCGGACCACATTTTTAACTGAAATAAATAACGTCAATCAATAGGGAAAAACTATCACTAACTGGAATTATATTGTGCATTTATAAAATTAACTTAAACATACAAAAGTTATAGATGTAATCTTCTTCATTTTCTTGTTTATGAGTCCATATATTAGCCTTTTGAACTGATGTAAAATAGATTTTTTCCCCCCCTGCACAAGCAGTTTACGTCAGCTGTTGGCAAATTATGGCACTCCATAATCCTCCCAGTCGCAAAATGGCGGCAGCAAAAGTTGTGAGAAAACACGGGTCAGTTGATAATTTAATACGCTTCTTCACAATGAGATCTTCTGTTGAGTGTTCATGACCCAACTCAATGTATACAAAATAAAAAGAATACTTTGACCTTTTTGAATTCTGCACGTAAAAATAAAGCAAAGTATCTAAAACTAAAACAATCTAAAACTATTACTGTGACTAATAAAAACTAAACTAAAACTAAACACTATTTAACTAAAAATAACTAATAAAAACTAGCAAACACACTCTAAAAACTAATTAAAGCTATCTAATTAAGACAAAAGAGGCCACAATGAAATAAAACTAAACTATGATGAAAAAATCCAAACTATTGTAAGTCCGTACGGATCCGACACATGTTGTACCACTCAGTGTAAATAAGGCATTAGATTAAAGTGAAGTGTTGTGGGAGAACAATTTAAGAATGAAGAATATAAACACATTAAAGGAGTTATTATGTGCCTAATTGAAAAGCTACAACTACAATGAGTCTCTTCAACTGTAAGTCAGCTCAACAGTAAATAATGATATAAATAAAAGACATATAAATAAAGCTATATCTTCTGATTTATCAGCATTTTACCTGGACAGCCTCATAAAGATAACAAATACTTATGATCCAATGTAAAGACTCATTAACTTGACAAGTGACACAAACTGTGGCAGATCCCAAACTCAGCAGCTCAAACTGCGTTGACAAAGGACTATTGTTTCTCTGTTGGACGAGCTGCAGCGCCTGTGAGACAGGTCCGCTTGACGGAGTGGGTTTGCTGTCAGCTCTTATGCACGATGCATATTTCCTCAACGCTGTTGTTGTTACGAGGAAAAAAAAAATTAAAAACCACATTGGGGCTAAGAGGTGGAAAGAGGCTCGACTAATGCAGCCCCACGCTGCAGGTCGGTGAAGTTCAAAGCCGCGGAACACGGGTCTGTTTCCCATTAGAGGCTTGTCACTCTCTTCACGTCATTGGACACAGAAAGAGAGAGAGGAAAATCAGTCCATCTGGGATCCATTTACTTTCATTATTCTGCCTGGGGACTAAGTAGACCTCCCTTCCCCTTCATACCACCGTGCAAACGGACAACATGAGCTCAGAGGATGCAAAGAGTCAAAAAGTACAAACGAGTTTCAGAATTTGCATAGAAACGTAAACACAAATCGTACAAACACAGAAAGATTTTGATTCCCACAAGGATTCCTTGAAGCAAAGAGCATGAGCCCACTCTTCACTCGCTCTCGTAAACAACAGTAAACCGCAAAAAAACCAACCCCACCTCCTCTGTAGGCCCATTAAAAACTAGCACAGTCCCCCCAGAGTGCGTAACTACAGGCATCCTGATGGGAACAGGGAGGGGTGAGGTTAAAGGAGAGGAGGGGATGCTTATTAAAGATCAATAAGGAGAGAGGACAGGAAGGGGGAGAACGTGCCGGTTATTGGCGAGGCTTGGCGTGATGGAAACTGAGGGGGTGGGGAGGCAGGAGTGCAGGGAAACGGTGAAAAGGCAGCAAAGCAGCCTCTTTCAAGCATGAATGCACACAAACTTTTCCTTGTAAAACACATTTTGGTAAAGATTTTTTTTCATTCAAACCATAAAATGTTTGAAAGCGTTGTATGCTACAAACCGGCTCTAAGAAGTGGTGGTGAAGAGTTAGGGGACTTTAAAGCACCTTGTTAGGGTCTAGCACAATAAATATACTTTGAAGATCAGAATGCATATCTTAAAATCTTAAACTGTAACTAAGTGTGTTATGATTAAATGCTATAAACTAAATACAGGGCAATTCCAGGAGGAAATCTGTTTGCAGCTACAAGGTTGAGACTAGGGTGGAAGTCCATCCTCCAACAGGAGGGCAAAAAGCTGCTCACTGATGATGATTAGCTAGCACTGGTTTTAGCCGTGAAGTTGTCAATATAACACGCCAAATCTTAAATGTGTGTATCATATATAAAAGAAAAAGGGACACAATGTGTTGCTGCTAATTGTCAACACTACGACAACTGGAAAACAACGTCAAGGGTATCACAATTTCACAGGTAGATAAAAAGTTGTAATTAAAAAAATAGTGAGGGAGAGGGAAGTGCGTCAGTTATGCTAGCTTGACTTTGACAACCTTAACATGCAGATGTGCTACTGAATTCAGTTTCTTTTCAATTAAAACAAAAGTGAGCCACAACTCTACTCTCTAGCAGAACATCAGAAGAGCAGGTGTTTAAATTAGCTAATCAGCCATCGCTGTGATCATACCATCACTTATTAATAATTGCAAAATAAACGCAGAGCCTGAAAATACTGTAACGGATTTTTCTGTTCTTTGTGCAGTAAATGTTTGTGTGTCTTTTTGGTGTTGAACACTGATACGCTAGTGAAACTTTTGTCAGTTGGTTGCTATGGTAACAGGCCTATGTGTAGCACATCCGACCCAGAGAACGAGAGAAAAAGAATACGAGTGGTTTTGAGTTATCCTTCCGTTTGCTGTGGGATACTGCGATACATTAGTAATAGCCACATGTACAGATTTCATTTAGGTAACGAAATTGTTCTACAGAGGCAGCGCAGTTACGGTTAGCATGTTAAAAAATTGGCTTTTTTCCCTCCGGCGTTATGCCCGTGTGCATAATTTTTGGATGTAAACAATAACATGCAACGTGTCTAAAAACTGGACACTTATTGTTTACTGTCATTAAACATGACCTGCTTTGTCTCAGAAACACTCTAGAGTGGGAACGCCGTCACACTGAACATCTCTATCTTTCTACCGGTGCAGTCAGCAGAAACGCCAGCGGTCAGGTTCATACTAAACAGGGTCAGTCTTAACAGAATACGGTTCAGTTTTTCTTAAAACTAGCTTTAAGAGTAATATAAAAGCTATTACATCTACAGGATCGACACATTTCAAGCAGATTGTCAGCAGACATTCAACTGTTTTCTATTCATTTTGATCCATTCCTTAGAAGAATCATAGAAAAGTGGATTTGGTTTGTTTCTATGCGAAAACAAGTAAGCAGGTGTGTGTCTGTCAACTCTCTGCTGCAGCCCTTTTTCCCATAACAACACAGTTTCCCCATGTTTCCTCGAGGTTTAATATCGCAGACGACCAAAACGACCACACGACTGAATCTTTATTGGTGCTAAACACCCACCAATGACAATTACCCAACCCACCATCAGGAAGTCAGACATCCGCAGTCTATCAAAAACGAGACCTGGAGAGTAGTTACAGCATAACATCTGAGGCTGCTGGAAAAACCAGGGAGCAGCCAACACATGCTCTCCAAATGACAAATATTCTGAATTACGCCAGAAGTGCGTCAGAGACAATGTGGAGCCAAGACGGTGATCGGCCAGGCTGTTTGTTGTGGCTCGGTGTGAAGGAAACGAGGGGAAATTTTCTAATTAAGGCTTGTGTGGATGATTCTAGTGCTAATCAATAAAAATGTCAAACCAATTAACTGAGATAAATGTCCCTTGTTTCAGTGAGTTGCGGTGAAACAAAAAGGAGCCGCTTGTACCTGAACGCAGCAAGATACTCAGCATCTCCCATGGGTGGCTCCAAGCCTCCGGTCCAGGCTATGTTCACATTGAAGCCCTCACCGGCTCCAGAACCAACCTAAAACCCAGAAAACAGAGTCAGACCCAGTGTTTCTCTGACGCTTTGCTTTTCACTAAAGATACGACCGATTTTCACCCAACCTCTGTTGGTGAACCGCTGCCAGGGAAGAAGTTTGCGTCATCATAGCGATGAAGTGAAATGTACAGAACGCTGGGGTCGCTGTAGAACACCTCCTGGGTGCCGTTACCATGGTGAACATCCTATAGAAAGAATATCCACTAATTAAATAAATAAAACACAGAGAGGATATAAATTTTTATTAAGGCTTTGCTGACAGAGTTAAAACTGGGCGACATCTCACCCAGTCGACGATGAGGATCTTGCTGACATTGAGCTTCTGCTGGAGCTGCTTGGCAGCTATGGCAACAGAGTTAAAATAACAGAAACCCCTAAAACACAAACACAGAAAATTAAAAGCTAAATAAAAACATGAAAAATAACAAGCTTAGTTAGAACAGAAATCCTAAAATTATGAACTAATTTGTGTTACTATTTCCTTTTGCTTGTTTGATTATTTTTATAATTCATGTTTGATGAAAGCATTAAAATGTTTTTATTAAGACGTTGTTAGTAATAGATGGTACAGAATCAGTTTTATTGGAAAATTAAAGAAATTAAATATATGACTTTTTCTTGATTGAAATGTAAAATTGGATCAGATCAAGGGAAGATTAAAAATTAGAAATAAATTATGGTTTGTTGGTTTTAAAGCCAAACATAAATTATAAAATGCATAAAAAGATGAATATATCTAATATCCATATTTTTTTATCAAAGCAATATTCTAAGCCTAAATTAGATGGACTGTTGTCATAAGGCCCTGCTAAAATTAGTAATATCTTACATTCACTTCTGTAAATTCTGATCACAGACACATTTCTCAAAATATTACCTAAAGGTTTATTGCATTGGTTTCTATTGCTTTGTCAAGTTTCTATTACTAAGAAATGGTTTTGTAGTATTTTCAAAGGAAAAGTTGTTGAAAATAGTCTCAAAACAAATAAAGAGTATTCCAAAAAAGGTTTTCAAAGAAAAAAACCCCATAAATGAACAACAACAAAAGAAAGAGTGGTGCTGCATAAACGACAAGAAAGAAAAAAAAGTACATTTACTGTGGTTGTATAAAACACAGAGCATATATTCACACTCACATTGGGTTGGAGGGGTCGGCGTGATGTCCTGGCGGTCTGACCACAGCAAAGCCGTTCTGTGCAGCAGATAAAGACGTGTTAACCTGCGTCTCATTAATTATGATGCTACTGTTAGCATGATGCATTCTAACCTGCCATATCAAATCTAATATTAAATGATTTGTTTTAGTTTTCCATCTGTAATATTCTTTACTACTAACAGTAAAACAAATCTTTTATGAACAATTAAGATCACCTGAAGTAGTCATGGCAAAAACAGATGTGATTCTTTCTACCAGTGACAAACTTGTTCTTCCACTAAACAACCTAGCTCCTGCAAAGAAGTAAATTAATATATGTGCAAATTAAAAACGGGCATCTATTGTGTCCTTAATGGGAAAAACATTTATCCTGGAAAGAAATGTGACTTCTGATGATAAAAATAAATGGCTATGATTGTTAATTTTGTGTTTAAACTATAATTTTCTCTACTTTGATTCCATAAAAGCATGCATATTAAAACTAAACAAAGGCAATAAAATGTTAATTTCATATCATCCGTCCAAATTTATAGGCTAATTTTACATTGAAGGACACTGATTCTGATTGGATTGTAACTGCTGCTTCCTCCTGCTTATTGTTCTGCTACAGTTATTTTATGTTCAACAAACAGAAAAAATACATAGCAGAGCAGGTAATCCATGCCTTAATCTGGATTGTAGATGTACTTTACATCAAGTTTCAACATTAATTGTAACTGAAGGAAACATTTTTATCCGACTTCAGCAACGGTTTAGTACGGCTGCTCTCTGGTTTCTGACCTTGAGCTCTCCTTTGGCCACCCTGAATGACAGCTCAACGACGCTGCCCGCCGCCATGCGTGATGCTGTGGAAGTATGTGACTCATTCCAGATGGTGTCATTGTCCACCTGTCCATCACAACAAACATATCAACATTTAGACACACACAAAAAAATTAAATTATACCTTTAATGTCATCATTTTATGTTTCCACATTCCATAATTCTATTTTTGTTTTCTCCTTTTCTGTCCATCTGGCTGACAATAAAAATCCAAAGCATATTTTTCATCGCTGGTCACGGACATGCTGCTTTCATTAGTCTGAACTGTCACGATTCGACACAGGCTGTCAGGAGGACCAAGTCCACTTGCTTTCTTTCTCACTTTGATGTCTTTCCTGTCATCTTTCTTTTGCTCATTTTTTCCGTCTTTCTTTAAAACAATATCACCTTTCATCAAAACAACAATCTGGACGTATTAAGCAGCTTCTACTAAAAGATGAGCGTTTCCTCTTACCCCGACTCCGCCGCATGGCAACATGACAAACATCCTTTGCGAGAGAATTCCTGCATTACAGAAACAGTTGAATCTATTTTTAGCATATTTTATCTTCAATGTAGATTTGATGGCTCTGAATAGAGAACACATTTCTAAAACGTTTGGATCTATTGGTGCAGGGCGTGACCTACCAGCCAGTTTGCGGTTGTCCAGTTTCAGCCTGTTGAGGGGGTTTGTGCCGTAAAGCAACACGTGGCGCTCCGTGTGGACTGACTGCAGCTCCTCTAGGTTGGCCTTCCGACCGCGGATACTCTGCAAGAGCAAAACATGAAGGCTTCTCTGAAAACTCTGCAGATTTACATTAAATTCTACAAGGAGGGGGAAGTGGTAGAACACAGATATTTGTACACAGTACCCTGCAAAGTCATTCCTTAAATGCTAACTGTGAGTATGAGTGTGTGTTTTACCTCACACTGCCCTCTCAGGCCTCTCTCTTGCAGTCGTGACCAGATGCTCTGTATTCTCCCAGCATGCTCTGGGTGACTGCTGTTGTCTCCACATGTGCATTGGTGTTTTAGCATCTGAGAGTCATAAACCAGCCCTGAAGAAAACGAAAAATAGACAACAAAATAATGATTAATATTCAGTAACATGTTCAATACACTCATATCCAGGAAAGGTCCAGGCCTGAAGTAAAAATCTTATCACTGTACAGAAAATCTTTTTAAAAAATTCTGTCACTTCCAAAAAGAATCCTATATTTACATCTACCCTGTCTGATGTTTAAAACAAGGAATATTCAGATATTATGAAAATTAAAAGTGTTACAAATAGGGATGCATTTGATTTCTGATACCAATGCCGATATCTGAGGTTCAGCATTCGTTGATACTGATCCGATACAGAAAAACTGTGGCTAAATTGACTTTAAATGTTTTTTGGGGGGGGGTTAATATAGACAAAAATGTACTGACTTATGATTCTGCACCAGAACAGCAAAATGAAATACATCAATAGCTTAACAAACTCAGTCAAGCATGTAAAGGCAAATTTAATGTGTGCAGTAGTAAATTTGGGCCTGTCAAAATAACTTTTTCTGAACAATCAATTGCTCCAGAAATTATTGCAAAAAACGACACTATAATGTCAAGTAGATTTTCTCAAAGATCAATAAAATTTTTAAACAACACTTAACACTAGAACTTTTAAATATCTCAAATAAACAAAAACAATAAATAAAATAGTAATAAAGTCACTCACAATGGAAAGCATTAATAAAATGGACTATATAGTCTCAATAAACAAAATCATCCTTCAAAAAATATTAATCATTATGAAAAACAACCAAAACTGCCAGTTAAGCATCGGAGTGACGCCTTTTGTCATCCGGTCCATTTGGAAGTGAATGAGACTCATAAGGAAAATAAACAATTGTGTGACTGGAAATTAATGAGCTAACTTTGATTTATCACATAAGCAAAAATGTGATAAATGATCAACTGATTTTTTGCTTATTGTGACAGGCTTATCTGTATCCTACCTGTCAACAAATTTACTATAATGTGGCCAGAATATGAGTTAAAATATCAATCAACCTTATTTGAGTATCTAATTTCAGCAGCAAGGCAGGTCAAAGTGCTTTACATCTTAAAAACACAAAATAAAAAGTGATAAAAACATCATACAGTAACTAAATGAGAAAACCAGTAACAAACATGTTGGTCAATGTTTCATTTATTAGGATTCAAAGCAACACTAAGCAGGTGGGTTTTTAGTTTAGATTTAAAGATACTCAGTGTTTCAGCTGTTTTTCAGTTTTCTGGATGTTTGTTCCAGATTAGTGGTGCATAGAAGCTGAATGCTGCTTCTACAGAACCAGAAGACCTGAGAGGTCTGGAAGGTTGAAACAACAGCCACCTCAATATGATTATATATAATTAAATCAACTATTATTTTCAACTCTAATATTATTTTAGTTCATAGAATAATAGTCTGTGAGGTTGGTGTAAAATATGGACTGTATTGCTTGAAAGCATGACATTTTGCACAAATGCTAGCAGAGCCACAAAAATATTCTAATTATCTTACCAATGTTTACTAGGAAATAATTTCATTATAGTGATTGGTTATTTACAGTCATATTTTGATGTAGAAGATGTTTTTATTACCCTGAACATTATTTTAAAAGTGGAATTTGTCCATTTGGTTGCTGTTTGAGAAATGTACTATCCTGTTTGCCTCCTGGGGGCTGAGCCCCTCTTTTCCTTAAAATCTAGTGACGCCCCTGCTGAAGAGAAATGAGATTTGTGTCCTCTCATATTTACGTCAGCACCTTTGGGACACGTGACTCACCGGTGGTGAAGCGGGGTTTGCTGACAGTGTCCTGCGGCGTCAGGCTCAGGGTGTTCTCAGGCGGAGTGAGCGAGGTGGAGGCCGGCAACGAGCGTGTACGCGACAGCGCCCGATGAACGCCAGGCCCGCAGGCCGGCCCGCCGCCGCGGAACACAGGCACAGCCAGGGTTTCCATCTGCTGATGCATCTGCTGCAGCTGCTTCTGCTGTTCATATAGCAACGACTGGTCGGAGGGAAAGACACAGAGCAGCGTCAAGGAGAGACACAACAGAGAATCTGCTTTTTAAAGAGTTATGTCGCCATCTAGAGGACTAAAGATAAACAGCAGACGATCTGCCTGCTTCTTCTGAACTCTCTGTGGAGGAATGTTTGTGATTTTTTCCCCCAAACCTGGTTGAGTATGAGAGCATGCTGTAGGTTGATTTGCTCTTGGGCTTTGGATCCGGTTGGCTCCGCCTCCCTCAGTGACTCCGCCCGCACTCTGCTCTGGTAGCTGGTCTCCGTGGGTGAAGCTCCACCGCCATCCTCAGAATCCATATCCTCAGATGGGATCTGATGCAGTCTGGGCTTCTCGCTGGACTTGGACATCAGCTGCAGACAGATGGAACGCCGAGATCATTCAGGATGTGAAAAAGACGATGAATTAAGAGACAGAGGGGAGAACTAAATCACATTTTTGTGGGAAAGTACACCTCTGATGTACTACTAATAATAATGAAACTGTATTTTTATTTTATTTTTTTTAATCAACTGTCACACTGGAGTCATCGCTGTAGTGCTAAAAACATAGCAGTGAAACTACATGTGAAACTGAAACTGAGGTGCACAGATTTAAAACTGCAACCTTAAGATTGTCAGAACATCCTGAATGTTGCTTATTATTTTTTAAAAGCATACACAACACAGCACAGCACAGCACTTCTCACTGAATATTTAAGGCTGTTTCTTTTGTATATTCCTGACATGGTGCAGGTCTTAGATTTTATTCATAATTGTCTTAAAAGGTATGAAATTTGAGTTGATGAAACTTGCAGAAACTCTATATGCAAACATATGTAACATGTCTGTTAAAGTTCTGTTATAACACCAACAAAAGCAGGATTTAAACTCATATTTTATAACTTTTGAATTTTTTATTTTAAAATAAAAAGATTTGTAACGCTTTTAAACTTCAACTGAAAGTATTGATAACCATTAAATCTTGACATACTTACAAAGAAATACTCCTGTTTAGAGACACTATTCCTCCCAGTCTGATAGATTCTGAACCATTTTGCAAAGATTACGCAGCAAAAAGCTCTAAAACTGCAGCAGAACGTGATTCTACAGAGCACTGACTTAGAAAAGGCTGAATATATTAACTCATATATATTTTTATTTAAAAACATATTTTCTTTTCACTCCACTTTATGTTAATCAACCATAAACATGCTGCATATACATATAAAACACACAGAACTCTGTGGTTGATAAAACATTAAATAATTCAGGGTCCTACATAAATCCTTTATACACTGCAAAACCACAAAATTCTACCAAGTATTTTTGGTCTAGTTTCTAGACTTAGTACACTTGAAATGAGACAAAGCTAACTTATAAGTAACTTTTCAGCAAAAAAAGTGAGTTTAAGTCAATAATTCCTTGATAGTGATGAAAAATACAGTTCCCCAGTCAAATTATTTCACATATAACTAAAACTTTTTCATCCATAGTATGAATTATTGACTTAAAACAAGCTCACATTTCTTGCTGAAAATCTACTTCTAAGTTAGTTTTGTCTTGTTTCATCTGTAATGATATGTTTGCACTAGAAACCAGACCAAAACTACTTGGTAGGACTTTGTATTTTTTCTTGAACAGATTTTATGAAACGTGGCTCAGAATGTGTCGGTACCTTTCCCAGGTGCGTCTGCTGCTTGAGCCTCTCCAGCAGCTGCGCGTTGTGCTGCTGCTGGAGGAGATGGTTGTGGAGGGCCCGGGGGCTCTGAGGAAGGGGTTCCGAGCGGGTTCTGCTCAGCGGCTTGTGGGCCTGAACGCCCCCTGGAGACAGACGGTCTAACTGTGGCGCGAACTGCAAAGGGACGGGGTCGAGGCCCGGCACTGTTGAGAGGCAAGTGGAGAGAGGAAAATGGCAAATTTATGCAATATGGATCAGATTAGCACATATATGTGCAAAACTGCACCTACAGTTGCAGTTTTTAAAGTAATTCATAAAATTACTTTATGAATTTTACAGCATATAATTTGACAACCTATTAATTCAGTTTAAAGAATTTTAAGATGGGTGTATTAATTCAGATGTTATTTGCTGTAGGAGAAACATTTTCAAAGGTAAGCAGTTGGTGATGCTCTAACTTGTCAGAAAGTGAAACTTTGTGGAAACAGTCCATTTACAAATCATAGATGCACAAGTTAAAAATGGAACTAGAAGTGAGAATAAAATAGCTCATTTATTATGCGACTTCTGCAACTGAGGTTGCAAAGCTTTGCAGCTTGAGATGCGTTTGAGGAAGTGTATGAAATAAAGATACAGACTAATATTTAGGCAGCCCTGGGACTGATGTGTAAAAAGCCTTAAAATAAAAATGATCTCTTATTTTAGAAACATGGCTTCACATTAAAAATGCATAAAAGATTCATATTTAGCCCAGAGTTAAAGTGCTGCAGATGTACTGCTGATCTGCATGTCAGGATAAAGGAGCAGCCGCTCAGCTCAGAAACTAAACTATTGGAGAAAAAGAAAGTCTGAACAGGATGACAGGAAGAGAACTGCAGCATGGACGGGGATCTTGAAGGTCACTGAATCGCCATGACAACTATCAGATGCTAGCTATATGCCGAGAAGTTGTTCGAGAAAGATGAGAGAAAAAGTACAAACTAGTTTCCATGTAAGTCTTTTCTTACTTTGTACTATTACCTATCCTGAGTTTGTGAACCTTATGTTCACTTTAATATATTAAATAGTAATGTTCACTATGAAATTATGGTGGATGATTCTATAGTGGGTTTGATTTGGAGAAACAGGAAGAAAGGAAAGAAAGAAGCAAAGAAGGAAGGAAGGAAGAAAGAAAGAGAGAAAGAAAATGAAAGGCACAAAGAAAGAAGGAAGAGCAGAGATGTAATGGAGGTAGAACAACAAAAGGAATGAAAAAAAGAAGGAAGGAAGGAAGAACAGCAGGAAAGAAGGACTTGAGGGATGGAGGAAAAACAGAAAAGGAAGGCAACAAACAAATATGGAGTAAGGATAACTAATAAATATCTTTCTTTCTTCATAATGATCCAACCCAGAAAAATATTGCAGTGAAACGATATATTTTTACAGGAACCTGTTGCCACTGAAGACATAAACACTGAGGCGAACAAAAACAAGATAACTCATGAAAGCATCAAATGGCCGCAAAGAACGTGTGACCTGGTTCTGTTCTGAGACATGAATATGAACCCTAAAAACAACAAGACATCTTAAATGAACTGTTACAGTAACAAGAGCTTTTAAGGAATCTACATATCTTTACCAGAGGTGTCAACAAATAGGTGTGTGTGAGTGTGTTTGTCTCACCACCCAGAGTATGCATGAGTCCAGAAGGCTCCAGGATGATGACAGGCAGGTGTGGGTTCATCTGGCCCGCCTGGTCGTCTCTGCTGAGCGGCAGGAAGACAGGCGAGCCCCCGGCAGTGACCACGGGAATATGGCTGACCTTCAGCGAGGAGAGCTCCACCTCAGCCTGAAACACAGAACAGAAACCTAGAGTTCAGCACTGACTGGAGCTAGAGGTAAAAACTGACTAGATCACAAAGCCTGCAACAATGAGCTGATTAAAAAAAAACGTACAACAAAAAAAAAACCCTCAGTGAGTTTAACAACATCAACAATGCTCCCGTCAACCCGTCGACTTCCCTTTTCAAAAACAAGATATTGGAGAGCTAAGTTTCATATGTATTTATGAGCTACAATGAGATTTTCAATGACAGTTCAAGGACGGGCTTTACTGCTGCACAGCCAACGCACATAAACACAACATCCTCCACACTTATTAAAATCCCAGATGAAGACGAGCAAAAACTAATTCAGTTATGAATGTTACCCTGAAAAAAATGAGAGTTACGTTTTTACTAAATCACCTGAACTGTAAAACTTGCAATACGTTGGAAAATACAGAGAGGGAAATCTCTGACTATGTTTATTAGGCCAGATGTTTTGAATTATTATCCTGTTAAATATCATGAGCAGAGGGCACCAAAACAAATCTACATCTATTTTTGTTTCAAAGTGTCTTGGGAACCATGCGTATATATAAACCTGAATTATGAACCTTTAATAAAAAACATGTTTTTTTGTTTGGTTTTTTTTTTTTCTTTTTACATATTTGTTAAAACTATCACCATGTTGTGACAGTATAATATGAGACAGATAATCTATAAAAGATGGAGCTCTTCCAGAAATAAACTGCTAGGTCAAAAACAACCAATTAGAGCAAGGAGGAGGGTCTTCGTCACGCAAATCATGGTTGTGTACATGCTGCTCAGACCTTCCCCCTTGCTTTCTGCTACACTACAGCTGGTTCACTAGTTAGCTAGTTAGCATGGCCTCGATGTCAGCAGATGAATGCTAAATGGTCTCCCACCATTACGACATGTAGCAGCATACATGAGGATGATTGACAGCTCTAACACCCTCCTCCACGCTCTGATTGCTAGTTTCCAACTACATCTATATATTAACAAATATGTGAAAGCCATGTTGTTTATAAAAGTTACATACTGAAGCTTTAAACCATGTTCCAAGGACTGGGAGAAAAACAGGCCCACAGAACTACAGATCCTCCACTGTACTTTCCAACACATTTATCCTTTTCGATCTCCATCTTACGTGTGAAAGGTGCTGTTAGGGTTGGCATATATGGACTTAAAGTTTTATCACAATAATGTGTGGTACTGTTATGGTCACAATTAATGTGATAATAACTATTTATTGCTTCTTTCTTAGGGAACTGTATGACTCTGACCACATGACAGCACACATATTTTAAACTGTATTGACATCTATACAAACTTTCATTTAAAAAAAGCATGTTTAAAATAGTAAAACTAACAATCCTGACAGTTTTGAGGAATTTCAAACATTAACTGGAATTTATTGTGATAACGATAAATCAAAATTCTTATCATTTTAAGAAATTTATTGCAATAAATGATAAAAGAAGGAGGTAATCTGAATAAAGGCTACATAAACCAAACATGCGCTTACCCTGGGGTTGACTGGCAGTCCCAGTGTGATGGTGGGCAGAGTGGATGGATTCTGGATGGTGAAGTTAGACAAGGTCCCATCTCTGAGCAGCAACTTCTGAGCCTGGCAACACCAAAGAGGTACTGCTAAAGTAATCAACATGAACTCAACACTTCTTTTTAACATGATTAATACTGCATTTACTTTATTTTTTATCTGTTCACAAGGCGGACAGTTTGTCCTGACAATATCTCCAGAGTTGTTCAGTAGTTAGTATTCAGTAGTCTGAGGACTGGCAGTGCAGGCTGATGAAAACCTCCGTCTCTGATTTAACCGACCCGACACCCGACACGGCAGCCCATGAGTCAAACAGTGAGGCAGGTGTAACAGAGGCCGACTTTCCATGATTAAATGAATTATGCGCAACCAGCTGACAAACAAGCTCCTGTGTCGCTGCTTTAAACATGTCATTACTCAAAGTCCTGACAAAGTTAATGTTTGCAGAGAAGCTTCTCACCTCAATCAAGGTATGTTTACTTTTTTTTCTGGCTTTGACACTTAAAAATGAGCCAGTGTGAAGATTCTAGATCAGAGATGTTCAAACGTTTTGTAACATTGACCAAAATCCTCAACAAGACAGTAATTGCAGACCAAAAAATCCCAACATTTTAAAAAAATTAAATTCACAAATTAATCAATTTTATTAAACAGTAAACCTACCATAAAATAAATGAACAAACAAATAAAATATATTTTTCATAGGAAAGGAATGTGTAAAGCTTTCTATATCCAAAACTTAATATTTTTCTTATTTATAAAAACAGAAGGCCGCCACATTCAAAATTTATTTTGGAATCAGCTGAAAAAAACGGAAAAACATTTTGTCTATTTCCAGCAATAAAAACACAAATTAGATCACTCTTTTTTTTGAAACTCTGTGTTCAGCTGAGTTTTAAGTATTGTAATTAAAAGCAGGTTTGGGTACACTAAGGTCTGCTTCCGTGTTTACGGGTCATATTTCCCATGAAATTAAAGGGAAAAGTAGGAAGCTTGATTTTTAAAAGATGAATACTTTTAATAGAATGTTGTATATGACATTTTTGTGATAAGATTTTAATTAGTGGGTCATAGTTTTATCCTAATTTTAAAAAAGTCTTCATGTGCATTGACCCATCAACCCTAATGGCTCCCAACCTTTGTTCCACAAAAGCTCATTAATTCATCTTCATATTTTAGTTTTTCTTCTTCTATCAACAACTTAAAATATTGGCATATCTTTGAATCAGTTTCCTATCAAATCTGTGAAAACCCTAAAAACACAGCAGCTTGGTATAAATCATTGGGAATGTTTGATATTTTTAATGAAGTTTTTGCTAACCTCATGCAGAGGCCCGCCTGCAGAGGGCAGCAGTCCATTCTCATTGGGCAGACTGTCATTAGGAGAACTACAGCCAGAGACCGGAGTGCTGCTGCTGCTGGGGGAAGAGTCTAGTGAAACACACACACACACACCCACACACACACCCACGCACACAGCAGCTGAGTTGGAGATCTGATCATCAGTTACGTATAAGATAAACAAATCTTCATCAAACTCGCAGATTAAAGCAGCAATGTGGCATGATGCGCTCCCTCTGCTGCATTTGCCTGTGCGGGGTTTACCTAGCACGTCCGATGCTCGGTGCTTGATGGTGGGCGGGGCGCTTTCCTTGCGGGTGAGTGGACTCTTTCGTGTTTTCAGGTGGTCCTTCAGCTTGTTCTTCACCTTCAGGTTGGGCTCAGATGCTGACAAATTAAACATGTGCAAGTCATTAAAGCTATGTAGTATGTAACTTTTACAAAAATATGCTTTTACCATATTTTTTAAAACTGCCTCCATGTCGTGACAGTGTGGTATCATACAGATAATCTGTTACAAATATCAAACTTCTCCACCTCCCTGTGCTACTATTGCTATCTAGAGAACTGCTGGTCAAAAACAATGAGAATCAGGATGAGGGTCTTAGCGCTGTCAATCAATCTCGTGAACACACTGCTAAATGTGCTAAAGGAAATGACTGACGGTGAATAAACGGAAAACCGCTTATCCACTGCCATCTGTGCCTATGCTCTATTTTTTTCAGTAAGAATTTTAATCTGCTCTGAAATAGCAAAGAAAGTTTAACTTTCAAATCTATGTTGTTAAAATCTCACCACTTTCTCTAGAGGTTATAAATGTATAATTAAGTAGTTGATTATTCTGACTTTATTGTGTAGAGTCAAATTGCTGCTGAACTCTTTATCTCTGTATTTTTTTTAATTGAGGAAATAACTTTAACTATTTCACTTCGTAATCTCATACATCCTCTGCAGAAAGGTTTTATTGGTTATTTAGGACATGGGACATGTAGCTGGTGTGTTACCTGCTCTGCGCAGCGGCGTCCCCTCCAGGCCGTCAGATGGAGGTTGTGGTGGAGATGAGACCAGAGGCTGGGCGGGGACGTTGGGGTCTGGACCAAGCTTTCTGTAAAAACACAGCACAGAAAAATGCACACAATTACTACAGTAATTAATGACATCACATTCAAGTAATGAATACTTGACAGAAGATCAGTTTTGAAAAATATATTATGTACAGTATATACGGTACATATGATATATACATAATATATTATGTATAAATAGATTTAGAAAAATACATTATGTATATATGCATAATATATGTATATAGTTGAACTGGAGCTGGTGTCTTATGTCAATTTTTGCTATCGTCATCTTGCTGACTAGCGTTAGCTCCGATGTAATTTGCCAACAGCTGATGGTCAGGGGAACAAATGAATTTCACTTAAGGCTGTTGAACAGATTCATAAACACAAAAACATTGGATATTATACTTGAAATTTCAGTATGTTTTATTTTTAGAAGTCTATGATTTAGTTCTAGTTACTTATAGTTTTTCCCCATTTTTTACCATTTATATTTATTTCAGCTAACAAAAATATTTTCTCAATTTCAGTGTTTGTTATTTCTTTCATTTTAGTTAACTATAATAAACTTTGTCTGGACTGATTATTTTTATAATTTTATTAATGTGTTAACTCGGAATTGAAAGCCTGTAGTTTTCTTTTTATCCCGAATCTATGTTAGAACTATTTCAGAATTTAAGATTTTTCTGTGGCAGAGATAAGTTGATGAAAACAAATGCAGCACGATAAATAAGTTGAGAATGATTTCGTCACCTGTAAGGTACAGGATGTGCATTCAAGGCGTTTGAGTTTGTTCTTTCAAGCGCTGCCTGTTTCTGCTTCTTGAGAATCACCTCCTGGAGTTTCTGTTTCACCGCCGAACTCGCTACAGCGCCTGCAGATCGACAGCAGCGACCAGTTACACACACACACACACACGCACGCCCCCACAAAACAACACACAGATGGAAAAATTACAACATAAAGTAAGCAGTCCAATCCACATGACTCATGTTAGTGTTTTACGTCGGGATATAATTAGTCACATCAATAAAAAGTGTTTTAAAAAAACAACAATGGTTTCGGCCAACAAAAGCACACTTTTCATACGTGTTTTTGAGAGTCAGTCTTTTCTGTGGGTGTGTTTGCTGTCATTTGGGTGTGTTTTCAGTGCAAAAGCAAATGTGTGCACACACAGGTGACAGCAGGTGCTAGAAGCGATCAAGTCAATATTGACCCACTGACTTTATGCGCCCAGACCCAACTCTATATTTAACTCCCCTGGTGTAGCTCCACTTGTCAGGTTATATTTAGCCGTTGTTTCAAAGCAAACAGCTCTGAGAAGTGAAGTGACGCAGTTCTGTCACTATTCAAAGCCACAGATCTCCTGTGGGGACTTTCCTCTACGGCCACGATTAGCACTCTGAGAAATGCTTATTTTTAAAGATCAGATGAAGAACGGCAGTTTGGAACCTTAATTTAAACTTGCAGAAACATGTCATTAAAGTAAAGGCTTGAGAGAGAGAGAGAGAGAGAGAGAGAGAGAGAGAGAGAGAGAGAGAGAGAGAGAGAGAGAGAGAGAGAGAGAGAGTGTGTGTGTGTGTGTGTGTATGTGTGTGTACAGACTCACTCTGCTGGCTTCTGTCTTTGTGCATTAGCTGTTGCAGTTCCTGATGTTTCTCATGGTGCTCCTGCTCCCGTCTCCTCTGCTCCATGTTAAACTGCAGCCGAAAACACACACACGAAGAAAAATCTTGGGTTATTACCTTGAAGAAGTTCGTCTATCTATGCTTTTCAGAGTTACAACACATTTTTTAATTTCAAAATTCCATATTTTCCTTTTTTTCCCCCAAAGTTAAATGGATGGATGGATACATAAGTTGCTGGTTGGATGGATGGATGGATGGATGGATGGATGGATGAACATTCTGAAGAATGTAACATCCTTAACAAATATTTTTCCTTTCTATTTTTCTGTTTTAAACTCACGCTGCCCCTGATTGGTCAGAAACTCTTGGCATTGCAGTGATCTTTACCCTGATTTGCTGATGCAGCTGCTGCTGCTGGGAGAAGGTGCTGCGGCCTTGTGAGGAGAAGGGTGTGAGGAGCAGTGGCTGGTGCAGCGGGGTCCCCCGCTCTCCCACCCGGAGGTCCATGGGAAGGAACGCGGCGCAGGACGCTGACAGGGCGCTGGAAAAACCTGGAAGAGACGGACAACAGAAAGAGCATATTCTCCTCACTAACAACATCCAATACATAAAACAAGGCTCTGATAAAAAGAAGCATTATAGACATATCAGAGAAGTTGTAATAGAAAGCAGTTTTTTATGTAATCTTTAGGTAAAATTGGAACTCTTGGATTCAGTAATGTCACAATGGAAAGTCAGAAAACAAAAGGAATCTACCATTTGTTCTGCTTCGAGACCAGGCTACCTAGCATTAGCGTTCCAAACCAATAATGATGAATTCTCTAGATTTTATCCATTTGAACGTTCAAATATAATTGTGTGCCAATGATTGTTTCAGACGCAAATGATCAGAAGTTGGTGCTTGTGACTACTGCAATGTGTTACACATGTGGCAGGCATGTTGGATTTGAACTTTGATGAACTTTGATGTAAATTTCCCACTACATAACTCTAGTTTTTATTATATATAAACTGAATGTTCTGCAGTCTAAGACTTGGAAAGAGTAAATACTTTTAAACTCTAAATTATTTTAATAAAATTAAATATTTTTGAAAACTTAGGCAGAAAAAAATGTTAGAATTTGGGGCTTTTAAGCAAAACCATGAGAGAAAACTCAATAAAAACTGAGATATGTCCAAAACAAACATAAAAAATTCAGCTTTGTGGTTTGATTTTTCCTTTTCAGCAAACAAATAGAATTAATAAGGATATTTAAAACATTGACAAGTTTTTACCTGGGAATCCCTTATCTATTTTATTGAAATATCCACTTCCTAGATCAGAATCACACAAACTTGCAGCTGGCATCGTTCCCAGAGGAGGAGCCTGCAGATAATTTGGTTCCAGATTGACAACAAGCAAACCGCTTTATGATATCTATATTTAAACATGAGATCTAGTCACTGCAGCAGTAATAAAAAAGCCTCGACAGATTTCAATAAAAATATGTCGCACAAATTAGCAACGACGCAGAAGATATGAACATTCTGGGCTATGCACTCTTTACCGTATCATAGTTACAGTTGATTTGTGGTGCAATACTCAACAGTAGACTTCCTCTTAAAATCCACTGAAAACCTTTTTTGTAAAGTTTACTGACAGCAGCTGTTACGGTTCCTTATAGCTACAGTAATACAGAATTAAAGTGCAAAATTACATTCACTGCAAAAACACAGAATCTGAAGTATTTTTGTCTAGTTTCTAGTGTAAATATCTTACACTTAAAATCAGACAAAACTAAATTACAAGAAGCTTTTCAGCAAGACATGGGAGCTTGTTTTAAGTCAATTATTTCATAATATTGATAAAAAAAAATAGTAGTTCCACAAGCAGATTATTTCATTTATGATTTTGAGTGAAATAATTTGCCAGTGAAGCTACAATTTTTATCAATATTAAAGACGTATTGACTTAAAACAAGCTCCTATATCTGGTTGAACTTATAAGCTAGTTTTCTCTTATTTCAAGTGTGCTAAGATATTTACACTAGAAACTAGACAAAAATACTTAAGTTTTTATGTTTTTGCAATGTAATAAGCTTAGTTTGGCTGCTGCACTCTGCACATTTCCATGCCCTTTGCATGCAGTCGGGGCTATTTGCATAGCATGGCTGAGTCACTGGGAAACATCGCTTCAACCGGTGCTAAATGCAGGATCAAGGAAGGAAAGAGCTTGGGAAAAGGCAGAGTGGGAGGTGAGGGAAGGCAGTTTATGTCCATGACACACAGAGATGTTCCTGATACACAGAAAAAAAAGTGACTCAGATCAGCAGCAGCTGTAAAAAACCGTCGCATAAGCTGCACCAGGAGCGAGCAAGAATAAACACACAAAAGCGACGCTCTTTCCTCCACCCACTCACTATTTCACACTACTTCCATCACTTTTACATTCACCTGAATGACACTTCCTTGTGAGCAAACCTTTGTAAACATTCCAAAAACCCACACCCCACTCATAAACAGATGCATCTGCACACGTTCTCATGAGGCGCACAAACACTGAAACAGGCTGGAGCAGACACTGATTGCTCAAACCTGCCTGACGGTGAAACCACACTTTCAAGCGCACGCATACGTGCACACGCGCACTGACGATTATTAAAAATAACTTCATCTGACATCATCAAGCTGCTTCTGGAGAAGTAAATGTCACTCATAAAGAGGTCTGGTCTGCCGCCAGCAGGCGCAGCGGAAATACAGTGAAATGAAAGCGACTGTCTCAAAAGTTCTGTTTTGGTTGATCTTTTGCATGCGGGGTGTGTGTGTGTGTGTGTGTGTGTGTGTGTGTGTGTGTGTGTGTGTGTGTGTGTGTGTGTGTGTGTGTGTGTGTGTGTGGGTGTGCGTGTGTGTGTGTGTGTGTGTTTGCGTGTGTGTGTGTGTGTGTGTGTGTGTGTGCGTGTGTGTGAGTGAGTGTGTGTGAATGATTGCGTGCAGGTCAGTGCCCCTCCATATTAGGAAGTACAAACACAGCCCGGATGCAGACTCTGGCTGGAATGATAGAGGTCTCATGGCAAGAGATGCACATTCACACATCGCAGAGCGCTGGGAGCATTTGCTTTTCTCCAGTGACATCCAGGAATAATTCTCTCTCTTACATGTTCTCTCTGAGAGAGAGAGAAGATGCTTATAAAAGGAAATGAAGAATGAAACAGTGAGTCTGTTTCTGCTTCTTGCTCTCCTGTCCTGAAATTTGGGGAAACCAGAAGCAGAAGCACATGGTGATGTCACCACAGATTCTCTGAAACACAAATGAATCTGATAACTAAAAGTGTTTCTAATTAGATTAGTTCTGTCAATTGACTTAAAAATGTAATCAGATTAATCACATTCTAGCTCTATACGTAATCAATATGAACTAACTTTGTAAGCTTGAGCCACAAGCCAAGCCCAACCTTCCTCTGCACTCCAACCAATTACTAAACAAATAATTATCTCTTTTTTATGTTTTTGTAGCAGAAAGCAAGTAATGCAGTCTCCCAGCACTCAACAGCAATTAAGGGAAACTTGCAAACAACTTAGCAAACTTATTCAGGGGATAACTGACAGATAAGATACATTTTATTTTCTAGTACTCGGGTGCCCCTCCCCTTTCTGATGCCACCCTGGCATCAGAATATGGGCTAAATGGGCAAATACCCATCCAGCTAATACCTGTAGACATGCTGCATCGCAACAAGTTGAAAAATGTCAAACTTCTGTTTATGTCACGGAAAAACTTTCAAGCTACTGTGAACTAGGAAACCCTCTGTGGGAGAGAGGCTCTTAGTCAAAACAGGTTGTTCAATTAATTATGTAATAAAGTTATTAATTCATTATGTAATAAACAGGTGTTCACAATTTCAGATCAACTGTATGTGTCAATGCATTAATGTTGACAGCCCTAAATTAGATATGAAATCCAATGTGACTAAATGATGGAGATTTTTACTGATTAGCCTTTCATTTGAAAACTTTGTTTCTCATTTCCCACAAACAGAATGCATCTCAACTGAACCCAAATGTTTCTTTTAAACTTTTCCATAGCTGGGTTTGGATTAGCTCAAACTTTCTGAAATGACGGAACTGAGGAAAATCTTTCTGACCGTTTGGCTGATGAACGACTTGACCCATGATGAACTCTGGTCCTGCAGACAGACTAAAGGTTTTGTATGAAAATACAGTTTGAGTTCCCATGTTTACAACGTGACCCTTCGCTCACAGACTGGCTGTAAACTCCTGAATCCACATGACCTCTCTCTGCAGGTTTCTCCAAGCAACTCCATGTTCATATTGCAGAATCATATCATGTTTCTGCTCAGAATCACAACTTCACTGTTTTCTCTTGTGGGAGTTTACCTGATTTGCATGTAGGGATGAAAAACTTAAGTGTTTCATATCAGTCGACATCAATAATTATTGATTATATTTGCTGCTGCCCTGCGACAGACTGGCGACCTGTCCGGGGTGTACCCCGCCTCTCACCCGAAACATTCGCTGAAGATAGGCACCAGCACCCCTCCCAAACCTGCTAGGGACAAGGATGTACAGAAAATGGATGGATGGATGGATGGATGGAATGGTGGATATGTTTGCTGCCAAACTGGTGGCATGACCTTTCCTGTTTTTCATATTTAAGTAGTTATGAGGGAAAGTTATGACAAAACATGAAACTGCTGCTGTGCAAGTTACTCAACAGGTCGTTGCTAGGTAACCTAAGATTGAGTGAGTTAATTGACATCACCAACCTAGCTTAGCTCCCCTGCCTACATCTCTCAGAATGTTGTGCGGTTATGTACAGGAGTTCAGTGAATATTCTATATATTGAATATTCTATCAGACATGTCTATTGATACTGATCACATATCTGTCAAAATATTGTTGTCTAGACTTATTTGCTTGTTTTTTTTTTTTTTTGTTTTTTTTTTCAAAAGCAAACTCCTGCAAAAAGACATGCTGGAATAACGCACAAAGAAAATCTGAACAAGAAAAAAGTCACATGTCTGACTTTAAAGACACAGATGGGACACTTAAACTGATCAAATTTTTGATCTGGATGATTTTCTTTTGCTGAAAGAAATTATTTTTGCTTCAGTCAATTAAACTATATCATTTGAGTTCTGTTTTTCTTTAATTGTACATTATTTTACAGCTTTAAAACACCCATTGAGACGAACATGGCGCTCCTGGTAATCTCACTGTTACTTTATTTCTATTGTCAGAAGAACAAACAGAGGATTAGGTGAGCGCAAACAGAACATAATGCAACATTAGGTTCTGAACTCCAAAGCTCCAGTTGAATCTACAGAGACAGACACACAAAAAGAAGCAACAAAAGCTACAATGACTGTGTGAGTGGGACAATGTGTGATATTATGGAAATCGCCATGGCAGCAGTGAAGACGCCATTTGCCTGGTAAAGCAGAACCGTTGGGAATGTGCTGATTTGTTGGGCAGATTAGGCGAGTGTTTTTCAGACGGGCCAAATGAAACACAGGTGTGTTTGTCTGAGATAGTCGCTCCCACACAGTTGTAAAGGTAATGCCTCTCCTTTGATTCCTCCCAGCTGTTTCTACTTTATTTTAAGCGAGTGCACAGTTTAATCGGGACTGGTTTTACAGGTCGGGTCAGAGCGTGCAATAGTTGCTCTCTCTGTCTCATCAGATTATTTTGTTCTCAGAGAGTGGGAAGGTGTTGCCGTATGATGCAGACGACAGATGACACGTGCTTTTCAAGGTTTGTTGAAAAAATCCCATTTGCCAGTTTGCCACATGCAGTGTAGGGGACAAAGAGCCATGCAGAGCTCTGAGGGCCCGTCCACAGGGAAACCATTCCTTTAAAAAACTGGAACTTTTTAACCTTTTATGTCCTAGGAAACCGTAAACAAGTTGATTTTTTAAAGCTGTTAAAATGTCACCCTCACATATTCATGTTGCTAACAAAAATGCCTCTTGTGAAAACGCAGATGAATGGATCTAACCTTACCTATGACTCCGAACGCATCATTCATAACAACAACAATGGTGGTTTACATGTTCATGGTTGTGATGCAGCTGTTGCAGAACCTCCTTCATCTCATTAAAGCCCAGTTTCTGTGCTTTAACTGGGCACAGAAACTGGGCTTTCTGTGCCCAGTTTCCAAGATAAGTTGGAACATATCTTGTTCCAACTTCCAGAAAAATGCAAAACTGTGGGAACACTGAGTTCCTTAAAATCAAGATTAAAAACCCACCTGTTTAGAGCTTCCTTTGATCCATAATAAGTGGAAAATTGATCAACATGTTTGATGTATATCTGCTTGGTGAAGGCATCTGACAAAATATAATGTTAGTGCAATTTCATAATTGTTTACTTTATTATGTTTTTATGGAGTGAAGCACTTTGAACTGTCTTGTTGCTGAAATGTGCTAAACGAATCGACTTGACTTAATCAACTTTAAGACACGGATAAAGTCCAGAGCTGAATCCAAATATGAAATATGTTTCACGATGTGAAAAATGATGCTCAGATTCTCTGCATGTCTGTAGGGAAACTTTTTTTAAAGCACTTTCTTTCGACTTCACAACTACACTAATTCCTAGTGAAATACATTAATGTTGTATTTTTGTCAGAGCACAATGCCACATGGCAGAACACAGGCAGCAAAACTTAAGTTTGTGCAAAACAGAGTAAAGAAAAAAAATACAAACTGCTCAGCCTAAAGCAAAGGGAGAGGGCAGGAAAAAGACAAGAAAAGCAAGTTGCTCAGCAATCTTTGGCTACCTGCGTGTTAGTGAATCTCTCTTGTGCTGACAGAGACGACACTCGGGACAGTGCGGCCAGCTTTAGAAAACAAAGTTATGATGCACAGAGCTGACACCGCCTCTTGTTTTGTCACATGTCCAAATATAGCCGTAACATGGCCGCCTGTTCTCACTGTACCGACAGGAGCGCCTGTGGCTCAATCACTCATCCCCAACAGCTACTTTCAATAGATGAATATCTCATTACGTTTGGAGTGTTTGAGTCAGCATGCAAAAAATTTTAAAATATGAATGCAAATGAGACCCCTTTAAAGTGGTAAACGGAGGAGATAAAAAGGTATGAGTAGTAACTTTATAAAATCAAATCTTTGGGTCAAATTTTACAAGAAAAACACTGAGTGCTCAGTAAAGTATGGTAGTGGCAGGATTATGCTCTGGGGTTACTTTTCTTTTGATGGATAAAGCATAAATCTAAATGTACAAAACAATGACATCGTGAGAGGAAAATGAGCCAGAACTAAATCTGAATGATGAAACTGGATCAATGGTTGCTTTAAAAAAGGGTGTGAACACTTATGTAACAGGCTTTGGAAGATATTTTTCCTTCTGACATATTTGTTTGTTTTTCAGTTGGATTGGACAGGATGAATGTTTTAAAAGGCTTGAAATGACTCATCATGGTGTGTTTTTCTATATCAAAACAATCTGGTATTATACTAGAGGTGTGTGTACTTTTCAGACCAACTCTGTGTGATATTTGTTGCTTGTTCTCTGGTACCAAAAATACAGTTGAAGGTTATCTCACTCTAACTTAGGAACTTATCAGCTGATGATATGCAAATGTCAAAATAAGACACTAATGAAGCACAAAGAGGTCCATTAGAATAACATGAAACCTATTTTAAGTAAAAGCACATTTATAGCAATACACTAGAAAATCTCACTGCAGCCTGAAGCAGAACAGAAATAACTGCCACTAAGCGTCTCAACAGTGCAGCTCGTCAAATTCTTACTATTGTCCATTTCCTCATTTGGCAAAGTCAAATTTGAACTTTATGCTGAAAGTGCAATTTAACTTCTGCAGATAATGCAACATATGTCACGACAGAAGTATAGAAAAAAGAAAGCCAACTGAAAATGATTCAAGCTTTAATTTGCTTTTCCTGTTAGTGGCATGTTCTCTCTTGGGCATTATTCTGAAAAAAAACAACAAATATTATGCGTTTAAAAAATAATTACAATGTATTGAATTAGATAAAAAAAGAAAAACATATTATTTAGATCCTCTAACCCCTACATGTTGCACAATTATGTCAGAAGGGAAGAAGTCCCAACTGCTTCTGTAGTGTAGGGTGAAGTGGCACACTTAAAAACTCAGCACACCATCCATCCATCCATCCATCCATCCATCCATCCATTCTCTATAGTGCTTGTTCTTGCCTCTCTTTCATTGGGCGAGTGGTCTGAGCACACCCTGGTCATGCCATAAATCCCTTCTTACATTTCTAGTCATAAAAAGCTGCTCTGCATCGACTTCTGGTGTTTGTCAATTGACTAGTGAACGAAACTGGAAAGTTTTCTGTCTGCTCACTGGTAAACCCTCCAGTTGGAAAAGTAAAAATCCTATCAGTCAGTGAACACACTATGACTAACTGCTAACAGGCTGTTGCAACAACACTCCTCAGTGTGGTAGTCGTTAATGAGGGAAAGAGACTCAAAGTTAGCCGTTTGATCAGTGGTTTTACTTTAAAGTCAATGGAAACATAAAATAAAGTCTTATATTGTTTTTAAGGTATGTTAGCAGTTCATATATTCTTTACCATTTCTACTGTTGCTGTTTGTGTTGTTCTTGAGCAGATGTGATGCAGTAGCGCAAAACTTTGTATTGAAAAACATGTTTTTTCAAAATTGCAGTATTTGTATTAAGTGAATTTATTTTTGTAATTCTAATTTGAGCAATTTTACGATTAATAGAAACGCAGCTACTGACTGTTCTCCCACATTGACGCTGCTGCTAATATAAATGCTTAATGACCAAACACAGGAGGAAATCTAGTCAAAAGTCATTTTCTTACTAATTGTCTTGTGGGAGCTACTTACTGCCTTGCAGGAAGAGGAGGTTGGCTCTTTAGCCAGTGGATGTCTGGGTTCTCCCTGTGCAGTCTGGCTTCCTCACACAGTCCAAAAACTTGACTTTTAGGTTAACTGGTTACTTAAAATACTTGAATGATTTGGATGACAAAAATCTTTTAAAATGTACACCATTTTAAAGAGAAGTGTTTGTGAGCACTGTAAAAATAAGGAATATTTATGTTTTTAAGAACTAGAAATGTTTGCGAATATACAGGAAATTTGCTGTAAAAAATATGGAAAATTTTAGTTTGTGAGTAATTTTAATATGAAAACCTGTTAAATTACAGCAAAAATCAGATTTTTGGAAATGGAGATGTTTGTACAATTAACCATAAAGAAACACAGAAAAAGTCCTGGCAGAAAATTACCAGAACATTCTCTGTGGGGTTTTTTTTACTGTTTTTTTTTTCTTCTTCTTTACAGTGTATTTACTGTATAATCAGACTTTGCTTTGGTTGATATGTACCATCCACCTCACCTTACCTATAGGTATGCACTTAATATTAACAGACAATTAATGAATAAATGTCAAACAAACAGAAGGACAAATTTTTAGTTCTGAAATTGGTATTGTGCGACTAGAAACCAGAGTAAAAGCAATCCACAACTAATCTTTTTGATCAGCACATCTCTGGCTTTATTTCGAGTTTGAGTGATGGAGGACCTTGGATGCGATATAAAGTGCAGGTCCAGTTTCCAAAGTTGTCACAGAGTTTCCACAAACATCTGGCGCTGCTCTCTGTTCTCTCGCTGCGCAAATCTGCTGTTTTTGTTTTAACATCAAATGCAGCAGACGAGAATGACAGCTAAGAAGAACGTTTCTTCTCTCCATACCTTTAAAATGCTTATATGCAGTTTTAAAGTCCCTCCACTGGCTCCCTGTAGCTCAAAGAATAGACTTTAAAATATTGTTGTTAGTTTATAAATCACTGAACGGCTTAGCACCACAATACATCAAAGATCTGCTGTTGTTGTATCAACTTTCCAGACCTCTCAGGTCTTCCGGTTCTGGTTCTGCTCTGCATCCCCAGAACCAGAACCAAACGAGGAGAAGCAGCTTTCAGCATCTATGCACCACAAATTTGGAACAAACTTCCAGAAAACTGTAAAACAGCTGAAACACTGACTTCTTTTAAATCTCAACTAAAAACCCACCTGTTTAGGATTGTATTTGAAATGTAATCAATTACAAATTTATTGATGGAACTTGACTTAATGCTGTGTTTTGATTGTTGATTCTATGTTGCACTGTGTTTCTGTTTGTAATGATGTAAAGCACTTTGAAATGCCTTGCTGCTTAAATGTGCTATACAAATAAAATTTGATTGATTGATTGATTGATTGATTGATTCAACCAAACACACAGCAACAACCCTTCAAATTCCTGGAAGACTCCTTCAACTTGTTGCATGTCTTTCTCTAAAGTTGTAAAAATCCTAAAAAAGAAAATGCACATAAACGTACACGTCGTAATCTCCAAATTCAAAGTCAAAAGGCACATACCCGTGTTTGTCATGTAAATATCCGGCAGTGTAAAACCCCCAGTAGCACTTCTGCCTCAGCCAGCTCACAGCAGGGTCTATAATTAGACAGAGAGCTCTACTCCCCTCCAGTCATCTTTTACTGCTGGCCACATCCTCTTTTTTTCTTTAACTCCTTCCCTTTCTTACCCTTCACTCCCTGCTTCTCTCGATTTCTGCAACCATCGCTTGACTCTGTCCAACAACAAGCTGTTTGATTCGTTCATTTCTCTTGCTCCCAGCTTAAAACGGAACAGTCAGATAAATGGAGCATGCTATTAAGATTACAAAAAAGAAAACCTCAATGAGAGGACTAACTGACCAGACTAACATAAATAGGTTTTTCTTTCTAAACTGTTTTTTCTTTGTTTTTTGTGGGGGTTTTTTAACCATTTGCGACTTTCACTCAGGTACCTCTGAGTGTCCATCTCGTTAACAGCAGGGATGGTAACTATGGTGACACCAGCGGTACACTCGACAGGAAGTTGAGTCTATAAAAGCTCAACAATGACAGAACCGGGGTGGCTTCCTGTCTGAGAGCTCAGTTTAGACTCCCATTTCCTCCCATCTCCCTTCCTAGCTGTTGTGACGCAGTGGACGCTGCTGCTGCTGCAGTGCTTTTGAGCACAGTCACCGTGAACTCTATTATCAAGAGTAAAATCGCCACCAACTGGAGCATGGTGAAGAATTACCGCATCCCCCCACCTCTGACCCCTCCATCACACAAAGCAAATCACTGCTCCGACGCTGAGCATATGACTGAAAAGCAGAGAACTCTGACATCATTTAATGACTCTGATTAATGGCTAAACGCTGCCCGAAGGCAACGGGCTAATGCGACAAACACACACTTGCTTACTAACACATCCATTATAGGAACATGGAAAACTACTAAGTAAGCTATTGACAACCCTGTTAGGCTGTGCCTCATTTATTCCACATGCTTTTCAGACTAAATGGATTCAGAATTTTTTATTTTTTTTAAAGCACTTGGGGATCAAAGGTAAAAAAAAATGGTTGAAAAAATTTCTTGGTGGCATCGTTGCAGATTGTTACTGATTTTGCTTACTGCAGTTTTAGGGAAGTGTTGTGGTTTGTTATTTCTGCAGAAATCCGTCGTGACTCACACTGGCTGCAGGAATTAATTGTACATTTTTTTTATTGTTGATGGGGTTTTTTTTCTCAGTAGCAAAGCCTATTAGATTTTGCTTATTTATTTATGTAAGACCTTCTTATTACACGATGGAAAAAATGCACACTCTCAGGTGAATCACGTTCTCCGGTAAGATTCCTCGGACATTTATGGATCAGACCTGTCGATTTGTCAACTCAATGGGTTTTATTCTCGGAGCTAAAGGTCAGTGAATGATGGGAAAGGTGATTTTTTAAAATTGACTATAAGGTTTTGAGTGTATACACTTAAAAAAAAAGAAAAAAGAAATCCACCCTATTGCTAAATCGGCCTTGTGCAACACAGGATTTCTATGAATAGTCTAATACTGACAGTTAGGATCACATGTTCGTTTACTCTGTCGGCCTGCACTCCCTTTGTCATCAGGACTGCTGCTCATACTACCAGTAAACACCAGGCCAGATTCCTCAAGATTTGCCAATCCTCACTGTGTCTTGCAAAATTATTCATACAGCTTGAACTCCTTCACATTTTTCTTTCACCAAAAACCACAGACTTGAATAAATTTGGTGATTTTTACATGGCAGATCAACAGCCAAAAGTAAAACAAATGTGAAGTTGAAAAAAATTGAAAATAATGACATTTATTTTAAAAAAACAGTCATGCTGTTTAGTTCAGCTCCCCTTTACTCTGATACCCCTAAATGATAACCATCAGCTCTGTCATGAACAAACAGAATAATAAAGACAAAGGAACGGAAAAGAGAGTCAGAGTTAAAGTTGTGGAGAAGTTTAAAGAAAATAAATAGTGCTGTCATTAGTCTGACTCTCTTCGCTCATCTTTCTGCTCTTGTTTGTGACTGACTGCAGTACAAGACCGTGTAGCACGCTGCTGCAAAGTAGGTAACCCTCCACAGCTTTTAGGTCAAAATAGGTCATATGCGTTATTTAACATTAACGTGTTAAGCTTTTTAGATTAATCACATGTGGTAACGCATTAATGTTGACAGTCCTACTTATAAAACAATAACACAATTATCTGAAACTTTGAAAGAGTGTGGCGTAAGTGCAAAGTCATCCAGGAACTGTAACTCTGAAGCTGCAGAGGGAGAACCTGTTGACAGGACAGAATGGATTTAGCTAAATATGGAGTAATAATGTAAAAAACAAATACCATTACAAGCTTTAATACTCGAGATCGAGGTTGAGGTTTAAGTTTCAGCAGAACAATGGCCCTAAATACGCAGGCAGAGCTGAAACAGTTTACATTAAAACATCCAAGTGTTAGAGGCTTGGTGCTTTAGCTGCAGAAGAAATACTTCTACATAGTCTGGATACAGGTGGTTGGATGGACTGCATCAAAGCTTTTTTTAGTCTGTCACATAAAACCCCAACAAACTCATGACAAATTGAGAAAAGTCCAACAGGTATGGATATTTTTGTAAGGAATGCATATAAATCTGTTGAGGCAAAATAAAACTCTTTAAATTAAAGGAACTTTGATGTCAGAACAGCTTTTACTGTATTATTAAAGTCCTGTTTTATGCTTAACAACTAACTTCATCTTCCAGCCTCAGAGTTCTTTAGCCGGATCCGTTTCTTTTCCCCAACCTCTCCAGAAGTCGCTCACCCTTCTCTGACACAATCACTCCACACAGATCTGTGAGTTATCTGCTTTTCGTACTTTCCGCTGCTTTCTCATCTCTCTCTCTTCCTCCTTCATCCTGAGGAATCTGCAGCTGTCACTCCCATTCAAATCCCTTTCGTCTTCTCATAGCAGCTGGTCCGACGGGGTGTATGCGTGTGTGCGTGTTGGCATTTGTGTGTATCTGCCTGCCTTCAACTGTCGCCAAACTATTTCTATATATACGGCCCTACTTTGCTGGTACAAACTCAAGTGGTAAATGGTGGTGTGTACTGCTGTCAACAGCTTTCACAACTACTTCATGGCTCGTGTGTCTCTGTGCCTGTGTGTTGGGGTGTGTAGGGGTGTGTGTGTGTTACGAGGACAGATAGTTGAGGACCGGGCTCTTGACTGAGAACAAAACACAGTGTTAAGTGAGGACACCAGAGGAACCTAAATCATCCACGTGTCTCTGGACGGTATCTGGCTCCGTCTCCGTCCCATACCAGACTGCTTTTGAAGGAGGCTCTGATTTTATGTTCCAGTCTAGGACAAAATGGAAATTTCTCTCACTGCTCAAAATCAGATGTGGATTCAAAACTTTAGCAAGAATTTCATAAATGGTAAGCAGGGTGAATGAATGGGGCTTCGAGGTTTATCATGATATTTTGCGGTAGAATTATGATCGCAATAAATGTGACAATAAGTATTTATTGCTTCTTTCTGAGGGAACTGTATGATTCTGACTGCATGACAGCAATCACAGACACACAAACATGGAAAAACATTCCCATTTGTAATACGCTTCTTTTGGACACCAGTAATATACAGAAGTGTAATTTGCATGACTAAACTGCTCATATATTTGAAAATGTATCGACATTTATTGATACGTTCATTGAAAAAACAACGACAAAAATAAGAACACTTCCTGGGTTTCAAACATTAACTGGAATTTATTGTGACAACAATAAATCAAAATTCTTATCATGATAAAAAAAATTAATTAACATCTGCTAAACTTAGCAGGAGTTTTCATGTTTATTTTACATGTTTACAACAATGTTCTTGTTATACTGGACATCTAACAAACTGATTCTCACTGTTTAGTCGGTTGACCATGGCTTATTTTAGTTTTAAGAATGCATCACACAGCCAAGAGTAAAATGTGGAATTCATTTGTTTCCCACCGTGACTCTGTTTTTCACGACAATGAAATATGGTTTTTCTGTTAGCAAGGAAAACTGTACAGCCATTCCTCAGCCAGTTAATCTGGAGTGACAGCAACCGGTGAAAACAGGGACTGCACTAGTCTGTCCGCATCATAGGTGTTCTGGAAAATTTTGGTGGTTTTGAAACTTTTTCAAACCTTGGTGTACTTTGATCCTGGCAACCATCTCACCTACCTAATGAAAGTAAGAAAAATAAAAACATTCCTTGGAAATTCCCTCTTTCAGTAAAACACACTTCCAGTAAGGAGGTCTGTTAATGTTTTATATCTTACATGAAAGGAATATTTGCCAAAAGTTTTTACTGGGTTTAGTTTGGTTATAAAAAGATTTGAAAACATACAAGTAAAAGTCATCATAAAAAAACTCTACAACAGTGCATAGAATACAAATGAACACTGTTCTGCAGAAAATGTCAAAATCATCATAGCAATGTTTATGAGTGATGACCTCACCATTAATGTTTCTATTAATGTTTCTCAACATACAGCGTTTATAAGTACACAACAGTCTCCACTGCATCTGAAACCCTGACTAAAACCAAATCTATTGCAGTGCTAAGCCACTCGCTGAGCATAAGTCTATTGTTTTTCCACTGCAGGAACGCTGACTCTGGTACCTAAAAACCGGTGCTATCTCTACATATTTCAAGTATTTGCTGGACCAGAACAAAGAACCAGTTTTGCAAGGTGCAGCTTTTAGAGATGAACAGCCAAAAATGCTGCAAGTTTAAAACTTCCGACTTCCTCTAAACATTCAACTTTACACTTAATAACAGCCAGATCTTGAACTGTTGGTTTTATTATCACCAGTTACATAGTAAATGTAATTCGGAACATTTAGTAGGACAGCATTCATGAACATTATTTTAAGCTTAATTTATTGCCAGCAGCTCTTTTAATGATCACTTTCTGCTCTTAACACCATCAGCTGGTGTTACACTGGAATAGTACTGGTGGAAAAAAATAACATTTGGACCACCCAGTTTTCACACCGCACAACTGCAAAATGTTAAAACAACATTTTGCAGTTGTTTTAGCTCAAACAACTGCAAAATGTTACAACACCAACTCAAGCCGTTGTAAATAAATTCAATAATCGTGGAAATTTCATAGACATGCAAAAACACCTGAAGATCCAATCAAAGTAACAGGACTTAAGGCAGATGTAGAATTGTTAGATACAGTCTGTCAAGTTTATAAACCTGACAGACAAATCTAATGATTGGTTTATCTGAAAAAATAAATAAATACAAATAAAATAAAATCCCCCAAAATCAAAGTTGCAGCACACCATAATCTGATCTGTTGGAAAGATGTCTTCTTTTTTCACTTTTTGTGACCAACTCACAAAAGGTGTGAATTGAAAGAGTGTGAGTAAATCTCAAGACAAGAAGAAAGGAAGGAGAAACTAAATCAGAGTAAAAATACTTCCTTAAATGTATAGGGTTTTTTTTACCTTGTTTCAGTTCCTTAGTCAGTACAACAGCTGAATCCAGGAGATGATCTTCCTCTCGTATCTGAGGAGGGAGAGGAATAGATTAGGATCATATCATACAGATGTTACAAGAAGATCAAAATTACATAATATTTTTGACCAAAGTGACAGTTTTGCAAAGTGGTATCTAGTGGTATCCAGAAAGCATATGATTTTCTCTAATAAAATAAGGTCAAGTTATCAGCTCCGAATATGAAAGTGAGTGTTTTGAGACTCTCATCGAGACTCTTAGAAAAACTGATCATCCATCTGTCTGAAACCTCCGTCATTTTGAAATTCTTTATCTGGTAGCACTTTGGGTAAAAAAAGGGTGAAAGCATAAAAAAACAAATTAAGGCAGTTTAATAACACTGTATGAATATGATGACAAGCTAACCGTTAACTGCTAAAACCCCTAAGAATAGCATCTACTTCAGTGCTACCCATGAGATTTTTTATTACATTAGCACCAATTAAATATTTCAATTTCAAGTCCTACTTAAACTGGTTTGAACAGTCCTAAAAATGATTATTTAAAGCAGAGGATGCTCAAATCTTTCTTTAGGGTCTTAAACACAAAGAGAACAGCCATTTTGGCACTATGATAGAAAAAAAGCACCAAAACAACAACATTTGAAAATATGAACTTGTCAAATGTGTCAGGAATTCTCTATGAAATCTTTATTGTATTTCTGAAAATGAAAAAAAAAAATATATATATATATTCAGTTTCTCTAAAAACAGTGATTAAAAACTCTTTATTTTTCACTATATTGTGCATCTTATTAGCTTGTGAAATGGAGGCATTGTTACACTCATAGAAAACAAAAGAAAGTATTAAATAATAAATGGCATTCATGACTGTCCATTTTCGTAAAAAGTTTTAATATAGTCAAGGATTTGGTATGGAGTAGGGAACCACAAGCTTATTTTAAATGTAAAGGTTTGGATATTAACCCACTCTTCCTCGTAAACGAGCAGTCATCATAAGTTACAACATCCTGTTTGGTTGCATCCTAGGCACTTTAACATTCCACCAACATGCCAATAATAGATGTATTTACATAACTCACGCAGGCCTTGCTCACACACTGCATAAACAAATGGATGTCTGTCATTCTGTCATACGCCACTCAGTGTTGCAATTCAGCTAGAGCTGTAAGCCCTGAAACAACAATCATTGCAGGCATTGCTCCGTCATCCACAGAGAGAACCCCAGGTGTGCAGTCCGGTTGGACAAATGGCTGCAGTTCCCAAAACCCACACGTCTAAAGAGTCTCACTCAGCATAGGTCCATAGGTCTTCTAATCAAGACCTATGGAGCAATAAACTCTGAACTCTAGATTGAAATTCCATCAAAGCATGTTAATTTGATGCTTTGATTCTGAAAATTGTCAAACAAAGAGGGAAATGATTTAATTCACCAAGATTGTTTAGAATGTAAGAACTGGTTGGAATCAACAGAGATAACCACAACGACAAAGCAAAGATGCTTTATTTGGCTGATGTCAAAGAATCAGTCAAATAAAGCTGAAATAATAATAATAAATAATAATTATCAGTCAATTACTATTGACTGATTATTATCAGTCAATAATTATAATAATCAGTTAATAATAACTGATAATTATTCTAGGAATGAGGAAAACTCAGGAACTGAGCAATACTGTTAGATACTCAGTTCTTCTTTCACTGGAATCACTGCAGACCAGAAACATGTCAGAAAAGATGATGGACCAAAGCAAAAACAATCTCTCAACTCCTGAGAGAGGTTAACCCAAACCACAGGAGCTGTTCTGGATCCTGTAAAGAGATCGATAGCTGGTAGAAACACAGGCCATAGACACAAGAAAGAAGCAAAACCACCCAGCACATCCACCAGTGTTCGTCTCAGATGATCCATATATTAATCCCAAAGTGAAAGAAAATGTTGCGGTGTTGTCAAGACCTGAAAAAATAAAGTTATATTCACAAATATTTTGTGTGGTTTTTACAATCAATATATATTAATTTACTAACTTTCTTTTTGTTGGCCTAAGTACGTTTTATGTGTACGTTTTTCATGCTATCAAACTGTTGAAGCTACTTTTACTTCTGACATTTTTAATCTAATCAATTACTTCAAAGAAAATAACAAATATAGCTCTCTGTTCAAAATGAAGTTAGATGTTAAGATGCTGACAGGCTAACTTTAGATATAATACGTTGTTTCATATTATAAACTCATGTCATGTCATATTACAGCTTTGTGCAATATTGTATTACATTTTCTATTGTTTTCTTTCCTTTTTGTTTTTGTTTCTTTTTTTAATCGTTATGGCTAACCTACTATAGAAGTATTTGGTTAAACCTGGTAAATCAACGTTTCCTCCGGTGTATCATCACCCTGGCAGCCCACCAGGCTTTACTTGCCCCCCTTCAGGCTAAGAGTGGTTTGTTTATTTTAAATACATGTGTGACAGTGAAGAAGGATTAAGTTAGGTTTACAGTTGATGCATTGAACTGGGCACAAGGTGATGTGTCCTTGCACCTGATGTTGGCCTTACATGCTATTATTTCCAAATTATGATGCACCTCAGAAAATTTGTATCTTAACATTTTTTAACACAAAAACATGGTGGGCTGCTGATGGACTGCCCTAGCGCCTCTACCATTGAGTTTAGGAGGTTTTCTAGGAGAAATCCTGCAGATACAGTAATTAGTCCAACTATTGCTGTTTTCAAGGCTTTAAACTGCAATGTATATAAAACAACTTTCATATATAGAGTGATTTTGTATGACAAAGATTTTGCATGAGTAATAAATGATGACTTGAAATAACTGATAAATAATATAGCAGCTATTTGATAGTTAAAAAGTCCCATGGAACTATTTGAATTTAAAAATGGCCACTTTATCTGACTGTCTGAGATTATTCAAAGGAGAATTCCTTAGCATGTGAAGCCAAATAACAACAACCCAATCACATTTGGTGACAGGCTATAAATCAGTGACGCACCAAGCGATCCCAGGCAGTGAGTTGGTACATGAAAGGTTAAGAGGTCAGGTAAACAACCAGGGGTCTAACGGTTTAAAAACAAGCAATAAAGTCCTGAAATCTACTCCAGAACTCAGAGAGGCAGGCCATGAGGGGGCTGGGAGGGTTGGTGTGCCTGGCCTCTAACAGTTGTAAATTGCAGGAGTCAAGTCTGGACAAGATAGAAACTGGCTGCCTAATTTTGATCAGCGTTGAAGAGGAAATACATGATCTTGAAAAACAATGTCTGTGGACTAAATCAAAACGGTTAAAAAATGTCTTACTTAAAAGCAAAACTCTTGCTATTAGTAGTAGAGTAAAAAGGAAACAAGAGTCACATTTCCATCAACGTTTGGCAAAATTAAAAAAAACTTCATCAATCTCACAAAAAAAGTGATTTTTAGCTTTTCCGAAAAAGAGTTAATGCACTTGCAGCACATTAACTCTGTAGTAACTGTTTACTACAGACATACGTAGGATCGACCTCTGACAAAATCCACTTTGTGTATCTGGTTGATGAAAACACACCTACTTCACATTTTCTTTTTTGCGACATTCTAAAACTTCACTCAAAATTTACATGACAGTTAGATAGAAACATAGTTACTAACACTTGGGAGGACATGATTCAATTGTTTTTTACACAGTGCATAAAAATCGCCACTGGCTAACTGCTAGCAAGCATCAGGGGCTTTCTAACAGTGAGTCTGGACTGCATTTGATTGTCTCCAGTTACAAATCAATATTAATCAGAGTGTTCACATCTGAACTGGATAATTTTACACTGCACTTTGAGATTTCAAAAAATCTTTATCATGCTAAAAAGCATTAGGATCCTGGTTGAATTAGACCAATTTAAAAGGAAAAGAAATGTATAGAGAAGCAAAATTATTTTTCTGTACCAATTATTGATTTTTTTGAAAACGCAGTCTGTGTTTTGTGAAGCTGCTATTTGCAAAAAAGAAAAGTGTTTCTGAAAAATAATGCCATAATCTTTACCCAGTTTATGAGCTGGATGTATTATTACATCCATAATATTTATAGTTCCACATTGGTGCGAATAATTATGTGCTTACACCACAACAAAGGAGATACATGCCGCTATCACTGATCCCACCATCTATGCTGGATTACCATGTGCTAATGTAAAACATTTTTAAAAAGTCAAAATAATCTAAATCCTGCATCAAGTGATTGTCCATTTCTCTAACATTCTCTCACTTATGTTCGCTCCAACATCAAACGCATTCTCCACATTTCCCAAAACAGACAAAACCACTCAACATCAGCTCATTCAACGGGAACCCCACTCCCTCCCTTTTATCTGTTCACAAACATCTCAGTCCACCTTATCATTCCAAGTCACACAAACGTGGATACCTTTTAGCTGCACAAAGGCGGGCCAGACAAACAGATGCCAATTCAACTGCACATCTGTTGCTCAAAGCTGTTCTCACAAGCACTCTGCGACACACAAAAAGGAAAATTTATTTGACATGAACCAAATGATCTAGCAGGTTATCAAAACAGTGAGTCATGAAGACAACAGCGGAACAGAGTGTGGATGAAAGGCTGGTAGCTTAAAGAAACAACAATCTACTTAAGTTTTGCTGCTGATAAGAATGAGAGAAAACTTGTGCTAATCCTCCTGAAGCCTCTATAAGCACTAGAGGCAGAATACAGTTTGGTTTCTCTCCACAAAGTGACATAAAGCGCCCTCTCTCCAACTCCTTTTCATTTTTAAAGTGTCGGTTGTTGTATTGAGTCATGGTACAGTAAAAGTTTCTGTCTGCACAGAAAAACAATGTGAGATGGAAGTCTCTGCTTTCCAAATGAGAAGAAAGATTTTAGGACACAATATTGAAGGCATGACCTTTTCACTCTGAGATATTTTGGTGTGAGTGCAACATGTTGAGTTGGCCACCTGCCACACCGGAACGGGTTTGGTTCCTGGTACGATTACAAAACAATTGTGAGTTGGAGCGCACGGACGAGGGAAGTGGGATTTCGTTGACAAACTTTGACATTAACCTACGTGTCTTACTTGCGCTCTTGTGAGTTTTGTGTTTTTTAAAACTCTTTATGACTAAAACGAATAAAGAAGCTGTAACTCTATGTGGCTAAGTCTTTTTACCTTCTTTTCCATTTTAGCTAATTTTTGGTTATTTTCCTTAATCTATATCCTTTTCTTGGTAAAGGTTAACGTCTTCCAGGAAAATAAAAGTTTCTTGAATATGCACCGTCACACTCGACAGTCTGCCAGGACAACAAAGGAAGAAGAGATTAGCATTCCTGCACATAATTTGTACTCTGGTCAGGGATGACTACAGACACAGACACATGCATGGCGCGGCCAAAGGAAAAGGGAAAGACAAAAAAAAGTCTTCTGTTTTGCTGAATCCACATTATATGCTTGCAAATTCAGTATTTGTTTTAAAGTACTGGGCAATTGCACTACTGGGGTAAGATATTTGTATAAAATTAGTTCAAGGGCTTAAAAACAAACCAACACTTGATACACTCAAAACGTCTTGAGTTTAAGCTAAAGCAACTAAATGAACCCTAAGAGACACAATATTCATAGAGAAAAATATGACATAAAGATTACACCATTAAACCCGTTATAAAAGTGTATAATTTGACGTGCAGTGATTATCTATTCCATGTTTCTTATTGTGTCATACTCCCACAAGAGTCCTTAAGATGTAATGTGGAGCAAAGTCGTAAAATGTGTCTCAAAGGAGGATCACAAAATGACTGAATTACTGCAAACAATTATTATTAACACAATGAAGGTACTTTGATGCTGGTAGCAAGTAGTTTATCTTGCAGTTCAGCTTCTATGTTGTTTAAGGTTGAAGAAGAAGAGGAAGTACAGAATGTTCTTATGATGCTGGTTGTCAGGAAGAGGAAGAAAACACACCTCTGTTGATATCATGTAGAGCAAATATTAGGTTATTTAATTAGACATTTTTATACATTTTTAGTTTAAATTAGTCATGTATTTGGAACACTATAAAACATGAGCCGTAATAGCAGATTAATAGGACACTGGCAGAGCCTTTAAAATGTCCAGAGATGGACCGAATCTCAAAGCAAAGAGCAAAAAAAGACATGCTGATGAAAGAAGCAGAAATTTTAAGATCCCAGAACAAAATACCTTATTTTTAACATGTTGCTACTGTTTAAATGTTGCTCTCAAAGATGAACATGTAGTTAGTCACACAGCAAAGAGAAGCCAGACATTAAAAATGAGCCAGGTATTTCTCTAATGTATACATTTCTGCACAATCAGAATGAAAGTACTTAACATATAATGCTCCATCACTGGCACTAACATAATGTCTCACACTAAGAAGTACCAGTAAATAAACATGAATTGTGTTGCAGTTGTCCAACCGAGCCTGAAGCTGCAAGCCTGAGTTGAGACAATCCATCACTCACATGCACACACTCGCAGTCACATGTAAATTCAGGAGTCTGGCCGGATGAAAGGAGATCCTGTTACATCCGAGCCCACAGCAAGCCATCCGATCCGAGGTCAGTGTCAGCCACCTCGCTGATCTGGAGTGAATGTGAGCTGAATCATTATTCTGTCCCGCGCTTTAGGCCAGACAATATCAGGATACAATGAGGGCTCTACTTTGGAAAACTTGTGACTAAGGCCAGACTGGTATGTGAGCAGCACTGGTCTCTACAGAGTCAGGTAACGGATTTTTGTCTCATCTGTGAACAAGATGAGAAGCATTCCTAGAATGCAAAAGTGAGTAAAAACATACAACAGGGGCTGAATAATAGGCATCAGTTGCTACTGTACTCAGTTTACAAGACTTTGGGTTTATTCCCCAATGTCATTTAAAGAACAATTTCTTGAAGCTAAAAAAAAATATATATTTTTTTTTATCCAAAGAAGAAGAAGGGTGGGACTGAGGTTGAAATTAAAAGGTTATTCCCCCCACCACCCACAACCCTCACAAACACCAAATGCCACAAAAATAAATCCCTGGCAAAAATAATCCCATCGACTTGAGTGAATTTCAAATGGATCAAGAGCGTCGACATGCATGTGCTTGTGAAAAAGGCAGAGAAAGACAAAAGGGGAAGGGGGCAGCGGGGCGTGTTGAGGGGGATCCAGACGGTGGGTGGAGGCCAGTAACAGAACAGATTCTCAGCTGACCACAGCAAGAAGCTGTCAGCTCAAAGCTTAATGCCACATAAATTGATTTGACACACTAATAAAATCTTACAGACAGGGTTACCTCAGGTCACACCGCATGCACTTAGTCTCCTTATCCCATTTACACCACAATACAGCTAATATGTTCAGCACACACACCGAAGAGAAATAAAACTATTAGATGACTCCATACACACACACACACACGCAAGCACGCCCACCCCCGCACACACACACACATACACAGTCTTGTGGGGCCCCACTGAGAGTATTATATAACATTAACCCTGACATATCAAGTGATTTCATGCACCTAGAAGCAGGACAATTGAGCCATTTGTTCAGCAGGGCAAAAATAGCCACCCCCCTCTTCAACGCCGTCTACTATTACTAGCATTACTACCATAACTGTGGCGCAGCTTGACTGTGCACTGCAGCTCAGCTTTAAGAGTCCCCATGGTTAAATATTACTTTAATGCCTCTGCAGAAGCTGATGTGGCCATTAAATCAGAATGATGAAGCCAATCAATTTTTGGGTGGAAACTACCATGACTTAATGACGTTATCCTATTAAGTACGGGGGGGGGTACCCTCCAAAAAAAAAACGCCACAAAAAACACTTTTCGCAGGGTAAATTTGAGAAAGTACAATTAAGTGCTAATCGAACCACTGACCCCCAGCTCCCAGAATATACCATAGTGATATATTTGCTGTTCACTGAAAGGCCGTCAAGCCTGTTGATTTAAAGTTAAAGTGTGGTCAGGTTACTTATTTTAAAAGAACACAGAATGAAAAAAAGATTAACAGAACTTTCTTTTGTTTTCACCAAGCTTTTTATGTTCTACTTAAAGGGATGATTAGTATATTTGAAATGGGGTTTTGTGAAGTCTTTATGGGTTACCAGAGTATAAACTGGAGGGGGAAAAGTGTTCAGAGTGCTCTTTGTTTGGAGAATCGGACTGAAACTCCATTGGTCGAAGGTGATTCAGCAATCTAAAACTTTCATTGCACCTTCAAGAACTTGCTAAATTCAGAGTTATATTTATTCAGGATCTGACTTCTACAACTCTAGGTTACAGGGTCCGTGGACCATGTTGGAAACACAGACTTCAACTAAAAAAAAAAAACTGTGTACTGTCAGTAATCAGCAAATTGGAAATCATATTGACTTTCCTAAAAAAAAAACATTTAGAAAATATTGAAACTGTGTAGTTACGGATGATTACTGACCAACTTAAAGACTGAGAGTACCCTACTTTGTACAATGTCTTTAAATAACCTTTTTTGACATTTTTAATCATTCTTTCTCTTTCTTTTTCATGATTGCAGTGTGAGGCCTGTAAATAACTCTTCCTCCTTTGGCTCTACAATGCAGCAGGAACAAGAACCAGCAGCTGACCAAAGTATTTGGAAACCACAACCAGGAGATACGTGATCTCAACTGCAGCTATTACAATCGACCCTGTTGTTATCTGTCCCTGAAGCTTTTCATACTCTGGTTTTGTGAACCAAAAGGAAAGAAAAAAGGGAATACATTTTAAAAAAAGGAAAAGGGACAAAGAAAAAGGGAAAAAAACATTTAAAACAAAGAGTTCAAGATTACTTTGTATTTTACTGTGGAGAGCTTATATTGAAGATTTTAGGGATTTTTTCCAACAGTATGTTAAAAATATATTTATATATTTGAAAGGTCTGCAATGGTACAAAATCTACAAGACTACGTATGTGGCATAAAAGTCTAATTAGTTGTTCAAACTATGTTGTTCAGAAACTGGAGATTTGAATAATCAATCGTAGCTGTTGAGTTCACAGACACAGAGCTACAACTACAAAATAACAATTTGCAGAAAATCTGCTGTCTTACTGAAGGGATGCTAAAGGCAATGCAGGCTAAATTTCCTTAATATAACACTTAATGTGAAATACATCCATCACACATCATTTGTGTCTTCAGTCAGACTCAATAAATTAAAATATGCACTCAGATGAGGCTCGTTTGGTAAATTAAAAGTACATTTTGGAAATAAAAACCTTCAAACAGATATTAAACATACTTTTCATTAGGCCCATATTCCTTGATTAAAAATTATTTCTTTATTACTGTAATATTCTATTCATCATATTAAGTGTATTATTCCAATGTAATATTCTAATCCTAAATGTTGTTTTTTGTTAGCAGCAAACAGAAAATCATCATAACTAACAAAAACTTGAATTGAGTTATTGAAACAAATTAACTAAACATTTTATTGCACTCTTCAATAATATTCATATTCATGAAATATGACAGCATGTTTCTAAAAAAAAAGAAAAAGGAAATGGACAACAGCATTTTAAAATCTACCATGTTTGGCACTTAAGATTTAGCAAAGGCGTCTGAAAAGCTCTGCATCAACTAAATAGACCTTTAGTTCTTTTTCAGGCACGGAAAAAGTAAAGACCAGCGTACCTTCAGAGGAACTAAGACATTGTGGTACAAACAGGATGTTCTCCTGGTAATCTGAAAGTATTTGGATGCAGTCTGTCAGGTTAGAACAGTTCTCTAAGCCTTAGCAATTAGTAAAATGGTGGTTTCTCATGTTGAACACGTCTAGACTCACACTGCTTCCACATTCAACTGCTTATAGCCATAATGGTCTAAAACCTCACAGGTAGATGTGACTGTGTGCTTTTGTTAACATAGAGAAGAGAAATAAATATTTTAAAAACAAGACAAAGGCAAAAAAGGTCCCTGTGTCCGTTGCCCTGCATGGACAACATACATGTAACCAGACTCTACAGCCACGCCATGACCTCACCGGGTTTTTCCACAGACACACACACGCACACACACACGCCCACACACGCAGAGTGGGTCCTGGGTTAGTGTACAGTCAGCGGAGCCTGGCACAGTGAGAGCCAGCTTCAATTCAGGGACATGTATTGTAATCCTACACAGTGTGATCACACAGGCGTGCTTCACAGAAAAGAAAACTAATCTAAAGTAAAAAGCAGGGACACAAAGAGACAACCGGGTGACTTGTTTCTTCATGGGTGGAGCGTTGGATCAAATTTTTGATCCACTGATCTGAGGTGAAGTGAAAAACAGTGAAGTCAACTCCATTCCAAGTTGCTGCACTGCCTCTAGAATCCCTGAGTCCGAGGAGGAAGCATGGAGGAAATATTTGGCATGGGGAAAAAGAGGAGCTGCTGTCATGGCAGGAAAATTTGATGATTATCATCTTAGTATCATATTCTGTTGTAGAACTAGGTGTCTCTTGAGATAAAAGATATCACAGGTTCACACCATGTCATACCAGTGGGAAGTCCTGAATTGTTCAATGTCTAACATTCAGAAGCTAAAAAATGGGGGAACTGCTTTGTAGGAAAATGGTTCATAATCTTTTTCTAACTAAGACCATTTTAGGAAACACTAAAGTTTCTAAGTGATATCATACTGACAGACATTTGGAAACAGTGGTACAACAGGATTTGAACCTTTTTTCTTTATTGGTGTTAGATGTCTATTTGAAGAGACCAATTTTCTGTTTCATTTTTCACAAAATTTGAAATTTCCAAGTTATAAGTTTAAAACTAAATTTCTCTCCAACCCTAGACTCAAAATCCAATATGACTGCTTTGTGTTTAAAACAAGGTGAGAGCTGAAGTGATAACAATTTATTTGCGTTTTTTGTATCCTATTAAACCTACAAACATCTTGGGATTGAAAGTGTTTCTTCATTACTTAAATGAATAAAATACAAAGAAAAACAATGCAGTTAACTTTTAATGCTCATGGTAATTAGCTTGTCACTTAGAATATCAATTAGCATGTTTACCCAAGTTTAAAATTAAAAGACAGTGAAACTATCTTAAATGTAATTCTCAGATCAATATTCCCCCTGATTAAGGGGTCACTTATTCTTGGGGGTGTTTTCTGGTGGTGAAGGTTAGGGTTGGTCTTATGCTTTATGTAAGGTACACAGGAACATTGTCAGGATTTATTTGTGCACAGACAACTTAACACAATAATAAATCTGAAGTAAGGAAACCTAGAAAAGAAACTTCTAAATTGTAAAGCTACATTGTACATGTCCACTGAGACAATTAAAACTCAACCTTTTAAACTAAAAGCAGCTTCAAACTTTCTAATTTGTTATGTGTTATATTTAACTTCAAACTTAAATATAACTTTCACACCTACGTTTTTAAGTGTCTGAGACCTGAACAACATGACCTGTGGTAAAACCCACACATCAACCAAAATGACAGAAGATCCTACTTAGCAAACTGCATCTTTCCAACTAGGCCAACACCTGTTCTGAACTTTTTATAGCACGACTTACAGAAGCATGAAGTTTAGATCATGTTGGAAAAACTGCTGTCACCCAAACGATGTAATGCTTGTGTACACGCCTCAAAATAAAAACACTGTTAAAGATGACAAGATGTCCCGAGGGCCTGACTGCAGACTGGCAGCATTTTTCCACATTAAGGTTCCACCGCTGAGGGCTGTGGCCTACCTTTCTTTGACTTACGGAGAATTTTAACACTTCGCAACACAGCTACTTATTAGGTTAGAGTCTGCATTTAGTACATTGTCCTTTAAAGGTTAAAAGTCCAACCTGTCACTGTGGTGAAGTATGGTGTCCTGTTTGTTTCTACGGTCTTCCCAGGGGGCCTGAATCCATCTGAAAATAAAAGAAGAGAAATAAAGTGTGAGAACAGCAGCATCCTTCCTTCAACTCGTTACAAGCAAAGAAAGTCTGACAAAATGTGACCATGTAAAGATCTGGCAACACCCCAATATTTCTCATCAAAGTGAAATTTGTCTTTCTAAGCAACATCTAGTTGCTTTTATTATGCAACTTTGCCGAAAGCAATCACTATGATCTCCAGGTGTGACTTGTTGGCTTTCACATGAAGAATAAAAGTAAGTAGTTCTTGAGTTGCTGTGTTGACAAAATCCATTACTAAACACTTCTTGCCTGGCAGAAGAACAAAGCTTGATTACGAGAGGACAAAGGGAACCTCTGTAATTTTTGAATTGTTGAATTCTTAGAGACTAAAGTTAGCATTTGCTTTATAGCTTTCTGTCACCACAAAACTAAGTGGCTAATTTAGATGTTTAATAAGGCAAGACTTGGCTTGAGATGGTTACTGGTGGTTTCCAAAGCACCATGATTTTCTGTCCTCCAGAGCTATACATAGTTAAAAGTCTTTTTCATTAAAACGAGAAAAAGTGCCAGAGTGAAGAAAGAGACTCTCACTTGTTGATTAGCTGGCTAAAGGAAGGATACTGCACTTTCTCTTTCTAAGAAGGAAAAAACATCAACACGTGTATTTCTAGTAGCCTAAAGCATGGACAGTGATGATATCCACCCTCTCAGTAAAGGTAACACTGTTGTCTGTTCAGCAGGATGTACCTGAGCAAATCACCTGACTATTTTAGCAAACAAAAGATTGCTTGTATGAAGAGTAAAACAACAAAAAGTTACAATATTCTTTTCAAACAAGCACATCAAAACTATAGGGGGTGATTTTTTTTCTGCATTTTTACTTTATGCCTCAAAATAACAACAAATACATTTTATGGACAAGAGATTGTAAAACTCAATATATAGGAATAATTGCTATATATTGTGCCTTATTTCAAAACACTTTTATGTTGCTCTGATGTTTTGGTTGTGTTAATACATTTAATAAAATAAAAGTGTGGTATTTTTTTCTCAATGTTATCATGCAGGATTTCACAGTACTAGGCTGGGCCAATCTGCACTACATTTGATAAACTCTTAGTCTGGTAAAAACCAGACCGTGTTCTACTTCACGTTGTCCAGAAGGTCTGAGCTCTGGGCTACCCAGAAACAACTGTTTTCTGGATGCATGGACTGTGTTGACATTTTAAATGTTATGTAATTAGCCAGTTCAACGTTATGCAGCTTACCGGAATCTGCCTGCACTGTAAACAGCCATCCTCCTCTTCAAAGAGAGAAGCTCGATCCGAATGAGGCAGCTGTTAATGTTAGTACAATATCTGGCAGTGTGACCAACACACACTGAATGGCTTTGTTCACCTCCTCTGCTGCTATTGTTCAAACTACAGGCAGACTACAATTCTAAAACAGTACAGGTATTCGGCATCATCATTGACAACTTCTTCTGTTTGCTGATTGGCCCAGAAATTCTACTTGAGGGAATCAAAGTGAATGGGAGAAAACCCAGACTGTGCTGTAAATGAGATATGAATCAGGTGGAATAGTGCAGGAAGGCGATGGCCAGGCTAACAAAATGTTGCTCAGAATCTAAAATGCTAAGATTGATCAAACCTCACTGGGATAATATTTTAGTTAATGGAAATTTCAACACAATAGATTTATGAAACTTTTATTATATTTCTAAAAATACACACACATAGAGACAAATACACAAATATAATTTTCAATAATTTTTTTGTAGCATTACAGCACATTATGGTGTAACTTCTGGTCTGAGCTGAACGTATAGTTACTCCACAACTCTAAGTGATCTAGGGTTTGTTTTGCACAATGGGAGATTCTATAATGTTAGGGCATGTGCAGCTGGGCACAGTGAGCTGCTCTTGCGATGCACAGTTCTGATATTTGGCCCAGATCTGGATGAAAACCACATACGGATCCTATAAAATGAGCGCACACTGCACCTGCATCTCTGAAATGCTAAGATCCTCCCTGTTGGACGAGTTGCTGCAAGGCTAAACTGACTTAAACAAACTTCAAACTGAAAAAAGACTTAAGATAATGATGTAAAGGCAAATAGCTAAGTTCAAAGTTTATTTATATGTTTTTTATACATAAAGGAAAGCAAATGTTCTAGCATATCCTCAGTGATTTACGCTGTCTCAACGGCACTTTTGCGTAAAAGTGCCTTTTTTCTGTCACTATTTAAACTCTGCTATTATTTGCATGATCCCCCATTGGGAATCTTACTGTAATAAAGGGATCGAGTGACCTGTGTACCAAGTTGAACCAAAAGCAACATGTTGCATTACCTTGAGAAGGTAGAGAGCTCAGAAAAAGAAGTTGATTAGTGGAAATCGTTGCGCTTCGCCGTGCGCTCATAAACAATAAAAACAAAGCAAAAAACCAGCGCAGGCAGCGACAAAACCTCATCTACTTTTACAGGCACAACAGCAGACCTGTGACACTCTAAAAACACAGTTCTCATCAGAGCGTTAAACCGGAGTTGCCTCCTACCTTGTGCGTAAAAAAGCAGAAACAAGCCACTTGATGGAAGTCCACACACTATGGAAATAATCCTGTACAAATGTCGAGTCAGTTGTAGAGCCGAAACGCAAGTCCGTTTACATCCGGGGGAAGCGTTAGTAATCTAAGGCGAAGTGATGGAGAGATCAGCTGGTGTCGGTGGAGTCGGCAGCATAAGAGGAACTGAAAGGGGGACTTAACTGAGACAAGTTGCGGAGAAGAAAGTCCGGCCCCTCCAGGGCTGCTCCCTCCCCTCCTTTTCTCCTCCCCTCCCCTGCGCAGCGCGACGCTCTCCCGTTGACAGAAATAGCAGGCGAGGCGGGCCCCACCAAAAATAGCCTCGACTTCACACACAGGACTTTAAAGACTATTGTTTTCCCCTGCGCGCACATGTGGGCCCCGAACAGTGCGCTGAGAGACTGGACTCCACGGCACTTCTGTGCTCACAGAATGTGAGGTGGGACTTTAGTGACCCCAACCCTGTAGCTCCATCTGCTGACGAAAACTTTTAAACATCTTTAAATGTCCACCAGAAAGTTGGGGACTGCTACAAATCTTAGGGTGGAGCACCGAAGACAAAAGCAAGAAAAGATGTTTTCCGATGTCAAAATTTGATATTTGGGTCCAATCAATGTTCAGAAACAAACAAAAAACGCCCTAATAGTTAATGTTTTCTAGAAACAACAGAATCCCCAAAATATTTTTACTCCTGGCAAGTTTAAATTTCTTTGGGTGTCGCCATGGCACCCCGGTCAGATCCAAATTCATTTTGATCATAAATGTTTGGTGATGAACTTTCTGGTTAAAAGATCTCCTTGCCATCACCCTAATGTTTAGTGTATGGATCATTTTGGCTGATTTGGCTAACATCAAATCAGCTGATTAACAAAGTTACTTTTGGCTCCATTAAAATTTAGTATTTTAAAATACGGCAACACTCCAAATTTCTAAACCAAAGCTCAAAAAGAGACAGAATGTTGGACAGCATATTTAATACAAAAAGACAAAAGTAATTAAACTTTTAAAACATGTTTTGTACATTAGATAAAAGATAGATAGATAGATGTTTTTCTCTGATTATGCCTCAGATATAAAAATGTTTACACTACTGTTTGCTGACATATTACTTTAAAGTTTTTTATTAACTGAATTCATTTGTTTTGCCTATATAATTGTCAAAAACTACAAACAAAAAACTGAACAAGCTTCTGTGCTCGCTAAAGATGCAGTAGGTAAAAAAATTCTCTGCAAAATAGACCCATAAAGGTCTGCAAATAACATCTCAGGAAACTTAACACATATTTAACCTCATTTGGCTTCCTTTTATATTTTTGACTTCCTGCCAGTAATGACTGTAGCCGAGAGCTTTAATCAGAAATGGGTCAAAATTGTAGGTTATTATAGAAGATAAAAAAGAATACACCGGATTCTCGCTCTCAATATTGTAACTTAATTTTTAAGTTCTAGAAGAAGGTCAATTTTAAAATCTAATGTAATGACTTGCTTTTTTTTAATGATACAACATATATACATATAACAGAGCAATTAAATATTGCTTTATTATTGTTTTTATTTTTTATGTGATGTGACTTTATATCTTGGTGTGGGTTGCATTAATTTCACTGTATAATTGCATATGATTGGAAAAAAATCTCAACGTTAATAAATTGAATGAATTTGTTTTTTCAAATATGTGTATCAAAAAACATATATACAAAGTTAAAACATTGATTACTATAACTGAAATAATCAGTGTTACACCATATTTCAGCAGCTGTGGGTATAATTGTTGTTTGTTTTAAATATTAGTTAAATTACATAATCGGATACATGTTTGGCTATGTATTGTAAAGCCATGATCTTTTCACTCCTGCTCATATCGCATCAGAATCTCTGCTTTACGCTTATGACTGAGTTACAATTATTTTTACTGAATCGTCACCAATAGCGGATGCAGAAAGGTGAAGCAAAAAGGTCTTCCAATCTACAAGAGGACTGAACTTCTGTATTCTTTAGTCATATTTTATACTGACCATCCATAGCATTCATTTATACCATATGCATTCATTCACATACCAAAATGCTGCTTGCCCAAAGACAACCTAACAACCTTTTTCTTTTCCCTATTATGGCTCCAAAATTTCTCAGAACTAAACAAAACATGCAGCATTACATTGTTTAGGGTTAAAACTGCACCTAATTTGCTCATGTGGTCAGATTAAAGCGTAATCTGTACAGTACTGAAGTTAATACAGGGCTGTGGTGAAACTAAACCCACCAGAGTACCATAACTCCCACTGGATAATCTGTGGAGAAAAACATAATGAAGATTTGTAGGAACCAGTACTGTAAAAAAATGTCCAATAATGTCATAAGTTGGGTTTCCGTAAATGTATTAAAGCCAATAATATAAATTGTCTTGAAAGCGAATGACAATAAAGATTTGCTAATTTAATAATAATAATAATAATAATAATAATGATGATGATGAGGTTAAAATTTGTTGACAATGTAACTACAGTAGAAGCAGGACTGTATGTCCTAGCATTTTTTCTCTTTTTTTAACAGTTTACTGATCAAAAACAGGGATAGTGATTGTCATAATTATAATTGCAGAGATGTTTACTCGGGCCCCACCATGTTTCCTTAATTATGGCTGTATGAGCCAATTGTTTTTTTTAATAGTTCTTCCACAGCATTTTTATTTAGAGTATTGTTTTGTTTGCTTAGATAACCAAGCCTATGAGTTCGCTTAAATCACATAAATCAGATAATTTTTGCTCAGTAAATTTGGTAATTAAATTATTTAGTGCAGAGGCCTTAAACTCCAGCAGAGTAACCTAACTCAGCTGCAACAAACCTGAAACAGATATTTGGTTATTAGCAAATATCTATAGAACATAACTACATGCTGAGGAAGTAAATCCATTCATTTGATTCAGGGGTTTGATCAGGGATGCATGTGAAAGCTAATGGACCCTGGGATTGGAGTTCAAGAGCTCTGATTTAGTGGAGTCCAAGAAGAGTCATGTGACTTATATGGTTTTTTTTAGTAACCACCAACTAATACTTAAACAGATTTTATATTATTGGGAGAATGTTTTTACAATAGAGGCAAGTTTTAAGTTTTATTACACTTTGAATACCAACATCTATGACATTTTTTGCAGGTTGATGCGGTAAGTTGCTTTGCAGCAAAGTCATATCTGTTAAACTTGATTGCAGTTAACAGTTATTCTCTCTGCAGTATGAATAAAAATGGCACTCTCAATCTATTACTGTTTGGTTCGTAACAGTGACAGGCTGGATGCCGTGCGTGTGAATGGACTGGAATTGGTCCGGCAGTTTGACACCAGCAAACGTCGTTAATTCTGCGCTCAGAACAAATCTGTACTTGCCGTTGTCAGACGCCCCCGCAGAGCAAGCTTGGCGGCCCCTGCTTGAGGAAGTGGAGCATCCTGTCAGCGCTAACACACTCGAGCACACCCCGTCACAGTCACCATGCAAGGGCTGCGGCAAACAATTTGACGCAATGCCTATGTACCGTCTCGGTCTTCCAAGAATCAGACGGCAGTTTTGCTCGCAGCAGTTACGGACAATGAGCGAGTAAACGCACTGAAATGTGGTCAGCAAGATCCTGTAAAATGTTTAGCTTAAATGTGAATCTAGGAAATTTAATAACATTTAGAACACATCAATCGACAGGAAATAAGCCACAGAATAAAAACTTAGTTTTAATTAAACAAGGAAACAAGGACAACCGCACTAAGTTGAGTTTGCAGATGCAAAATAAGCATAAAAATATTTTTAGAAATTGTCTTCACATTTAATCTTGCATCCTTGTGTGTTTTGTCCTTGAGGTACGTGTTTTTTTTCTTCATTTTGATGGATGAGAATCTGACCTTTTATAAGAGTTTCACTAGCAGTTGTGAATGTTTTTCCCCACTTTTAACCGTCCGCGAGTTTCCACAGAGTTCTAGCATCTGCATGCGTTTTATCCTTTTTTCCGATCTTCGCGTCAGCCGGGTCATCAAGTGATGCTTCAGACCAATACTGAAACCAAGAAGCGTGTGTCTGTCTTATGCTGGTGCTGCTGCACCGTCCGCTCGGGGTGCCTCATCAAGCAGGGGGTGAGGGGGGAACCCAAGGCCGTTCCCAGAAACCCTCAGTGTGCCTGTGTGTGTGGGGGGGGGGGTGTACAAAGCTATGCAACAGTGTATGAGAGAGAGTCCTCTCTCTCTCCGTGTGTGTGTTTTATCTGTTTGTGTGTGCAACAATATATGTTTATGGTGTGTATGTGTGGGGGTGCACACATGTGTGTATGTGGTTAGTCCATTGAATTACACAATCTACCATGCAGTCTGAATCACATCCGGTTTGAAGCCAAAAATAACAAAAACCACAGGGTGACAGAAAAGCAGCACAGCAGGCATCCGCCTACAGGGAGCGAGGAATACATCCATACACTCTCACACACGCACACACACACACACACGCACGCACGCACACACACACACACACACACACACGCACACACGCACACATACACGCACACACACACACACACACACACACACACACACACACACACACACACACACACACACACACACACACACACACACACCATCTAGCACTGGTCAGTTGCTATTTTCCTCAAACAACATCTAGAAAAGGTTATTTCTTGCACAAAAAGACTGACATACAGGACAGTTAGTGGTTTATTTCACTTATCAAACTACAAAAACTTAACAGAATATTGCATAATTTTTTGCTAGATGAATGACTGCATAGGGAAACATGGTAAATGCTTTCCTGTCAAAAAATTATGCAGAAACTTGGGGGAGTATGGGTGGTGTTGAGGTGGATGAGGACCCCGATTTACGGAGGTCCTAGAAACTAGTCTAGGGTTTGGTTTCCGACCATACCATCCTCACTGCACGTCTTCCCCCACCTTCTGTCTGAGCCCACTCTGTGTCTGATTACTGTCAATAAAGGCCCACTATAAGATTTTTCACACTTTGTATCATAAACTCTGAGTCTTTTTGGAATTCCTTTTGTCATGAACCAGCATCACTACCAATAAGAAGTGATTTGGAAAGAAAACCATAATTTTATTTTTGCTTGCAAATAATCTGAACAGTAGCATAAATGTTGTATTTGGAACCCATACTCTGATATGCCTGTGTAACAAATTATCTTTATAGGTTCATCTTTTGTGTAATTTAGGGTGATTTAGCACTTGATGGTCCAGTGGACTCTGTTCCATTGGGGACCAAAATTACAGCATTTGTTACATTTTCAGCTCCTGCGGTTCGCGTTCATGCTGCATTGTGTCAAACCAACCAAACTAGTTAAAAAAAACGGTTTCTCCTCCTTGCCTGTGGTGGTGCTACACCAAGAATGACTGAAGGAAACATGGACACCTCAGAAGACTGAACGCAACAACTTTCTTCATGAAATGTAACCAAATGGAGTGGCATCAGATTTTAGTGGTTTTATGATTTCTATTTTGTCTGGTAAAAGACCACGAGCCATTAGTCCTGCTAGCGTGAGACTAGCATGTTTGTTTGGCTGTCCAAATAACCCGACAGGCCGGACAGGGGAACATTAATCATATCAGCAAGTAGTCAGTAAGTCTGGAGGAGTGAGAGACAACTATTAGTCATGTGCTCCACATACCTGACCTTTATGGAACATTTTGAAGTACATGCAAGTCATTATGTGTATTGGAAAACTAACACTTAACATCATGCCGAATGGACCATTGTCAACATTGTCACATGGAGTGGGCTGAACCACCTGCAGCTCAATGTGACAAAGACCAAGGAACTGATGGTGAATCTGGTGGAGGAGGACCAGGATGCCGGCGACCCCTGTTACCGTCCAGGGCGTCAGTGTGGACATTGTGGAGAACTATAAATATCTGGTTTTCCACATTGACAAAAAACTTGACTGGGTTAAGAACACTGACGCTGCAGGAAGGGCCAAAGTCGCCTCTACTTTCTGAGGCGGCTGAGGTCCTTCAACATCTGCCAGACTTTGCTCAGAATGCTCTATGGGTCTGTGGTTGTCAGTGCCATCCTGTATGCTATGGTGTGCTGGGCAGCAGGCTGAAGGTGGAGGACACTAACAGACTGAACAAACTGATCCGGAAGGCCAGCAACATTGTTGCTTGGCCACCTTGGACAACGAGTCTCATCCACTCCATGATGAGATACAGGCTGGCTGGATACAGGAGCACCTCCAGCCAGAGACTCTATCAAAGTGAACCACAGAGTGCCACAGAAAATCATTTCTGCCTGCAGCCATTAGGCTTTATAATTCCCGGGTCGGAGCTAATTAATTAAATTTTTTTTTGCACTCATTTATAGATTATTTATTGATTAATATATTTGCATGTGAATGCTTGATATTTATTTATTTACATATATTTAGTCATTTTAAACTCTCTCATCACTCTTAGGTGTGTATATATTTTCTAAACTTTGTCTCATAAGCCTATATTTGCATTATTGATATTTAATACCTCAGAGGGAGTAGCTTGTCAATGAATAAGCAATTTCCCCTTGGGAATCAATAAAGTATATTCTATTCTATTCTATAATGCTGTGGGATGGGAAACCTGGTCATACATGATGTGAAGACAGATGGAGCTAAACAAAGGGAAGAAATCTTCAAGGTAAAAATGACTAAAAACGTACGCCACAAGTTCCAAATTAGAATTTTTGTTTTAAATGTGTGGAACTTGTACAAATTTCTTTTACCTCATTGTAGTTAAGTGTTGTGTCTCTGTGTATGTTTGCTGTCTGGAAACTTATTTGAGGGTTAAAATCTGCTAAAAAAAAAAAAAAAAGATAGCTATGGTTTTGTACCATATCTATTTCTAAGAATTAATAAAAAGACATTTGAAAGAATAAATGTGTGGAACACATTGAATTATTGTCCATCCTCTTCACATTCAAGCACTGCTTACAATCTGTAAATTACATCAATAAAATAAATACATGGTTGCAATGTTGCCAAATATGTAATGAGGGTGAGCGGTACTGATAAAGAGAAAACGGTCCAGAACTGAAGCAATGTCAGCTTGTGCAAAGAAAAACTGCAGTGTTAGAAACCTGATCAGTCATCCTTCAGATGTAAATTAAAATGAAGTGATACAGTTAAAAACAGCCAGTCTGACGTACACGGTGCTTTTTTTCGGTACTATATGGGGCAGGATGTGGTCAACTGTGTGCTACAAAGTTGCCTCCCACCTGCAGAGACGTGCTTCAGCTTCTACACAACAACTGACAACAAGAAGTCTGTAGAAAACTGGAAAGCTGAGACTTTACTCTGTCTCACATTCATATGCCATCATGAGACGTTACGAGGTCAGGTTTCATTTTTTACTTGAGTAAACATGAATGAGCCTCTTTTTATGTAATCTTGAATGATAAGACCCCTAATTTCTTGTAATTAGGGAAGATAGAAGTTTCGGTGAACGGCTCGTACTTTCCTGAAGCAAATATCTGGAAAAAATTGAATTAACACAAATGCAAGAGAACGAAAGGTCACAGAGGAAAAGAAGAGAAGGGATCAGATGGGGGGGAGAGAACTGTAATAATGTTTGGCCTTGGTCTGCCAGCGGGGTCTTTCCCCTTAAGAAGCCAGAAGGAATGCAAAGAATGCTGCATGAGAGACAGAGAGAGAGGAAAGAGCAGATGAGAGGGGGAGCAGACAGGGAGGAGAGCAGGAACAAGAAACGAGGAGAGAGGAAAGGAAGAAGGGAAGGAGCCGGGGAATCCAGAGGAAGACAACATGATGAAGTCAGGGAGAGAGAGATAGAAACGAGGAAGAGGTTTCTTATCTGTGCTGGGCTAAGTAAACACAAGAGCAAAGAAGATAAAAATAATAAGCCTGGAAAATATTTGGAAAGAGGAAAAACGTGTAATCTCTGCATGTTTTTATTTTCTGTGCTGATGGACATCAACGTACACGTGTGTGTTTACATATTTGAGTCTCTTCCTGAAAGATGGAATCGGGGTGTGTGTTACACTGCAAAACACAAAATCTTGCCATGAAAGTTTAGTCTAGTGTCTAGTGCAAATATCTTTGTACACATGAAATAAGACCAAACTAATTTACAAGTAACTTTTCAATGAGATAGGAGATTCGTTTTAGTAAACAATTCCTTAATATTAATAAAAAGTTACACTGGTAGGTAACAAAACATTATTCCCATACATTAATCTGCCAATGGAACTTGTACTTTTTAATCAATATTAAGGGTTGACTTAAAACAAGCTTCTACTTGCTGAACAGTTACTTATAAATTAGTTTTATCTTATTTCAAGTGTACTAACATTTGCACTAGAAACTAGACAAAAATACTTGGTGTCACTGCGTTTTGCAGTGTAGTTAGTTTCTGGTAATGTCAGCACTGGGAAATTTTTCACTTTCCAGAAAGAGAAGATTTTTTTTCCTCTTTTCTTTAGGTCTGCCTCAGCTAGCTGATGAAAGCTGCAGAGGCTACAGGTCTGCTTAAAGTAACAAGTGCGCATAATGCTGCTATTAAGGAAGATTACACGTTTACACGTCACGGGTCCGATCTCCCTGAAAATGCGCTGAAGCCGCAAAATAAAACTCTGTAGCGAAGGGATTTAAAATTTCAGACATTATCCTGCCATCGAGCGTATAATTTCTGTAAAAGCATAAGATTTGTAGTAACAACACTGATTTAGACATCAGCCTAAACAGCAGCCTCGCAGTGCAAAGCAACACATGTTTGAAGCTGGTTGTTGAGGTTGTCACAGCCTGTCCTGCAGCACATGCTACTGTAAATGAGTTCATGTTGGTACAAGCTTGTGATGTTCAACCCAGAGATCAAAATCTGACAGTTTCACTTGATCAACAGGTTAAATAAAGAAAATTTCAAACTCTTCTTCAACACTGTTCAGTTGCAGAATGTAACTGGTGAAGGTTACATGAAGCATCTTTTTAAAGCTGCTTCATGTAACCTTTAAAAAAAGTCTTTTACATATATTTTTTAAAACTGTCACCATCATGATGATTTAATATGAGACAGATAATCTGTGAAAAGATTAATATCCTCCACCTCCTCCCTGAGCTCTTAAAACTACATCCTTTATCATTGGACTTGTATTCATTTCCTCTCTTTTTACCTTGTTATTTGTGACATTTAACAGTTTGTACACAAGTTTATAAGTGCCGAGAAAGTAAATTAAGATTAGGATGTCAGACATCAATAAAAATTTGGAATTGATACAGGCCAGGAGAGGCCTGGTCGGTGCAGATGTTACACAAACCATCACAAATTTCTGCTGCTGGCTGAAATCCTTAGCGCTGTCAATCACTCTTGTGCTCACCCTTTCCACTTGCTCTTTGCTAAGCTACAGCTGGTTCACCACAACATATCTAGTTAGCGTGGCCACTAATGATTGCGGATAAATGGATTTCCTGGATGGATAAGTCGTTTTTACTCCATTAGCATAAGGTAGATTGACAGTGCTAAGACCCTCCCACTGGTTTTGATTGGTTGTTTTTGACCGGGATTTTTTTTTTTTTTTTCATTTTTTCATAAAGCAATAGCAGCACAAAGAGGAGTTGGAGGAGATCCATTTTTTAACACACTGTTTCAAAACATACTGCACAACATAATGGCAGTTTTAATTAATGTAGAAAAAATATATTTTTGTAAATGTTACATATTGCAACTTTAAAGTGATTTATAAGTAAGATAGTATTGCATTGTATTGTACTGTAATATTGAACCAATAAATAAATGAACTGTTGTACCAGGTGGATAAAGGATAAGAGTGAAGATAATACATGTAAAAACTCTTGGTTGCACACAAATGGTAATTTACAATTAGTGGTCAGATAGGCTGAAAGTCAAAAACAGAGATGATTAATAATTTATCTAAATTTGTTTAGTCTATCCATGAATCGTAATGTATGAAATGGGAACATCATAGCACTTTTTGAAAAAATCAGTTTTTCCCCATCAAAGTGATTTTTGTTTGTGCTTGTGAGTGCTGTCAGATATATCAGCGTTTCAACTGAGAGCTACAAAAATCGGAAGCCATTGGAGGATTTAGTCACATTCTTGATTCTGTGCAGATCTTTAAATCAATGACCAAAAAAAACCATATTTAAAGAGTAATCAAAAATGGACATGTTCCTGAAAAGGCTGTGCATTCTTTAGTGTGTTCAAGCTGTTACTATGGTGTGTGACTTTGAAGAGATTAGCCCCACAGAGGGCCCCGATGACATGTGCACAGAAAAACAGCAAGTTGCTGACAGACATTTTCCACAACTTTACAGCCATATCATCACCTCTTAACAACGCTCAAAAGTTCAGAGAAAGAAATGTTAACTCTTTTTCATTTTTTAAATCAAAAACCACCTAAATTGTTAATCTCAAAAGAGAATTTTGGTGATAACAAATTTGAAACTGCTTAATTTTTTATTTTAAAGTATTGTTCATTTTAAGCTAATTTGAACCTGTTAAAAAAATCACTTAAACTGTGAGTGAACTCAGGCTCAACGTCCACAGCAGAGAAAAAACGAGTGTGTAATGAAAGGCTGTAGATCTTTTACACCCTCGAGATATTTAGAGCTTTTAAGTTGGCCAAAACAAAGCAGGAAGCCATGGCAACCACAAGAAAATCCCGGATATATCTCGGCAGCAGACACCCATGCAGAGAGAAACTCTCAATATTCTAATCGTATCAAAACTCAACCCTTATAACACCCACCAATCTGAACAACAACAACCCTGAGAAGCGTGAGAGTATGACTAGGAAACACCCAGACAGGCCTAAAAATAGCTCTAAACTCATTCCTCTTCTCTCGTTTTCAGTCCTGCACTCTCCGTCTAATTTTGTTTTCACCTTTGTCATGATAAAACCCAACAGTAGGAAAGAAAAAAAATGAGATAAGTTGATGTTCCTCTACGGAAAATATTACCTTACCGAAGAGCACATGAATGTGAGAACAGCAGACATGACTAAATGATGGAGAGACTAACGAGTATTCAGCCAGAACCGTTGCACCAGGGGAAATTCATCGTCTCACTGAAGGGGAAAAAATACTCGTTGGAAGCATGTTCAGTTGACACGATAAAACTGATGATGCATTATCAAAATGTGTTTGAAAATGTGGAGATTGTTGGAGGGTACTGGAGCGCTACTTTTCCACAGTACTGTCCAATTCTAGGGGTTTGTTGTTTCTTGGTGACAAAGTTGTGAGTTTGTTTGGATTCGGGAAGCCTAATTAGGCTGCAAGTGAAGCAACAAAAAGTCACATGGACTCACAAGTAGAGTGTTTACAATGCAGTTTTTGCAACCTGTCATCCTTCGGGGAACCATTTAAACAAACCCAATTGCAGCCTTTGTTCAAATTTGAGCAGAACATCACGGGGGGAAATGTTGAACTTCTCCTGTTGAGGTTTATCGGAAAGGGTTTAAAACTTATTTATACAGCAAAAACACAAAATCTTACCAAGTATTTTAGGTCTAGTCTGTAGTGTAAATATCTTAGTAAAGTTGAAATACGGTAAAACAAATTTACACGTCACATTTCATCAAGATATAGAGCCTTGGTCAGAGTAAATATTTCCTTTATATTGATGAAAAGGTGATAGTTCTGTTGGCAGATTATTTCATTTATAACTTGGGAAAATGTCTTGTTAGATTATAATAAAAGGTTTTTAATCCCTTCCAGCAGACTAGGGTTTATTTAGTTCAGTTGAAATATTTTAAGGTTTTATTGGCTCTTGTGGTCTTTATTTGATGGTGAATTGACAGAAAAGTGTGTAGAAGACATGGGGCAAAGGTCACCAGGCCGGGAATTGAACCTGCAACGACCGTGTCAAGAACCAAGGCCTCCATAAGTGGGTTGTGCTTAACCCCTACACCATCACAGCACCCCTACTTCAGTGGAAATGCATTTCAACAATATTTGTGGAAAAAAAATTTTTACAAGATAATCTTTTTCTATTACAAAAACATGCCATCATTTCAACAGGTGGGTGTATACTTTTCAGAGATACTGTAGCATTTTAATTCATTAACATTAAAGTTAATGTTAAAGAATTTAAAAAAAAATTAAATAAAAATATTAATTTAATTTTTTTTATTAAAATTTAATTTTTTTTTTTTTTATTGTGATTCTGTTTCAAATAAAAGCAACTACATACATTTTATGATAATGCCTGTGTATTACCATAAAAGTTTTATTTTGGTGTATGAAGAAAATAAAATACTGTTTCATGTTTCATTTAGAGTGCAGATGTGTTGCTGCATTAGTTTTTATTTCATAAATGATAAAATATTTTTAGACTTGGTCTATTCACAATGTCTCGGCTGAGACAATTTCACACACTATGCTAATGAACATGCGGTGACATATGTAGGGGTTTTCCATCAAAGCAGTTCTGGTGTCAAAACAAGGATGGTGCTAAACCCAGTTCATAAGGCAATGAAGTTCACACTGAACTGAAAACAAACTGAACTGAACTGATCGCAGTGAAGGGAGACGGTTTGAATGAATCTTATCAGTTGGTTTTCCCTGTTAACAGATGTCTTAAAATCTCTCAGTTGGAAAATGCTGTTTCACACATCAGTTGATGTTTATGTGAAACACAGATTGGAATTTTGTGAATGACGCTGGAAGTGAGAGATACAAACAATCAAGTGAAGTCTGTAAACACCAGCTGGTCGTGTTCATAAAAATGCTGACTAATTCCTCCTGATTCACCAGACAGTTTTGTCCTGAATTAAAGTAAAACATCCTGTCACTTCTGAATTTTCTATCCGACTAAGCCCAGATAACACCACAGACTTTGTCTTTGAGGATGTTATCTGCAGAGGTTCACCCTGTAGTGCTTTAAAAGTCTCAACTGGCCACTTTTCAAAGGGTGAATGTGAATTTCTGGCAACTTAAACAGAAAACTAGGGTAATATTAACTTTGATGGTGTCTTTAAGTACACTTTATATAAGCAAAGAGAGGAGACGATGGAATTCATATGCTAATTAATGCATGATGCCATCCATAAATACTTAACTGTTGTTGTAAGAGTTCATCTTGTGAAAAAAAAAGAATGAGTGTGACTCAGTTAAATTTAAAACTAGTTTAGATTTTTTTTAAAGGTGCAGTATAATGTATTTTCCAGGCACACTGTGCCATTTTAAACGACTATAAAATAACTATGCAAAAAATGCTACTGTATATAGGTCAAATATGGCTTAAAAGAAATCTTACTTTGTAATTTATTGACTTGAAATTGGGCCCTTTTCTCTTTAAAAGCTTCTGCTCTTTCTGAAACTCCGCCTTCAGGAAGTCATCATAAGATGGTTCTTCTATTAACCCTCTAACAACGTTTTTACCTGCCTTGCAATGTGAAGCAGCTGATATTATTAGTTCAGCAAATTTATAGTTCCTCCAGCTGTTTGCTAATTGTTGCTGGCTAGTCTGCAGGAGCTGAATGGGGGAGCTATGGGGGAGAGCTGCTCTGTGAGGCAGGAGCTCAGAGGTTTGGAAACTGTAAATCAGAAGAGGAGTTGCGTCTCAAAGGCGGGGCTAGGTCCACCCAGGCGTTTTGCACAGCTGAATGGTTGCCATGGATATTAATTGGGGTTTGCGATGAGCCTTTCTGACTATGTCTACAGGTTTATATCTACCATTCTGGAAGAAGAATATTATTTCCAAGCAAATAAACCAGAATGTATTTAATCTTAGAATGTTCCTGTTAGATGTGCAATAAAAAAAAAAAGCTCTAACTATAACAGAGTTACTATAACTCTGTGATTATCTGGTATTGCAAGAGATTGAATAACTTTGTTGTGATTGGATCTTTGGAAAAGCAACAGATCTGCACAACTTCAGCAACTGATTGCATTGGGCAGAGTCCCATTCCTGTTCAGAGATCTGAAGCAGCCAGATTAAAAAAACTGAAAAAACGTAGGAGTGGTTCTGGGATAATTTTTCAACTCAACTGTTTTCTTAGCTCTCAGCCAGATAATATCAATGTTATGTTTGACTATGATTCTAATAAAACAGGGATGATTCATAATCTTCACACACAACCTGTCTGGCTAAGATAAGGTGCAGGAAGATAAACTAGCAGGGAAATTTGCCTTGGCTGCTGATGATACAAGTGGATGGTAACAGCATAAAACATCTTAGTGTTTAAATTACACACTATAAAAAGCCTTTATTCCACACTACTAGTTTATTAGGAGAGGGAGAACGGCACATCTGTGTCTACTATCTGTCACTGATGAATGATGAACTTGGGTTTTCTCCAGGGCTTTCAGTGAAAGCTTACACTTCTCCTCGCTGCTGTGCCCTCTGTGGGAAACTTTAGAGAGCGTATGAGGGAGAAAGAGAGACAGATGACTTTTCCTCACAGGATATCCTGTTCTAAGTTGAGCTGCCGGGCCTATTCTGACCCCTCGACCCCTCTTGACTCCTGACCCGACCGTAGTTTAGACTCACATCTCCAATATTTCCTAATCACCTCAAATCTCGCAAGCTTTGTTGTCATCTTTGTTTTCTCTTAGGTTTATTAAACAGAGTGGCTCTGATTGGAAAGCAGCTTCAGTCTATCGGATGTAATGACATGGGCAAATCTTTAAACTGCAAAAACACAAAATCTTACCAAGTATTTTTGGTCAAGTTTCTATTGAAAATCTCTTTGTGTACTTGAAATAAGACCAAACTAACTTAAAAGTAGCTTTTCAGCAAGATACATGGGCTTGTTATATGTCAATAATTCTTTACTGTTGAAGAAAAATTTACAGATATAAGTGGAATAATATGTCAGTGGAACAAGACATTAAAGTTAATAATATTGGAAAAATGTCTTGTTACATTGGCAGAATATTTCACTTCCAAAAAACTATTTCATCAATATTAGGGAATGATTGACCTAAAACGAGCTCCTATCCTACTGAAGAGTTATTTGTAAGTGAGTTTTGTCTTATTTCAAGAGTACTAAGACATTGTCACTGGAAACTACACAAAAATACTTTGTACGATTTTGTGCTTTTACAGTGTAGGATTAATGCACATGGCTGCTCATTTTGTTTGCATGACTATTATTTTACACATAGTCCAAACATATTAAACTTTGCTCTAGAATTTTGCTTTTATGATGCTGTTTATTTACTGATAGACTTTAATAAAATTACAAGACCTTCACAGAACTCTGCATTAAACTAAAAATTACAGTGTAATACAACGTTTTTATTTTTTATTTAGTAGTATCAGAGTAAAGGGGGCCAAATGCAAACTTTTACTGATTTTGATTTGTTAAAAAAATATGTATTTTCTTTCCGCCTACCACACCATGAAGTGTTTCTCTGTGTTGGTCTATCACATCCCAAAAACTTCAGTTTTTCATTTTAACATGACAGTTATACAAGGCACAGTAAATGCAGGAAAATCTACCACTTGCACGTATTTTGACCATTTTTTTCTTTTCCTGTCTGATAAATGACCTCATAAGCCACACAGCAGATAGAATAGAAAAACACAAAACACACACACCGAAAAGATTATACCCCTTCCCTGTGAATTCTTTCCTTATTCCACTCTAATAAAATCCCTAAATATTATGCTCACATCATAATTATCCTTGTTTTCCAACCACAGATGTCATATAGTGGAAAGATTATTTTGGAATAACTTAGTAAGGAAACTTGTCAGCCAATTTTGGACAGCACCAGACATAAAGAAAAATGAATACTAATATAATATATCCCATCATTTGTTGTGCCAGTTTGTTGTTTTCTGGCTCCACAGATAATTCATCCAAGATGCAAACTGGAAAGTAGGTACTGAACGGTTGTTTGTGTTTTTATAAGCTCGATAGCGCCACCCTTGGCCTCTGTGGCCAAAGTGGGCGCAAACAAAACACAGTCTGTGATTAGAGAAATAATTAGCCAATCATCCTCTGACCTGAGATCCAAACCCAGAGGTCAAAGAGGCATAAAGTGTTCTGCTTCCCAGGTGCTTTCCCATTAAAAAAAAAAAAAACTTTTCAGTGGAGCAACGACATACTGAAGTCATTGTCAGTGCAGAGGTGCTTGTGTGTGTGCGTGGATGTGCGTGTGTGAGGTGGACGGAGTGCAGCGTTCGTCCAGAGGGGCTGTGGTGGAAAAGCAACACTTCCTGCTTCCTGTGGCAAGAGGAAGTGCTACCGTTGATGTCCCCTTATCGCTATGGACACACAGGCTGAGTGGAAGGAGGAAGGCAGAGAAGAGGAAGAGGAGGAGGAAGAGGAGCTGAGAGGGTGGTCAAGTAAGCTCGACAAAGAGAGGGGACTGAAGAGGCAGTCAAGGTTTGGTTTTTTTTTTCTCTACTTTTGTTTGGAAATAAGGAAATGAAAAAACATCTATAGAAGTAGGTGTTGCTTTTGGTTCCTTTCATTTACTTGTTAGTTTATTTTTACATAAAATGCCTTTCAAAAGTCTTGTATAACCTCAAACTTTTTCATAATAACGTTACACCAAAACTCAATGCTTTTCACTCAGATGTTAAATGATAGAGAAACATAAAGTAGAGTGCATTTTAAAATGGAGGGAAATATGTTTTGTTTTTTCCTTTTTAATATTGTTTTATAAAATGTGAAATGTTTGCTATTTCTTCTTTGAAATTTAGCCTAAGCTCAGACAAGTTATACATTAATTTCCAACTTTTTCCACAGATTATCTTTATTTCTTCAGGAAGGAAATCCATTGAGACGATTCATCTATTTTAAGTATTTTCTGGCCAAGATAAAACAAAAACAAAGTACAAAAGCATCAAATATATTTAGATCTGGACTTTGACTAGACCACTCTAACATGTAAATATTACATGTTAGAGTAATATGTCTAACATACATATTACTGCAGAATGTTTCAGAGAAGCATTTTCTTCATTTACCTCCATTCAACTTTCTATCAAATCTCAACAGCATGTCTGTCTAAAGAAAAGCATCCCACAGCATGTTGCTGCCACCGTCATGTTTCACTGTAGGAGCAGTGTGTTCAGTCAGAATGCAATGTTAGTTTTCTGACACATTGTTTTCTATAAGGATATTTTTTTCTTGCCAATTTTCCATGAGGAAGTGCACAATTAATAGCTTTCCTATGGATTTATGACATAATCCTGCTTTTAACTTCACCACAACTGGCTTGTCTGCTGTGTTCCCTGATCTTTGTGATGTTTTCTGTTCTCTAATATTCTCTAATGAACCTTGGAAGCTTTCACAGAAAAGCTGGATCTCTACAGAGATTCAATTACACACAATAAGTGGTAAAATTATTGGATTTTTTGGGGGGGTTTAACAGAGTACATGGGGCTCAATAAAAAAATGCTCGCCATTCTTTGCAGATTTTAATTAGCTTGACAGCATTGACTTTTCCCTACATAACAATAGGACTTCAGAAGACTTGAGCCGTTGCAAAATTTGGTTAAAATAATCTATGATCTCTTGCCAGGTCTTTAAAAAAGATAAATATGACATCAAAGGAACAAAAACATGGTATACGCACATCATACGCAAGTGTGAAAACTAAACTTTTGTTGTTTTTGTTGCGGGATTAGGAAAGTAAGTAGCAGTCAGGTCATCAGCACCTATGTCAGTCTTCTATAACAGACTTATTATGTCGGTTTGCTGGCCTGGAGCATTCAGGTGTGTGCTGGCCCAAAGCCAAGGCAAAACATGACAGCAATTAAAGAAGCAATCACTCTTCTAAATAGTGACTTTTTCACTCACCTTATAATTGTGCAATTTCACATTTCAATAATAAATTTGCTTAATGGAAACACAGCAGTTTTGAAAAAAACAGGGTTTTATGTAGAAAAACTCTTGAAAGGGTGAGGTGGTTTTTGGCCATATCAAAATTTGCGTATTTTGCAAAAGTGCAATAGAAACACTCTCTTCACATCATGAGTCATGTGATCAAAAACCAGATGTACTACTATTAAACTTAATGCAACCAAGTGGCCTTCCTTATCCAGACAATGTTTTACACCTTGGCATTATGCAAGGAGTTTTCCTGCGTTGTATAGTTTTTGGGGTCAAACTGGAATAGACATAACTCAACTGGGATTTGATATGATAGGACTGAGCTCATAATCTAGTTATGCAAGTAAATTTGATTTGTTAGTTTTATAAGCTGCCTTGAGGTAGCATGTGTAGTAAATTGTTCCTATATAACCAAAGTTATTTGAACTACACTTAATGGCCACAGGAACTCAGTATTTGCAGACTTTAAATCCATCATGAACTCCTCTGTAACTCTAAGTATTCTGCAGTCCAAGCCTGGTCACCTGGTCCATGTTTGCAGCTTGGTTTCATCTATGCATCAATGGGAAAATACCTAAATACACAAAAGTTATGTTTTTTAAAAATGGATGAAGATAAAGTTCTTTTGATGGCTTAAGAGTCAAATTCAAGACCTCTGCCTGATCTTAAAAAATATCTGCATAAATTCTAAGATATGTTAAAGTTTTTTCTGCTCCCTCTTACAGAAATACACACATTTCTTTTGCATTCATTGCACTCTGAGATGAACGTTTGTTTTGTGTTGATAGAAAGTAGAGTGAATGCTTACCCACAAGGTGAGTTGAGGAAGAAGAACTGTGTGACCACAAAGGTGAAATTGAAACAAGCACTGCTGGAATCTGGATCCATTTTGCAGAAACAAAGGAAATGTGTCATTGTGTAGTTTATTACGAAGAATGAAAAGAGAGTAAACTAGGAAGACATCGACAGAGGAGGAGAGGGGAAGAGATGTTTGGGATCAGGGTGGGGAAGCTTTCAGCACTTGGGGATTGTCCCAGATGGACACAGGCTGCTCCCTCCCTTTACAAACAGCCCCTGGCTGCCACTTCTCCTCCTCCCTTCTCTTTCTTCTGTCCATCTCTTCCTCGCCTGACGCTTGCAACTCAAAAGTTTGGAGACCACTCAGCAAAAAATGTGAACAAATAGACACTTAATGGATCACTTTTCTTCTGACACTATATATAACCCCCCATACCTCAAACACATGCACCCCCCCACCTCAATCTCTGCCATTTCCAAAGTCAACACACCACTAAATGCTGGGCTGACTCACTTCCACTGTGGGTGGCTCTGTTTCCAATTTTCTCACCACCTCGGCCTCTCCACCACCTTGGAGGAAAAGGGGAAGGTTTTGTCCAGAATACACACACACACATAAAAAAAACAGCCAAAGAGGCATGCTATAGTGACAAACATTATTTACACATGTTAAAGGTACGTTGGCACGGATAAGGACATCCCAGAGGAGATGTGGGGGTTAAAAACCAAGCGTGCATCTCCCACTTCTTTTGGAGTTGTGAAATGCTTGTCGCTGTTTTCCTTCCTATCTTTCTCTTTGGGGGAGCGTGGGAGCGCCCTAAGAGCGCTGCACACAAACCGCAGGGCTCAAAACAACAGGAGGAAGCCGGTAACTTGAGTAACTCCAACCGGCCGAAGCAAAGGAAGAGAAGAGAGAGAGATGGAAAGAGAGGTATTTTGCATCTTTTGCTCCTCTCCAGATAGCAGAACAAAAGTCAAATCTGACAGATTTCCCAGTTTCTTGCCTTACCAGTTTGCGTTGCGCATCGTGGGGAGTGTGCTACGAAGTCTCATCAGTCATGTTCACGCACGGTTCAATCCACAAAGCTCTGAAGTGGAGACAAGGCACTCAAACAAGTCATTCACAGTGGTCCAGGCGCAGTATCAGTTCCCTCTGGCCAAGTGTTGAGAAAGTGAGGGGCCGCAACAAAAGGCGAAGAGGGAGGGAGCGACTGAGGCACGGAGTAAACGAGAGAGAGAAAGAGAGAGACGGAGAGAGAGAAAGAGATTAACCTCTGAGAAGACGGGTGGACTCTCTCTCTCTCTCCCTCCCTTCCTCACACACACACAAACACCCCCACACACCAAGCTGGTTTGCTGTATCACTGACTTCTTGTGTTTTCTCTCATGTGCCAAGAGGAGGTAGAGAAAAAGAACAGGGAGAGCAAAGAGTATTTGTGTTCACAGTCATGAATGTGTGTTGGGGTGTGTGTGGGCGTGCACGCGTGTGTGTGTGTGTTAAGGTAGGAGGGACTGGCTGGCACAAGTCCAGAGACAGCCAGCCTGGTAGAAAAAGACAATAGCAGGAAACACTATATCAGAAGGAGGCTAAATACCAGCACAAAAATAATTAACAGACAGCGAAAAAACAATGACATCCGCAGTGGAAAACAGAGTTTGCAGTCTGTGCTCAACAATGATACTGGAAACATCCAGGAGGTTATTCTTATTCCCACTGTCATTACCACTGGATGTTGATATACCATTTCAGGAAAAAAATATAACTGTTTAAGTGTTAATCAAAAGATGAAAGTGCTGGTATTAGGTTCACAAGTGTGAAACGTCGAGGCATTCCTACAGAAGCACGCAATGGATAACTGATATATTTTTTCAAGGTGTTGAAGGATATAATTTTGGTTATTTGACTGGATTTTAAGCTTAGAATGTATATTTACAAAGGGGTGGAGGTTGGGGCCATTCCAGAAGGTTCATGCTAGCCTGTTTCATCCATTCCAAAATCAGCTTTGATGAGTGTTTGAGATTATTGGCCTGATAAAACAACCATTTGCGTTCATCCCTCTCTACCTGTTGATTTTAAGTTTAATTACAGTGAATCCCCAGGATTCATGGCGACCACAGCTGTCTGTGAAGAGCTCAAATCTGTGAATACTTGAGTCCTCTCTGTAAAAACGCTTATAACTGCCCATTTTAATCATTCAAACACCAAGTATACCTTAATATGCATTAATATGCTAAGTGGAAACCATCATGCTGCTACCAAAAAAGCTAACATCCTCTGGCTTTCTTATCGCCACTCCTCAGGGTACAGCCAATCAACACCAAGCAAAATGAATGGCACTCCTGAATTGGCTGGATTTTGCTAACACCAGTCACTAGCATATTAAGTACGATGGCACCAAAGTATTTTAGCTTCCTTTTCTTTCAAATATTTTCCGCAAATAATTAGGAGTTACATTCTACAGAAAAATCCACAAGTACTGAAATGAAAGTACTTTTGTCCAATGCATCAGTTCAGAATTTGCAATTTAACAAACTCTTATTACACCACTACCATGCTTCACAGTACCTTCTGTCATGGTCAAATAGTTTACTCCGTGTCTCATCTGGCCAAAAAACTTTCCATCAAAAGGGCATTTGGGTTGTCCATGTGGGCAGATGCAAACGTCAGTCCAACTTGAAGATTTGAATGTTTGAGTAGGAAATTCTTCCTTGGTTAGCACTCTTTCAGTCCCTGTTTATGGCAAACTTGTTTCACTGTGGACAGTAACACTGGTATTCCAGCATCTTCCAGTTTTTGATAAGCTAACATTATGATAATGTTCCTGGACATCATATCTGATTTCCTTTCAAGTAGCTTAAAAGGTGACAGTATGAATGAGATTTTTTAAAGGTGGGCACAGTTTGTTTTGTGAAAACTGGACACCAATATTAAGCAACATAAAAAAGATAAGCTTCTGGATAACCCTGACATTAACCCTATGAAAAATTCCCCAGCTGTGCTTTACATCCATGTCCATGAGTGGTCAAATTTCCTGTCATAATTATTAACACATTTGAGCCTTTATATAGTGGAGAAAATCAACAATAAATTCGAACATGTGCTCCCAATTTTCACTTCTGAAAAGCCTTTAAGTTGTCTGTTGTATTGACAGTCCATCCATCCATCCATCCATCCATCCATCCATCCATCCATCCATCCATCCATCCATTTTCTAACACCCTTGTCCCTAGGGGGGTAGGGAGGGTTGCTGGTGCCTATCTCCAGCTAACGTTTCGGGCGAGAGGTGGGGTTCACCCTGGACAGGACGCCAGTCTGTTGCAGTATTAACAGTCCATCCCCCCAAAAAACATTTGAAATTTGTTATTAAGAGGCCAAAATTTTAAAGAAATGCTAAGACTGTAAATGTCTGACTGGAACTGCCTAATGGTATGTGAAGTTAAGCATTTGTAACGTGTTGTTTCGTGTTCCTTGATGTGATATTTTCAGTTTAATTGGGAGTAGTATGATTGAACTTATCTTTGATAAAGAAGAAACTCATGTTTTAATGTGATTTCAAAATCCTTTGTTGTTATCACAAGAAACCCAACCTTTCAAGGAAAATAATTAAATACTCAATTGCATAGACTCAGTGGGCTTCAGTACATTTCTGTGCCTCTGTAGGAAAAAATTTCAAAAATAGTTTTTAACTGTTTTGCACATTTTTATCCATATTTGTGATACCATCAGGCTCACCCAAACACCATTTCAAGCACGAACACACACATTCCCTGTGCAATCATGACTTCCACACATACCTCGCCACTACCCACCCACAAACACAGCTATAACCATATCTACTGATAAGCCAGCTTGGCCCAGTGGTTACTGGCTGTCTAAGCTCTGACCACAGCAACTTACAATGGCCCTGTATCCTCAGCCTGCACTGATTACACTCACAAGGAGCTGTAATACACTCCACTAATTCAATTTCCGGCCCTGGAGGTCGACCTCTGTGTGTCTTTGAGAATGTGTATCAGAGTGAACAAGAAGTTAGAAGAACAAGATGGTTGCTAAAGAACCGGCTAGCATTTTATGAATGTATGAGTTCTTAGGTAGCGTATGATTATTCTCGCTCAGTCTGATGCTGTCAGATACTTGACTATCACCTGGAAATAAAATACAGTCTGTCAGCATTAGTGATTCTATTTCTAATTGTGTAGAAAGTAGAAGTCTGCCAATCGATCAGCCACCAATCATAATCGGCCGATTTCTGTGAAAAAGTGTGTGATTATCGATGGCCGATCATGGTCTCGTGTTGCCGATCACCCAAACCAATCACCTGTATCTTACTTTGTAGCCTGCATGTGCAGCTCATCTCCTCTTTTCTTCACGCTGCACAAGCGCGCAGCAACTAATCCTAAGGAATGTGGTGTGAAACTTTTAACACTCTGGGAGTGAATGGGGAAGTTTGCGTGTTGCAACGGAAAATTTCCTAGGGGGTGAAACACGTCAAAATACATTAACACAACAAATCTAATATGACATTTATAAAACAAGCACTGGATAGAGTAGGGGTGGGCAATCCTGGTCCTCGAGGGACGGTGTGCTGCAACTCTTAGATGTCTCCCTGATCCAACACACTTGAATCCAACAGCTGAATCATCTCCTAAATGCAGTCAAGTTCTCCAGAGTCCTCCTAATGACCTCATTATTTGACTCAGGTGTGTTGAAGTAGAGACGCATCTAAAAGTTGCAGGAGACTGGCCCTCGAGGCCTGGAGTTGCCCACCCCTGGGATAGAGTATAGCTATATCAAGACTCACTGCAAGGGGAAAAAAAGACATCCAGAGTGGTCACACAGCAGGTAAAGCAGCGCACAACCACCAACACTTACCTGGAACACTATGATGGTCAGAAAGCTAAACAAATAACCCGAAAATAACTCACGTCAACGAGTTACCGGTATAAGATGCTGGTTCTGCTCTTGTTATTGGACTGCCGCTACGCGCTGCTGGTAGTAATATTTCACAGACGGAGCGCCACTCAGCCTCCACCCAGCAGTGAACTCTCACACCGAACGTCTGCTTAAAGTTGCAGCATGTAACTGAAACAACAACAAAAAAGATTTTAGATATGTATTAAAACTTTCCTTATGTCCTTACATAAGGCGATAAAAAAATCGATCTGTGTTCTATAGAATTACTCCACTCTATCAGAAATAACCAATCAGAACCAGCATTAATTAGCTAGCCATACTCTCAGGAAGTTTTGATTTAATAACACAGGATTGTTTATTTTGATGCAACCTACATTTGACTTTGAATGATTGTTTCCTTTATTACTTGACATTATTTGATATAGGCTGTGTTGTGAGAGTTATTTGTGCTGTTGGTGAGCAAATGCTTCAGATTTAAATGTTATACAGTATATCCCCTTTCTTACTTTTTTGGAGGGTTAGGCTAGGGCTCAAATAATAACAATTTGGAATGAAGTCGGGGAATATAAATATTCTTTCACACTTGTTTTTTCTTCCCTACATAGGAACCCTGCGCCACTGGAAATGATGATGATAATTGCTTAGGAGATGATGAAGGAAGTGATGATGGAATCTCTGGAGAGAATGATGGAGATGATAAACAGGTTGTTGCTCAGGTGAAGAGGTTGACAACAAATTGCCAGGCAACTCATTCTCTTTTCTCTTAAGAAGAAGAGAATGAGTGGTGTGGAGTAGATTGACATCCTTAAGGATCGTTGCTCCAATAAGACAAAGATGTCTGCTGTGAAGTTAAACTGAAAGACGTACCGGATGGACCGGATGGACCAGGGACCATCATCCCACACAGTCACAACTCCCACACATGTGAGCCCTCTCCTTACGTTATGGTCCTTTCTCTCAGATCCTCTGAAGAATCTTTGATTCTATATGATGCAAATTTAATCAAGAACATGTTAATGTTCTTTGGCCTTTTGTGTTTACTTGATTCTTAACAAAGAATGGAAGACCAAGAAAAGGTTGCAAGTCTTGATTCTGGTAGGTCTCACAAAAACACAAGCTGGCCATATGTTGCCTTGTGTCCCACACTGTGAAAGGAACATGCTGATTTAATTTAATGAAAATCTATGTTTTATATTAAAACAGCAGGACAGAACGCCAGACTTTTCCTATGACTCTGTAACGCTTCCTGATGCACAGCCTGGCCGGCTGCAGGTTGTTTATCCGGCCCTTTCAACACATCTGAGTTTCATTTTGGCCAAATAAAACTGTACAGTGCATCACTGTCAAATGCATGGCAAACATAAGCAGACTGTGTGTATGTGTGTGTTGAAAGAGGAAAAAAAATGTGTTTGCTATTAAACTGACTGAAACAGAGGGTGAGGTCGCTCTGGTTCCGGAGGGTTAGCTACATATCTGGGGCGCACACGCAAAACGCAGATGCAAAGTTTCCATTAATGTGATTTTTCAGCTCCTCCAGCTGACATTGCTTCATCTAACTAGAACGCAACTGGAAATCAGACTAGCGACTTTTCTGCCACCTACACAACCACGAAGAGAAATCCATTTTTAAAACTGAGCGTTTTATTCCTAACCAAACAATTCGTCTCACACCTTTGCTGTCACACACTCCTGTTCACCCCCTCTTGTCTCCTGCAAACATTCATGGAAAGTTGTCTCCAGGTGTGGGTGTGTGTGAACATGTTGTGCTTTTCCACCTCATCTCTGTTTTCGTTGCCAGCTTCTTCTCAGCCTCAATAATGTGTCCTGCTGTCGGACGAAATGGAGAAAGTATCCATACCCTTTGAACTTTCTCAACTTTTGTCATATTACAACCACAAACCACCATGTGACGGACCAAAACAAACTTGGAAGAACATTTTTTGCTCAGATCAAGATTATCTAAAATGTTTTATTTTTTATTCTAAAAGCAAAGTTCCAAAGAAGATACTAACACTGCACATCAAAACATACTGATGTGCAACACACTGATACTCTATTAACCTCTATGCATAGAGGTGGCGTTATCATGCAGGGTAATCCTATGTGAAGAATATCTGTTAGAGGCTGCAAAGGACTTTAGACTGGCCCAGAGATTCACCAAGGACAATAAAAATGCATGCTGAAAGGTTTAGATCAAAGTATTTTTGCTTTCGAATGGGTCAGTCAAAGTCCCAAATCTACGTCCAGTTGAGAATGTGTGGCAAATTGACCTTCACAGGTGAAGGTCTTCCAATCAGAATGAGCTTGGCTGTATATCACCTGGAGAACGTATTGACTCGAGGGGTTGAATACAAATCATAATATTTTACTGATTTTTATTTAAGAAAAAATATAATCAATCTTTCCTTGACGTTAAACTTATGTATAACTTTACATTGGTCCATCACAAAAATTATACAAATAATTAAAACGTAAAAAATATTTATCAAAAAGAACACTCAGATATATCCTGCTAAATATTAATGTGCTTTCTAAACTTGTAAATAAAAATGCAATCATCCTACAGCTAGCGAGTTTTGTATAGCAGAAACTCATTGTGATCTGCCACAATAATGAAGACCGAAAAGGAAAGGAAAGGAAAAGAAAAGAAAAGAAAGGGAACCTGGGGTCCAGCCCCCCTGACTAAAGCAGCTGCTGCTGTTTTGCCGGTCAGCATTACATCAGTAAGTTTATGGAAAAGGCTCTACTTGACCTACTTAAAGAATGTTAGTGTTTGATGACATATAATACTCCCTGGCTTCCCAGCACTCACTCATTCACTTCCTACCCAACTCGAAGCAACACACATTGTTTTGTCATTTTGTTTTATTAGCACTCGCTGAAAGACCGCATCATTTAGGAAGCTGTGGCTGAAAATGTTTCTGAATAAGTGCTGCTTGGTTCTGTTTAGCTGGGAGGATTCATGGAACATCAAGTGTTTTTTATATTTTTTATGCAATCCTACAGAGTAGGTTGTCCTTGCTGTCTGCAAGGCAAATTACCCCTTGGGGACAAAGTTTACCTGATCTGAAAGTATTCAAATTCAAAGTGTATTTTTGGACAACTTTAAAGTACTTTTTCTACAAATCACTGGAAAAATTAGCTTTTCTCTTGCCTCTGATCAAGTGTTGGACCTGCAAAAATATTCATGCCCTTTGTCACAATCCTTGGATGTTAGGGTTTTTCTTTCTTTTGTGTTTTCATAATTTTCCTGCTATTTATATTTGCACAGGTCTTGCCCTGTTCTATTCACCTCTCTGTATCGATAATTGTTTAAATGGTGTTGCTATAAAAATGAAATCTTCCTAGCTTAAAATTGTGTTCAGTTTCTTTTACATTTGAATTTATTTTCTTACATTATTGACAGCTCTTTGTCTTTGGTTGCATTCCTATGGAAGAGCATTAGGGCCACCAAAAAAAAAAAAAGAATTCTGACTTTAAAGTCAGACTTTAATCTGACTTTAATCTCAGAATTCTGACTTTAAAGTCAGAATTCTTTTTATTTTTGTTTATATTTGTTTATTTTTTTTCGGTGGCCCTAATCCTCTTCCGTACATTCCAGTTGTACTCAGAACTAGGAAATTCCAACTTTCCTGTTAAAATAGAATCAACTGGAACACCCTCAGAAGTTGGATTTCCCATTGAGAAACTGGGAGCAACTATCCTGTGGAGGTTCCTCCATCTTTTCCCCAGTGTTAGTATTTATCTAAATGTTTTCACATAATATATTTAGAAATTTTACATAATATATTTATAATTTCACTCTTTTTGTGGTGGTTGTTCCACAGATTAGATTGTTTACTATTATGGGTTCACACATTTAGTAAACACCTTATGTTTATTTGAATCATCAGTTTTGGTTTGTTATCCTGAGTTAGGTATGCCTTAGTTGATGATTTCTTTTGGGCCCATTTTGCTATATTTTTTAGATTTGTTGTTGAAAGTCTTTTGTTTTTGGCTTATTGTTTGGAAAAATAAATAGAAAATATTATTTTATATATGCCTTTATCCTTGTGTCTTACTGGTCGGACCGTAACATATCCCCAGTTGCAACTTTTATGGCCCACTACGTGATTGAATATGTCAACTCCTCGCATCAACAGTAGTAAGCTGAAGTGGAGACGTGTTTACTTTACCAGACAAGCATGTAAAATAGCGTGTAAAATCAATGGTACATCTAGAACCCCTCAACTCTACACTGAACAAATTAAAAGTGGCGTTTGCTTAGGGAAAGTAAAGCTATACATCTCACCAGTGAAGCTCACTATAGCTTCACTAGCTATAGCTCACTATAGCTATAGCTTAGCTCACTATAAGCTATATAATGAGCTATAGCTATAGTAGCTATAGCTATAGTAGCTATAGCTATAGTGATGCTATAGCTAGTGAAGCTATAGCTCTCACTAGCTTCTTAAGCAGGAATTACGATTTTAGCTTCTAATTAATTTTTATGGGCGTCGCCATTTTGAAATTCAGTCAGGGAAACCGGCTAACCACAGCTCTTCTAGCAGACAGCATGGAGATCACATTTAAGTAGATCAGGAACACCAACATCGAAAAAAAAGGATAAAAAAAACACACAAACATTTCCCACACAAACAGAACATTCAGTCCGTTACAGTGTTATGTTTTCAGGCTTGATGTGTATTTAGCAATTATTGATAAGTGATGTTTGATTAGCTGGTGAGCACCTGTCAGGAGAAACATAAATTGGTTTCCATGCTCCATACCGAGGGTCTGTTCAGGTTGATGTGCAGACTTAGGTTTCCCTAACTTCTGACCTCATGCAGAAATAACCCCCCATAAATTTATCAAGAATTATTTTATTTACAATAAATCATTAAGATGCTCAAAATCTGAGTACAGAAAGGTTTGGAACAATGTCCTGCAGCTGGTTGATCTGATTATGAGCGAAAGAGTAGAGGAGGCCAAATACAAATGCAGGGTGGAACTTTCTGAATTTTATTTCTGAGCATTTTTTCCTTTCATTTTACAGTTGTGTGCTACATTTTACTTTGCTGCTTATTTTCTATCACATGAAATCCCAATAAAACACACAGAAGTTAGTGGTCGTAAGGTGACAAAATGTGGAAGAGTTTAAAGGGTACAAATATTTTTGTATAGGTTGTCAATGTCATGGCCGATATAAACAGGCGGCTGTCGTTTTTGGGCAGGAATTACGGTTTTAGCTTCTTATTAAAACCCGTGTCAAACCCAAAGGAGTCACAACGATTCAACCTAAAAACTCAAATGAGTGGCACAGGAATTTATAGGTCTGTTTGAATTTATGGTATCCATATGTTGGGGTATTTTTTTACAGTGTATAAATGTGGCGAGGACTCTCTGTGTGCGAGTCGGGGTTAAGTGTTGCGGTTCTGGCCTCTCAGGCGGGAGCCTTCCAGCGAGGGTCATGTCTTTTTCTTCACTGCAAACCACACTGGGCACAACACACACCGAGAGACACAGAGCTGAGATCATCACGGATTTAAAGCTGCCGCAGTAAAAATAAATGTCTGATGGACGGAGTGAATTATGAAGAGAGGGATGGGTCCAAATCCACAGCTGTCATTTGTTCCCTCGTCGCTACTAATCCACCATTTATTTCTTGATGAAATCATAAAAAAAAATTCAAAAAACTTTTCTAGAACAAAACATTGCTCATATTCACAATTAAGGTCAAAAATTACACTTTGAGTTTAACTGCTTTTCCCAAAGTTATGGGAATGTGATCACTCCAGTACCAGTTTAAATGCTAACAAGGTGATGATTTGATGACTGATGAAAGGGAAAATCAGTGGCCTAATGGGAAGGCAGCATAAAACTGTGTCTCACTCTGTCTAAAAGCGTCTAGTTTGTGGCCCTCTGAGTAAGTTTGACCTCAGTTCTAGAATAAAGCCAATTTGGCTCATAATCAGAGGCAGCTGATGGAGCCAGACACCCGATTTATCCTTCAGGATGAAATTTTTGCAGACAGAATCTTGCAATAAAAAAGTTTTAGAAGCAACACAAACTAATCCTCATTTATCTCTGAACCTTCAGAGTCGCATAAAGACAGTTACAAAGTCAGCCTTCCACCACCTGGAGAAAGTTTGCAAGATTAAAGGACGAATAATAACATCAAGAAAAAGTCATCTGCTTATCTTAGAGATGCATGAATGATCACATTTTTTCATTTTCATTAATTCATTATATTGTTTTAATCTTGTTTTCTGTGGTGTGAATTTGCCACCGTTAAGTCCTTTTCCTTTTTTCTTCTTTTTTTAAATGTGTTTTATTAAGAGCAACTCATGCATTTATTCCATTGCAGTAATCAGTGTCTAATTAAAAACAATTAAAAAATCAATAAGACATTCTGGTCTGCTCTACATCCGAAGAACCAGAATCAAACATAGAGAAGCAGCATTCAGCTTCTATGCCCCACAAAGCTGAAAAAAACTTCCAGAAAACTGCAAAACAGCTGAAACACTGAGTTCCTTTAAATCTAAACTAACACCCCATGTGGTTAGAGCTGCCTTTGAAACAATAAATGGAACATTGGCAGACATATTTGGTGTGCATTGATGATGATGGCACCTGAAAAAATGTATTGTTATTGGTTTTCACAACTGTTGAAGATAATATGTGTTTATGATGAGTTTAGTTATGTTTAATTATGTAAAGCACTACTGAAATGTACTTTACAAATATTATTGATTAATTGTTTATTAACCAGATTTCGTCAGTTATATTAAAGCACTTCAAATGAAACATTAACCCACGTCTTGGTCTTGTTGTAGACAAAAAAAATTCCTACCCTGGCTCTCCAAAAAAAAATCAATCAAAAACAATCTGGAAATTGTGACCTTGTCCTATAAAAATACAATTGTGAAAGTCCCAGTGTTTATGTTTTGCATGATGGATCTACAATGCTCTACAAATTGCTTTTCCAAAACAATTTGACTATTGTTTCATAGCTCTTTTCTCAACGGCGGCAAATTTTGCATGCTTAGTTTATTATTGAGGACATAATAATACAAGAAATGTATTATTAAAATTTTAATTTTAGTGACTTTTGTGGCCCTCAAGAGCTTTTAATTGGATGATCTTGGCTGTCGTGGCAAAAGTTTGGATTCAGCTTCTCTAGTTATAGGTACATGAGGTAGCATAAGAACATGTTTTACAGTAGTAGAATTATTATCTCTTTCTCCTTACGATAAACCAATTGTTGATGAGAAAAATCAATCAGTACGCCTAAGTAAGTCTACAAAAAACAACAAGACATTATTAAAATTTTCAGTCAAAAGCCAGAGCAGGAAGCTGACATTTACACATTCACACCCATCTGTGACAAATTACCAGGTATAACCGATATCATCTGCCTGATGACTGAATTTGAGTCATGACCCACAAGAGAAACCACTCACATGAGAATGCACATATACATCTATTTTTAATAAAGAAAGTGCATCATCATGGCAATCAATCAACTCCTGACCAGGATACCCATTGGTAAAGAAAAGTCTAATATTTGAAAAGCTTTGATTCAATTCTGGCCCTGCTATTGGCTTAAAAACAGTCACTGATAAGCTGATTGCAGGACTGATTTTTGTAGGACATGACAAAAAGCAGCTAAGGTTAATCTGAACTGTGGTAAGTTGGGAGCAAATACTTTTCACTGATTTCACAGAAACATCATGTGGACCTGTTGATGGTGATGTTAACAGCCCTCTGTGTGTGTGTGTGTGGGTGTGTGTGTGTGCTGTAATACAGATTGTGAAACAAGATGCAGAAAGCTTTCCAGCTACATTTGATTCAGAAGGAAGAGGTGTTTAAACCTAAGTTCAGGAGGTACAATGCATTCTGAAACCAGCTTTAGTGTGTGTGGGTGTGTGACCACCATCTAGGTAAGTTCTGATCAGGGTTTTTGATGCCGATTCCAATTCCGATCATCCATGAGATCGATCATTGCCGATCACCAATCACTGCCGATCACCTGGATTGGCTGTTAACTTTTTGCGTTAGGTATAAATGCTACTATGTGATCTGGCAAAATTTAAAAATGATTTGGCAATAAATTCACCTAATTTAGACATTAACATGCATTATACTTGCGGACACAATATAGCAGCTATTCAATCAAAAGGACAACTGAAAAACCTGCAAAAAATAAAACAATATCTGACAGTAAGGTTCTCAGTACCATAAATCATTAGTCAAATAAATCTGCCTGTATCAAATAATGTCAAGTAATAAAGGAAACATTCATTCAAAGTTAAACGCAGGTTGCATCAAAATAAACAATCCCGAGTCACTAAATCAAAACTTCCTGTGAGCATTGCTAGCTGATCAATGCTGTTTCTGACTGAGCTGAATAATTCTGCAAAACATAGGGAGGAGGCAGAGGAGATCTCTGATTTTTTTTTCCAGAGATTATCTGTCTTATCTTAGCACAGCGAAAGTTTTAATGCATATGTAAAATCTCTTTTTTGTTGTTTAGGTTACATGCTGCAGCTTTAAGCAGAGCAGACGTTCAGTGTGAGAGTTCACAGCTGGGTGGAGGCTGAACGGCGCTTCGTCTGTGGAATATTACTGCCAGAACCAGCGTCTTACAATGCTTGTCATCAAGCTCATTGACTGAAATTATTTTTCAGGTTAACGCTTGAAAGATTTCTCTTTTGTCTTTGTCAAAAGACCACGAGTCATTTCTCAACACAAGACACAAGCATTTGTTTTGGTTGTACTTACCCAGAATGCCCTGTGCTATAGTACTGACATATAGTCCTGATCTTGGAGAGGTCTCTGATTTGTTTGGGATTCACATATGCATTCAAACTGCGCCAGTGCACAAACCGCATTGAAACCGAACCCAGACCTAGATTTAGACCGACCAAATTTCCCTTTTGTGGTCCATATCAGAGTGCGATTATGCATTCACACCTCCCCAAACAAACCAGACTTTCTAGGCAAACAAACTTGAGTTTGATTAAAATGGACTAAACTTGGCTGGTGTGAGTGAACTCTCAGATTGTGCTGTGCTCAACTATAACCCTGGAATAAACAGATCTTTAGAAAGACCTTCAGGACCAAACCAAAGACAATCAAGTACCAACATGTGAACAGTCAAGGGAATTTGAGATCATCATGACTCGAGTGCAGAAGAAGAAAGAAGTGCTTGCCCCAATGTCTACTGGAAATTGCAACCGGCCACATCCAACCCAATCAAAACCAGATAAAACTTGAATGCTCAGAGATTTCAAGATGAGGCTCTCAGAACTAAGATCATAGTGCCAGGTCACTTATAGCAGTAGTATTAGTGCCTTGCACAAAGTGAATGGAAGAGGACGGAGAGCTACCTGCATATCAGTTAACTTCACTGATATGCAGGTAACATATCAATAACTGGATGGCAGATATTGATTTGATCCAGTTGTCCAGTTGTGATCATTGGAGTAAAGTAGACAAACAGTCTGAATTGACTCAGCTTAAATTAACACTGGGAGGGCCAGGTTTTTAAGACCTGCCAGGTTTTTAAGACCTGGTCTTGAAAAACCAGTGTTAAATTAAACTTTGTAGACGATGATCAGGACTTTTTGTTAACTTAAACCTTGAAAGACATCTCCATCTTTTAGGGCTGCAGGAGTCTAAAAGTTCACCAGATGTTTTTTCTGACCCAAAACTGATGAGCAGAGCACGGAAAGCGAATTCTTACACCAACGTTAACTTTGACATGGAAACAAACCGTTTTTGTCAGCGTGTTTGGTTTCAACACCACTGAAAGGAACACAGTCCAAAACCTCAACCATTTCTGAAAGATGTAATATCCCTGTTTTATATTTAGCTATAACTTGCGCCCTGCCAAGTCTCCGCTTGACATTCACGTTGGCGCCAGATGCAGCTGAGAGATTTGTGATATCCGAATGCAGAAACCCCGAGGATGTGGAGATGGATGCATGGAGGAAGGAGGTGAAGAGAGAACACAATGGATCTGGGAGAGAGAGGGAAGACCGAGGCTCCCTCGGGGGGAAACTTGAGGGGGATATTTTATTTTCTCCCACAACTCCGTTTTACCCTCCAACTCATCTACATCGCGCCCTCGACAGTCGGTTTTTGAGCCCCCTGTTTCACTCAGAAAGCATCCTGCCCCGTCCCCAAAAACACGAGCACACACACGCACACACACACAAGGTTTTGTCTGGAGGAGGCAGCGGTGTGAGTAAGAGCAACAGCTGCAGGGATTACAGACGAGGGAGGGAAAAGGAGGAGGGATTGTGTGTATTTCTTTGCGTGGGTGGATGTGTAGAGGGTGGACAGAGGAAAATGTCATAGGGAGAGGAGTGAGAATATATGTGTGAAAAGACAGAAACATTTTAGCCCAGACGGACAAGAGATGCAACATGTGAGAAGTGAAATATTTAACCTGTCTCTTTAAATGTGTGGGTTTTTTTTGTTTGTTTTTTTTGCTTTTCTTGCATATAGTGTGTGCAGAGCCAAATGTACAGATAATGAGAGCAGTTCGCAGCCGTACCACAAACTTTGTTCACCCCACAGTTCTAAACTGAGCGTCTACATCGCGGTGGGCTTGTGGTTTTACAGCTAAGTGGGTGGAAGTCTGAGCGAGAGCATGCTCTTTGTAGATGGAAACACCTGTAATTTCACTCAATTCACAGCATAAAGTTCCTATCAGCTCCCAGCTGAGGCATTCTGCTTTTCTGAAACTATTTCTCTTTTTTTCATTTTCATTTTTATGTGTAAAGTATCAAAAAATAATATAGTTTTGCTTAAGACGTGATGGAAAACAGATATTCACAAAACTGCATAAAAATAATGTTTTTTTACTATCTGACATTAAATAATACTAAACATTTCTTGTTTCCTGTTCTGTTGTCTTAATGTCATAATAACATGCAAGTCAATTTTTCCCCCGTTTGTAAAACTCAAATGTTTCCACACTGAGGGAGTTTTCACACCTGATAGTTCAACAGACTCGGTTCAATTGGGAAACAAAATTGCAATATTTGCTAAAATTTAGTCGGTGTGGTTTGCTTTCACACTTCACTGTATCAAACAATCCAAACTAATTGAAAAACCTGTTCCCCTTACCTTTGGTGGCGCTGCACCAAGAATTGTTGAAGAAAACAACATGAAAACTTCCTTCTGCATGAAATGTAAACAAAAATGGAGTGGTATCACATTTTAGAGGTTGTAGGATTTGTTTTTAGTCATTGACAAAAGACTATAAGCCATTTTTCCCATTAGCGTTACAATTACATGTTTGCTGTGGTTGCATTTATCCATAATTCCCTACACCATACAGTTTATGGATTTCCACTGCTTTATTCCATGGAATCTTGTAAAACTGAAATAAACAGACAAATAAAGCACTTTAGTGTATTGTTTTACAAATATGTTCTTAACAATTGTAATTCTGACTAAACTCAACCATTCTGTGCAGAATGACATAAGCATACACAAAAAGACCACACAACTGTACTGTACATGTGAACGTTAACATAATGCTAACTAACATGTAAACCAGTAAGCTAATAGCCCGGTTCGCTAGCATGCTAACGCTAAATCCATGAAATTCAATATAAGTTTGGATGCACAAGTCTGAAGCTTTATCTACTTAGCACAACTTTGTTTTATGAGATCCATTCCAGGGGTCTCAAACTCCAGTCCTCAAGGGCCGCAGACCTGCAGTTTTTAGATGTGCCACAGGTACAAAACACTGGAATGAAATGGCTTAATTACCTCCTCCTTGTGTAGATCAGTTCTCCAGAGCCTTAATGACCTAATTATTCTATTCAGGTGTGGAGCAGCAGAGGCACATCTAAAAGTTGCAGGACTGCGGCCCTTGAGGACTGGAGTTTGAGACCATAAACTCGTCAAGAAATAAACTGAACAACTTAATTTTTTAACTTACAGACATCAGCAGAAGGGCCAGAGCTCTGTCATTTACGGCAGTGGTCCCCAACCACCGGGCTGCAGACCAGTACCGGGCCGCGCAAGAAATAATGAACTACTTCCGGATCTTTTATTTTGAAAATCCTAAACCGGATTTTACCGGTTACATCTTGCGCGTCAAAATTGAGCCAATTTGCAGCAGAATGAGTAACAAAACAACATCGGAGTACTGCGCGCATTCCCCAGCCCCCTCCCGAACAACAGCATCGGACTCCATACTTACGACTTAATTCAATAAATCTGTTAAACTGCATTGAGTGTCCATAGTTGTTGCTTGCCTTCGAGTCCTGGTAACGTCATGGTTTTAGTGACTTATTGTGTAAATAAACTTGTTCACGTGTGGTTTTTTTTGAATTTCTATTAGAAGCACTGAAAATGCATATTATGAACATTAGCAGAATTTCAACAAAGTTTTGCACACATTAATAATGGAAACACAGCTAGGCTTATGTAGAGAACCTAACTGCAGAAGCAAAAGAAGCATTCAAACTGCAAATAAAAACATAAAAAGGAAAACAAAAGTCTACATTTCAACAAAAGAAGACAAATTGTCAGCAAGACAAAAACTCAAATGATTTAAGAATGTGTAGGAGACATGGTTGCAACAGGATTTAAACATAGATAAGATGATTGACCTAAGATGATAAATAAGATGATTGACCTAGAAAATAAGTACTAGAGAATATGATTGCTGGATCTGTATCATGTGTGGAGAAACTGAGAAAACTAGGGGAATTTAATGTAATGACAAAACACCCAACAGAATATGAAAGAAACCTCTTCAACATAAAACCCAGAGAGAAGAAAAGATCAGAAGAAAATAAGTAGTTTCCCTAATCTCACTAAAATCATGAAAGTATAGGAACATATTTTAAGCTTTATTTTGCTCCAGTGACCTTTATTTTAGAGTGGTCAGACAGGAAAGAGTGTAATGAGAGGGGGAAGACGTGTGGTAAAGGTCATCAGGCTGGAACTCGAACCTGTGACAGCCGCGTCCAGGACTAAGGCTTCCATAGGTGGGTTGGGCTTTAACACTAGAAGTGCTGGAGTTAGTCCACGTAGACAACACTCCTATGCAGTCTAGAGATAGTCCAAATAACCTGAAGGATTGTAAGTACCCTTAAGTACCCTGGTAATGGCCTCAACGCATCTCACAGTTGCACAATTGTTCCTTAGACTTAGACTTAGACTGGATAATGCAGCACAACATCAGCTGCAAAAGGTCACATCTCTCCAAAAACACTTCATGTATGCTTCAAAACTAGACTGAAGAGCATTACCTACAGGAGATCTGATCTCCTGCTGGTATCATAGATACCCACCCCCAACATGGACTATTCACACTCCTACCTTCTGGCCTGACGGGTAATGGCCACATTTACAATTGAAGAATGGATGCTAATTTGAGCCATCAGAGCCATCAAGAGTCGTTGGTTCTTTTGGCACTGTTTCAGTAAGTCTGGGGAGAAATCGAAAACCTAGTACTTCTAATCCTGCGCCACCACAGAGGAACACATTTTTAACTTAGGGGCAACACATACTGGGAATGTCAGACGAGTGTCAGAAAATGTGGCCCTGTTACTTCTGTCAAAAAACTCACACTCGCAGTGTCTGTTTGGCTCCAACGTGCAAAACCCAGTAACCTTTTTCAAACCTGTTTTAGGCAAGTGCTAAAAAAAGACTTTACCTTAAACACATGTTTTGGTCAGTTATCAGTGTTTTTGCATATTTTTATTTGGTGATAGACCACGTTTCACTATTTATTGTTTTCATTTTGATCATTGAACCAATAGAGTTGGGCCTTTCTGCTGTGTCTGATAAATGGTGTGTGTTGTTTTTCATGCATCTGTGGTAGTGTATTCCTGTGACTGCTGTCTTCGTGTTGTTTTACGGGGAGGACTGAACCACTCGGCTACCTGCAGGGGTCTCACTGACCTGGAGCCCAAACTTGGAGTCTGAGATGCAGTCTCAGAAAGTCTAACAATTTAAGTGTTGTGAAAATAAGAGTGCAGTCTCATTAAAGCGTCGGTCCTGAGGAAGCTTTGAAATGAGGCGCAGGGCTGTCTTTCTGTTCTTGTGGTAACACGTGTGTTCACTCAGAGCGCAGATGCACAGGTAATAACATTAAAGAGGAAAATCCCCTCCACCAGCATACACATCGGCATGTGGACTGGCTAAGAAAACGCACAGCGACATCTATGTGTTCCCATTTGAGGTACATACAAACACACATAAACGCACACACAAGTTTGGTGTGTTTGAGACTATCATTATGTGGAGCTGTGGGACTATTTATCTGAGCCGGAGCTCAGGGAGAGAGTCGTCAAAACAGGAAGTGTTTTATGTAGCTGAAAAATTCCATTTTTAACTCTCACACAGGCAAAGTAAAAATAAATACCACACTGCAACGGGCCCCCCGCCCCTTTGCTCTCACCCCAGGCACCGCAAAGGTCTGATGAAGTCATTTCCCTTTCGATCAGGGGCATTAACTGAATTACAACAAACTAGGACCAACATTTTAAAAGCTACCCGTCGTTAAACAGAGCCCAGAATTTAATATATTACCCATGTATGTAGTAAGGATTAAAAGTGACTAATTAATTCATATAGATTCTTTATGGATAATATTGATAAGATTTTCCAAACTGTTCAACAAAACAAAGGCAATCTACAATGGAAATTTAACAGTCACTGGACTGTTAATATTTAGTTTGTAATCTAAATTTTTTGCTTGCCAGTTAAATTTTTAGTTTGAAACTGTGACATTCATAAATGAATAAATAACATAATTATCATAGGACTATAAAAATGAAACCAGATTTTTTTTCTCTTGTGGCAGGCTACATATTGCAAATTATTGATGTTAAATTTCAACTGTGTATCATTACAAATATGGGCTCTTCACAGAAATATAAAAAGCAAACTCCAGGAGTTATGAAACATTTATTCAAACATTCATAAAATGTACTAATTAGCATAAAATAACACAAGTGATGATGAAGTTGGCGACATAACTACTAACTGCCAATCAGAGTTTGTATCCTGTTGCATAATGTTAGGTATAAATAGATGTTCTGACCAGATTATATGTTTAATTCACTGATAGAAAAATTTAATATTTACCTAGCAGTTCTTGTGAAGCTCGTCTGATTTAATAAAAATCTATGAGCACCACTTTGTCTCTTTCATTTTGTTAAATTCTAAGTTTCTGTTTCCAGTTTTTCTGTGTGTCAGTGTGAGCAAGCACACACAGACCCCCCCCCCCCACACACACACACACAGAGTGTTAAAATACTCCTAAATGTTAGTTTGTGTTGATGCATGTGCAGATGCTTCTTATTAGTTGGTGATGGCAGTCTGCAGAGACGTGGTCACACCCAGTAGACTAGGACTGAATGCAGCTCACAAAGCGATGCATAATCCAAATAAAAACGGGAACTGGATCATAACCGCATTCGGCAACGCTTATGCATTAAATATATAATCTACCTTTCAGGAAATCAGGAACTCTACCTCTATAAGTATATTCACACAGTTTGCATATTTAAACAGGATTTCACAACTCCAACTCCTTCCTCACTGTGGCCAGGCATGTATCGCTGCTTTTGCGTCACTATTATTTGCTGATGCAAGGAGACCAACAGCTGTTAACCACATACATCCGTTATTTGTTTCCAGCTAAATATGAACTTGTCTGCACTTCTCTATATGTACATGTGGGAAGCAGTTAAAGGAAAAAGCAACAAGAGATGAGGGGGAAAAAACAATTTTTATAAACTTTTAAAACTAATAAAACTTTATTTGTATCATCATTGCACAATAGTTTATAAGGAGCTCATTCTGTCTTCATTGGTTCCAATGTAATTAGACATTAAATACTATATTATATAGTTTTTCCCAAAGTGTTTTTTTTAAGAATTCAGTGTTATATATTGAAACATAATTGAAACATTTTTTTAATTTATGGAATCATTCCATTTCATCAATTTCTGCCAAGTGTATCAGAGTCTCATTTAAAATCTGAAGGATCCAAATCCGGGCAAGGAGGATTAAAGCAGCACTGTGTAACTTTTATTAAAAATATGGGTTTTACATATTAGTTAAAACTGTCCCTATGGACCTGCTGTCATCTACAGAAATTCACCACTCCATCAGAAACAACCAACCAGTCAGGAGGAGGGTCTTAGCGTCGTCAATCACCCTTTTTTACACGCTGCTCATAACCTGCTCCTTGCTCTCTGCTATGCTGCAGCTGGTTCATCACAGTGGAGCCTGCCAAGAATGCGAAGGTTAGTTAGCATGGCCACCTATGGTGATTCACAGCACTAAGATGCTCCTCCTTGCTCTGATTGGTTTTTTTAATTAGTATGTTTGAATTGAATTAAATTAAAATCAAAAATAATTTTGCAAACAGTCTTTCCCAATAAAATGTAGAGGAAAATGTCACAATAAAAAGAGGATAACAACATCATATTTATTTAATTAAAGACAATATTCTTGAAATTTTAAACAGCTGAAATATAAAAAATATCAATTAAAATAAAATTTTGATTGTTTGGGGGAGGCAGGTGGGCTTGATTATGTCTAGCAAAGCTTCCACAACACATCAAAATGAAAGATAAAAATCTAACTCTGCTGCTTTTTAGAAGAAAAACAAACAATGGTTAAATGTCTTTTCAAGGAGGAACCCACTTCATCTTGATAGCAGCTGGGCGACTGCCAATGTCCACAATTGGAGAAATCTATCTTGCAAGGATTTATTTTTTGATTCTGGCTGAAGAAAATAATTTGCTTACTGGGTATCCCCACTGATGTAATCTGAGTGAGGCACCACTTTCTCCATGGAGAAACTTCCATGAATGCAGCAGCAGCAGCGGTGGATGGCCATAGCAGACAGCATGTTAAACACAGGTCAAACTGAGAAGTCAGAGCGGAGGAGGTTTTTATTTCCTATCCCAGAATATTTTCCCCAACCTACACACGCAGCTTACAAAAGCCATCCAAGTTACCAGCTAGAAACAAAAAACCAAAAAATATAAACAACAATAATAACAACAAAAATGGGATGAGGGAGAGAGCAAAAGTATTTTAGAAAGAGATGACAAAGAACGAAGCACCTTGTGGAGTAGATTTCCATACAAGAGGCAGAAAAAGAAGGAATGGAGGAAGAGGCAACATGATTTGTTTAATCTTTAAAGATTTGTGTAATTATGTGATTTTCTTAGGGCTAATTACGCTAGAAAATTATAGCAATAAAAAAGAGGAACAACAGATGGGAGAGAACATTACTATTGTGTCTAAAAAAAGACTAAAATTGTTGTTTTCACATAGCTGGTAGTCTAGAAAGAGGAAAAGCAGAGAAGATAAACAAAGAAATAAATGAGTGATCGTCTTTTTACAGAAGTAGACTCTGGGGAGATGCTCTCCAGTCCTTAATTCCATTGCCCCCCTTCACAAAAAAAGAAAAAAAAAAAGTCTTTCCTATTTTTACCCCCGCCTCGATGATCCCTAGAGGGAAAGCACCCGCTCCGGGCCGTTTGCTTTTCCCGCAGATATGTCGTCCCCAAAGAAAAGCCCCAAAATAAACACGCGGAAAACCGCAGGGATAAATTTGGCTGCCTATGCAGAAAGGCTTGGAGTCTCCATGATTGCGCTCCTCACATGCTTTTAAAAAAGAAAAGACAGGAGGGAGGAGGAGGAGTATGTGGGGAAAATGCAGCAAGACAGGAGTTTGGAGATGAGGAGAACAAAGAGCTGCAAACAGATGGAAGGGGGAGACGTGAAGAAAAAAAAGGAAAACAGGCTGGATGATGGCCTGTCAAAAGCTTGTGACACAAGTTGAGACTTTTGGATTGAGCACTTAAAAGTTTACATCATTAACATTTTAGGAGACATGCCGTAAATGCCTTCATATTGACGAGTTAGGGGAAACTTTGCCAGAAGGAGGGAGAAAACCTCCCGTCATACTTTTCTGTTGAGCAGATGACAACTTCAAGTTAGGCTTCAACACTCTGCAAAAATATTCATACTCCTTGACCTTCTTTACATTTTGTCCCCACATAAAATGTTGGGATTTTCATTGAAATACTAGCATAAAGTTGTCATGTTTGTGTGCAGACATGGCTAACTAACAAAAGAACTATAAAGTATTTAATGTATCCATGCCATGTCAACTCAAACCAAAACAGTGAAAGCAGCAAGTGTGGCCACACAGCTGTGCAGATCCAAGGAGGAATGAAAGAGACTAACTGGCTGGTAAGAGCAGGGAGGTGATTGGTGACACCATGGTAACCAGATCAGAATAATCAACAGAATGCATGGGAACCCACTGAGTTTAACCGAGAAGGATATGAACAAGACACAAATGGACGGAACTAAACCAAAACCTAAATACACAAAGAACTGAACAAAAACAGAAATAGAAATTAAGGAATACTGGGAGTGACAACAAACCAAATCGATCGAAATACAAAATGAGAGAGAAACAAAACACTAAGACCTGCGGATTATGACAGAGGAGTAAAATTTCACTTTTTTCTTAAAAATAACAATAAAAAACTTTAACATACATTTATATTCAGTGCATCTAAATACATACTTTGTAGAAACATTGGCCACAGATTTCAATAATTGACTAAAACCTAGTAAATATTATGATGTTTAGTGTATAGGTGTAAACTGTGATAAAATTAGGTACGTTAGGTGCAAAGAAGTTAACTTGAGCTAGCGATTAAAAATTCAATGTATTTATAATTATAATATGTAACTAAAAAATACTTGTGCCTTATGGAAATCTTTCAAAAACAGTATCAGTATACTTAGCATTGGCATGATGCATGATGCATTATTCACTAATGTTCTCTCACAAACCTCTGACATTTGAAAGCAATTGGTTGCACTGGATTTTATTTAGGGGTACCAGGGTAAGAAAGGGGTTAAACACAAACTTCCCAAACTTTTTTGACTTTTACATGGAGATGGAAATAAAAAAACATGCATCACTTTCCTCCCACCTCATATTAATGCACTGCTTTGTGCTGGTTTTATCACATAAATTCCCAATAAACTGCACCGAGGTGTGGGACTGCAACATGACAAATTGCAGAAAAGTTCAAGGGGTGTGACTCTAAATCTAAAAATAGGCGTCCCTGTAGTGTTTCTTTTTTGTTTTATGTTAACATGACCTCTGATCTGCTACATTTCTGCTTTGACAGGAAATAAACCCTGAACTTTAAGACAAACACACGAAGGCTTTCCTGCCAGGACAGCGGATCATTGAGGCAGGCTTGAATTACTCGAGATATGTGGAGAAAAATCTTTCAAAACAGAATTTAGATGGTGTTAAATGATGGCAGAGCTCAGCTGGAGAAAAAAAGGGGGGAGGGAGTGAGATTTGCAGTTAGTTAAAAAAAAACAAACGATATTTACTCCATGGTATGAATCCCTCCATCTGTCTCCTCCACCCTAAACCCAAACTTTTCTTTCCTGACAAGAGAGTACACTACAGTTCAGGACATTATGCAATAAAATAGACCTCAAAACCACAAACCTTTTTACGCAAGGAACCATTTCAAACCTTGAAATTAACCTCGCCTGGTAAAATTCTCACATTTACCAGTTTTAAATATAATTTTTGGCTTCATAACCATCTTTTGTATGTGGAGTATGATGTAAAAAACCCCAAAATGTGGGGGATTTTTTCTGTTAGCCAAGAATATTTTTTTTGTGGAAACTATTAGAATATTATTTCCAAAGAAGCAGAGAAGACGTTGACCTCCTGAGCTCTAATGACTCAGTTTAATTTTTGCATCATGGCTGGATTGTAGACATGTTAAATGTGTAAAGAAGGGAGGATCTGAGACGCCAAATACCCGAGCTGTTTACGTTGCTTATCATGATAAAAACGTCTCTGACTCTTCTCAGTCCTCCCTTGCCTGTTTTTATGACTACAACTCATCATTGCTAACTGTACAGCTTTTTTGGCTCACTTTCACTCCTGCTATGATTCACAGAACTCAAGCATTTAAGTATGATGAAATTTAGGAAACCCAAAGATCAAAAAGTAAATGGAATAAAACTGCTGATCAATTTTGTTAAGTGCAGAAGAAACAGCAATTCCTTTAGCATAGATGTTCCACTGGTCCTCGCTCCATAGAGTCAACAGGTGAGACTCCAGTCAAGGATATTTCTCCTTCTGTTCAGGTTCTGACCAGATATCTCAATCCAGATGGATCTGATGAAACTTCAACCTAAAAGAATGGAGAAGAAGCTTGCTAGTCCATGGTGATTGTTTAGTCACACAACCTTCTGAGCACACAGTAACAATTACCATCTTCCCCATGTTGTGGGTCCTAGTTCCTTTTGTTTGACAACCCCCATTAAAACCTCATGTAAATAAATTGTATCTTCATGACTCAAACTACAGGAGTGAGCAGAATGCAAAAGTAACAAAAATTAACTAAGAAAGAGAAAGGAAAGAACACCAAGAATACAGAACATGAAAAAAGAGCAATAAACTCAAAACCATAATGACCTCAACAAATATCCTGGGAAAACCCAGAAACCAAGTCACCACCCACATCATACAAACTTCCAGATTGCTTCTAACCCTGGCAGAGTTGGAAAGGCAATACCCAGTCTGAGCTGAAATGTCACATTTATAACAAATATTACATTTTTGCCTCCCTTCAATGTCTGTCTTCATCAATGATCTTTGTGTGCTGCATTCTGTCCACCATCTGGTCCAGACTCTCAGTTTTTGTCCAACTTCTTCAATGAAGTCCACGTACAGAATCTTTTCTGTCCATAATTTCAGTGGTTTTGCACTCCAACAAATTGTGGGTTCTTGTTTTGCTTTTTTTTCTCCCCCAAATGTTTGGTTTATGTTCTTGCGACTGAAACTGGACAGTTTTAGCTAAACAGTGGGTCAAAATATGTGGCTCAGTTTGTTGTGTTAAAAAAGAGACAAGAGCCATCATCTTTACATTCAGCCATTTTGACCTACACCGCCACTGAACTTCTCCCACAGGACAAAATAAAAACTTCTCATTCAAGCTAACATTGACCCCTACCTGCTAAGTGGTTAGCACAAGCTAATGCTAGCTATGATCAACACTCCTGATTTAGAAGAAGAAGAAGAATTACTTTATTCATCCCAGCAGGGAAATTATTTAGCCAAAGAACAGTCAATAAAGTTAATACAGATAAGAACTATTTAATAGAATACAGTGACAATGTTTCATAAATACACCATTTTTATAAACACTGAAGTAATTGTGCTATAAAATGACACTATGTGGCTGGAAAACACATAATGCAATTTAAGGAATGATTTTATTTGGGTATTTGGGTAGAAAGAGGACTAAATAAATCTACAACAAACTTCAGATTTTTATTTGTATATATATTAAAAATGTCAGTTTTTGGGTTTGAGGTTCACAAGTGCACACCTTTTGGTCTAAAACAGTGGTTGCCATGTGACAAAATGTGAATAAAATCAGGGCTTGAATCCACTTGCAAAGAGCTGAAAGTCAACTGACCTGCTGTTTGTCATTTTTGGTTTATTTAGACGCACTCGGAGGTCACCATGACACCCTGGTTATTTTGACTTTGTCTTCTTTAAGTGTCAGATTTATTTAGACTTGCTGATGAGTCGGTTCAGTTTCATTATTATTCGAGGGTGTGGATGAAGAGGAGGAGGAGGAGAGAAAGAGGGCAGAGTAAGAGCCTGAGGAGGAGTGTCTGGGGTTTGGTCCCAGTCCCCTGTGGTAATACTTAATAACAAACATTAAAAATACCACAGAAATCCCTCACCGCATTCCCACGCTCCAGCCGGCCAGAACACACACTTGCACGCACACACACACATGGGTAAGGCTGTCTTTTTGACTACACCTTCATATACAAACAGAGAACCATTTAGTCACATGCCTGCATTGAAATACAAACACTCACACTTTTCTAATTGTGTTGGGTTTGTTATTAGAAAATATGGTCTGGATAAAAATGCATTTGTCTTGACTGCATAATGAAAAGCAGAACAATCAAAATGATCAGTGAACGTGTCAACCACAGCTAGATAAAAACACCCTGAAGAGCAAGGAAAGAGGGTTGTTCCTCAAAGAGAGAAGGAAAAAAGGTCTGTTCAGTCCGAGTAGAAGCCAGAGAGCAGCTCCTCTGCTCTTCATGGTCATTTCCCTCCAGTCACAGGCCCGTCGTCAATTATCGCCATTTAGACTGCCATTATTCCTACTATTAGTGCTACACCACCGTGTTTGCCGGGATGGGTTTTCCTCTTGTCGCCAGTGGCTTTCTGACCTTGTCTCGAGGTTTGGGGACAGTCCAGCCAGAGATTCCTCTTTCCCTTCGTGCTTCACATGTGCGTCAGTAATGTTACCACAACCTCTCAGAGTCCCCGCCCTTCACTGTAACCCCTTCTGGCTTTAGGCGCCCCACCCGCCTGTTTTCACTCAACACTTCCCTGCTCTTTATTCCTCAATGCTTACATCGTCTTTCACATTCACCTTTGTGTTACCCTATCAGTTTTGTCCCTTTAATTCCTTGGAAGTTAGCTGGTCCAACTAAAGTCATTCCTATTTGCTCTAAGCAAGTTAGATTCTTCGCAGTTTCAAGGATGTATTTTTGTGTAACAACTTAGCCAAAGTAGTCAAAACACATTGCAGAACGTTAGTCGTAAAAAATTAGAAAAAGAAGTTCAAGCTGTGTTGTGCAAAATAATTGAGAAACAGTAGAGGTTAAGATGCTTATCTGTCGTGAAATATCACCATTGAGGAACCTGAAGAGTCCCGAATTCATTCTGCAGCATGATAATTATCAACAGCATAAAGCAACAGCCATGACAAACTGTTTTCCACACACACAGGAGAGCAGATGATAACATGAAGTATAAAGTCAAAATTATTCCGTGATAACAGACATTTATAATAATTATTTTTCTTTACATGAAACATACTTTTGAGCAGTTAAAACAATTGCATGTTGATGTTGCTGTGCATAATTTTCTTCTTTGTTCCTGTGTGGGGGGGGGTGCGCGCATGTGTGTAGTCTTGTATTCGATACACTAGGCACCATTTTCCTAACACATACATTGTGGGGACCGACTGCTCCCTGTGGGGACGAAAGTCTGGTCTCCATGCGGAGAAGTGCTGTTTTGGGGTTAGAGGTTAGGTTTAGGACTAAGATGTGAATTGAGGTCATGGTTAGGTTTAGGGTTAGGCTGTAAAAATGAATGAAACATGAATGGAAGTCAGTGCGAAGTCCCTGTGAAGATAGAAGGACATCCTGTGTGTGTCTGTGTGTGTGTGCGCATGCTGATTTATGATACTTATTGAGGACCTTCTTTGATGTTACCTCACCAAAGACCAATAGGCCATATGGGGACAAAAGCCTTCTCCTAATCCAAAGGACTCCCTTTTTTAGTGTGTGTGAAAATGAGAAAATAGAAGGTAAGTATTATCTTTTGAGGAAATATGCAAGCCTAAAATACAAACACACTCGATCAGTAAGTCCTGTAGAACATTTATGTTGGGCGGAGTAAACCACACTTTTAGACCTTTTAAATCTTTGTGTTGCAGAATGTAAATGTAGCCTGAGTTTCAAGCTTTGCTTACAGAATGAAGGTTAGTGCTGTGTGTTTTACATACATCAACTGTGAAAGATTACGAGTATGTGACTTTTATCAACAATGAGAAACCCTGAACAAACCTCTAAAAGCCATGCTGGAGACTCCCAGCTCATTCTACATTTGTCTGCTCCAACAGCTGGCTGTCCAACACTTGGCTTGGAGACACAAGAATCTTATTCACAGAAACACTCCTCCTCCTGGGAAAAGCTGCACACAACTGGGAAATAGTGATGTGAAAATGAGACAAGAAAGAAATACAGGAGGTTCCTCCCTTCTGGGGTCAGACCAAGAGATGGGGCCAACTACGGGTTGACACATGTCTTTTTTTGTACAGCATGCTTTTAGGGTGACACTATCAGCCAGTTGTTGTAAGTACTTTAGTGTAACACACCATAAGGTTCTGAAAAGATTTATTTAATTGTTAGATTACAGCTAATTCTACAATTCTTCTACATGTATTGATCTGAGTTCATTTGATGGTTTAAGTCTGAATTCTTTATTATTCAAATACATCAATTAAAACCAGATATTTACATAAACTGAATGCAAAAACACAAACACATTTTCTTTCTCACTGTCTTAAGTTAAATCTGATCATCTTTTTCTTACCCAGATGTTAGTGGACCAACATTTGGGTAATTCTAGCTTAGTTACAATTACCCAAATAATTTCTTCCATTTGCTTAAATGCCAGAAAACTTAAGGAGAAATCTTTTAGAGCTTTTTTGGCAACCTTCCTCATATGCAAAAGTTTACATACATTTGGTCAGTCTCGGGATCTTTTAAGTTGTATGACTTGGGTCAAACCTTTTAGGTTTCCTTTCACAACCTTCTCACAATAGTTTGCTGGAGTTCTGGCTCAGGCCTGACAGAACTGGTGGTACTGAGCCCATTTTGTAGGCCACCTCAGATTTCAAGTCTTCCCACAACTTCTCAGGACAGGAGGTCAGGACTTTAGTCAGTAGACTGACTTTTTTGTCATGAAGCCTCTTTGTGGCAGCTTTGGCTGTATGCTTAGGGTTCATGTATGTTTGGAAGACCAATTTGTGCCCAAGCCTTTATTTCCTGGCTAGGGTATAGAGGTGTTGCTTCAATATTTTAACATAAGGTTCTTTCATCATGGTGGCATCTCATTTATGAAGTGTACTAGTTCATAATGCTGCCACTCCCATACTTCATAGATTGGATGGTGGAAACAGCTCTCTTTTTCCTTCAAATGTAACAATGGTCTTACACCCAAATAGTTCTACTTTAGTTTAATCAGACCACAAATAATAATCACAATGAGTGTTTTTGAAAATTTTAAATCATTCTTGACTTAACTTTTATTACCTGCTGCTACATAAAACTCCAAAGTTGAGGGAGAACTCCTCCTTATGAGGAGTACATTATGAAAAGGGAAGAATGCTGTGTATTCTGGGATTCAGAGTTTCTACAACTTTTTTCTCTGTGGGCAGTTCAGCTCTTGTTCTCCACGTGGCTCTGGTGGGTCCTCAACACTAACAATTCAACATGTTTGTTCCTTTATACTTTTACTCCTGGGCAGTAAGCAATCTTCAATTTTGGCATTAAGGCATTTTCTAAAGTCCTGATTCATTGCAGTGTTACAACACATTTATATTCCAGTAAAGAGCATCAAAACAGTCACAGTGAGCAGGATGTGACTAAGTAAGCTTCGCAGAGCTGCCAATAACATTTATTTATGTTGGTGTGTGCATGCTCCTACCGCTGCATGTCTGCTGTTTTCCAACATGGCTGCATGTGGTAATTAAGCAGGAATGTAGCAGCAGCATCTCTGGCTTTTCGCTGCTGTCTTGTCCGTAGCTCTCAGAGACTCCTCTCACATAAGCCGTGAAAACCAGGGAGATAATAGCCAATCAGGCTCAGGCCATTAGCATCTGGTTGGTGGTGAGAGGAAAAATTAACATGGGGAGAAACTGTTATTACGAAAACCGCTAAGAGGGCAGCTCTGTGGAAGTACTCAGAGCGGCTTTGCTGGAGTTTATTTCAAGCTTGAGAACGAGGTTGTCCAACCATGAGGAGCCGCATAAACAAAGACGCACAGAGCTACAGCGATGGAAGCCAAAACCCTTTTTCTTTTCTAATTATTCTCATGGGTGATCAGTTTAAATATACAGTCACCGATCAGCTTTCTGGAACCTGATTGGTCAATCAGTGTTGGCCCTTTTCTCATCTGTCTCTCATTTTCCAACCCACCTCTTCCACACAATCTCCGCCTTTTGCGCCTCTTTCCAAGAAGTTGTGCATGTGAAGTATCTTCTGCTGGGTCACATGGATCAGGCTGCTCTAATGATGTTTGGATGACTCTCATTAGACCAGTGCTTCTCAATTCCAGTCCCCAGGCCCCCCTGCTATGCATGTTTTAGATGTGCCTTTATTCCAGAACAGCTGATTCAAATGATTGCATGACCATCAAGTACTGCAGAAGGCTGTTAATCACTCACAGATTCAATTCAGGTGTGTGGCAGAAAGGAAACACCTATAACATGCAGGGCAGGGGGGCGTGAGGACTGGAATTGAGAAACACTGCTTTAGAGTGCTCTGTCAGTGTCTTCTGACCCAGATATGAAGGGAGATTTGCAAAAGAAAAACAACTCTGAGGGCTTATTTGATTCTTGAAACGTATGGTTGTAGTGTCACAAAATGTGAAAAGATTTGAGTGAAGTGTCCATTAGGAAGATCTGAAATTACTGGTGTACATTCGGCTGCTCTGCTTTCTCCAGCTTTTGTTTCTTTCTCTGTGCATCATGTCAGACAGATTCTCCTCTCATCGTGCCACAGCTGCAGTCTTATCTGCAGATAAGACAAAACATCAAAAGAAAAGCAAATGTATTGTGGTTCCCACACAAGGAATGTTAATGTGTTGATATGTTAGTGGACCAACATTCAAAACCAGCTAATCCTAAAGGAACTGATTCACAATTTTTTCCAGAAGAGAGCTTTGGACAAGAAAAACTAGCTATCTACAAATTGAAAAGAAACATTCTCAAACAAATAATTCACAACAACAAAAAAGGCTTAAGGGTATGATGCAAAATTGACTTTGAGCTATATATTAGGTTGTAATGTTATAATCAAAAACTTACCTGGAGCGTTGCTTTGATTCTTTCATGCATTCTTGAGAAATCCTTGAATCCCCCAATATCAACCATTCGGGGGTGCCTAAACGCTTGCTCTTACAAAGCTCCGCCTTGCAGTTTCAATCCGGCAGCAATTATCAAACACCTGGTGGGACTGCATGTCTACTGAGTTCAAAGAACGGTCGTAAACGGTATGAACGGACATGGAGAAGCATTGTTGTAATGACATGCTTCATGTCAGGAAGAGTAGCAGTTTCTTAAAGAGACAGAGGTCAATTTCAAGGCCTCAGATACGCTATTATGCAAAGTCAATTTTCTTTTAAGTCATTTTTGATATATACAGCATTTCATAACAACTGAAGGTAAAATGGTTACTTGATTGTGCAATAAAACCGCACTATGTGCCTGGGAAATACATAATACTGCAGCTTTAACACTAAGTAGTGAACCACATTTCATTTACAGTCTGTCAGCTTTTGGCCATGTATTGTGAAAACATAAACCTGTGGCAACATGAGTTTTTTAATGGAGAATAGCCTACCAGGTCGCATTTTACTTTGTGGTGTGTTGTAGTGCCATCTAGTGGCATAAACTGACAAGAACACAACACAATGTGTCCTGAGTCAGTAGTGAAAAAAACAACAAAAACCCCCCAGCAAGTTAGAAAGTAGATCTCTTTTTGTATTTTTATCTGTTCAACAAAAAACTAAGCATGCAGTATTTTACTGAAACTTAGCAAGTAGTCCGATTTTTGTAGTGACCTATAAATAGTTATAACATTTATGAAAGTTTTGCCAGCTTTGGCTCTTTAACCATTAATAATTTGTTTTAAAAAATTAAATACTAATACTGCATAATATGCAGGTTGTGGTGTCCGTTCAGTTTATTCATGGAACAATTGCATTCAAGTCAACAAAATGACACCAAAAGTTCCGGAAACCTTATTTTGGATTTACTTTTTTTGCAGGAGAGAAAAGAATTCTCTCCTGCAAAGAAAATGAGCTTTTCTTAATGTTTAAGCCTAAAAATAAAAATATTTACTCTATATTATATTTATCAAATTACATATACCAATCAAATAATATATATATATATATATATATATATATATATATATATATATTATATGTATCTATATATTGGATTGTAACTGTTGCAGACGCCCACTCTAGTTTTAATTGCACATGCTTTCTCCATGTGCAATTAAAACAATGGACAAATTTCCACATTTTATACTTTCACCAGGATTTTTAAGGCACAAATAAATACAGTAAAGTGATAATTTATGATGCTGAAGGTCATGTTCCAAAAACTGTGACAGGTCATGTTTAACATGGTGGCCACTCCAAAATAAATTAACAAATGATCATTTAAACATCTAGTGACATCTTGTCGACCTCTGCTGGTCAAAATGGACAAATGCAGTGGGTTTTAGCTCAAGTCTGATGATATGGGTAGATGCTTATGGTCTTTACTTATTTAGAGCAACTTCCTTATTGCAGATATTAAAATGCTCATAATATTAAATAAACAAACAAAACAAAAATGACATTCTGGGCTCTAAGTAGATTGTTGAAATAATTCATGAAAATCCATCTTACCTTGGGACTCTATGTGGTAGACCAAACTGTAGTAGAATTAAAATATTGTTTTCAAAGATTTTTTTATAAGTTAAAGTGAATTGTGCATTTATTTAGGCATCTCTACCAGTTTTGCATATCCAAAAATGCAAAAGAAGAAACAACAAAAAAAGTCAAACAGATCCAGGTTGGTTTTGCATCATTATGTACAGCTGTTTTATTTGTGATTCCCCCCAAACCCCCAAAAAAGCATTATTAATATTTTACTACATACAATAATGGTAATCAAAAGAATTTGCTTATAAATGAAGGGAGCAAAAGGAGGAACATTAAAATAAATAAAAGTAGAAGCAAAAAACAAAAAAACAGACAGGTGGTGATTTGAGCAAAAATAGAGATACTGGTTAAGGTACTTCTTGTGTAACACTATTTTGTTGCTATACGGCTATTGATGAGGTCATCAATAGCGTCGCCATGGCAGAAGTGGGTTTTGATTTCAGCTAGAAGCTGGTCTGGTGTCTGGTGACTTTTACTGCATGGTGGTGTGTGCAAGTGTGGAGGATAAAGATACTTATCTTGGGACTCTTCATTAAATAAACTCTGACTTAAAACATTTGCTTCTCGCACACAGAATTATTAGAACAGGTCTGTTTACAGGACATTCGTACAAACAAGCTTAAATTAAGTCAAATCACATAAAAACTCTGAATTTTATTACACTTTGCTACATCAGAACAAGTTGTATTTTCTTTTTAGGTTATCTGACTGACGTGTAGTCGGACATTTCCTCAGAAGGGGAATAAATAAAGGGGAATCCCAGCCAACATAAACCAATACTGAGTGCATCCCTGTGAGGGGAATGCGCCTCCATGAGAGCTACTTTTGGCTTGTTACAAACTAACATACGTGTGGATATGAAGAGAAAGAGAGAGAGAAAAAGACGAGACAGAATGTTTTGAATTCTGATTGAAAACCCCTGATATAGTCCCAAAATAAGGCTGTGGGTTTTAGGCACACCAAGGTAAAACTGAGCTGAGCACAATGTGCAATTCTGTGTTTCCTTTGAAAAAGACATGAAGCTTTTTGAAATGTACATGATTTACAATTCAATTCACGTTAAATCACTTGTCCAAACCAACTATTATAAAGATTTGCTAATAATAATAATAATAATAATAAAAAACCCAGCAAGAAAAAAAAGAGATACATAGGCTGATTAATCACTTTTCAGACTTCATATGTTTTGCAGAACATTTTACTAGACAAAAAACCACAAGTGCATCATTGGCAAAAAACTGCTGGTGAGGGAACGAGAAGTGCACACATGTGTGTTTGTCTGAATGTGTGTGTGTTCACTGTCTGCTTCAGTCAGTATTGAAGTGCAGGTGTGGGGGTGTGTGGGTGTGTGTGTGAGCAAGCAAGCGCATATTTAAAGAGGTAGCAGAGAAAGAGTCAGAACAGCAGATAACAATCAGCTAACAGGAAGAAAACAGACTTTGTAAGCAGCTGCTCTTCTCAAGGTCAAACAAGTTTTAGTTCAAACACCTTGAATCAAAAAGGTTGAAAAACTGAGATCCACTTGAAGCTACAGTGCAATGAAAAAAGCACATGCCCCCTTAAAGATGTCTTCTTTTTGGCACACTTAAATGTTTTAGATCACATGTCAAACTCGAGGTCGTAAGTTTTGGAGTGCGATCCACCAGATGATCAAATCAAAGCAGTTATTTTGTTAATGTTAAAATATGTTCAATACTATTTAATCTTAAGAAGTAGTCATCAAATGCAGAGACTGCTGATTATTAATATATTAAGGACATTCACAATTTTGATACGGTTCAAAATGACATCACTGCTTTACATGAATAGATTGTTACATCAGACAAAGATAACCTGAGGAAATATGAAATGTAGTGTACAAACTATAACTTATTAGGGGTAAAAACTTGTCCAAGCCACCCAGGCCCTGAATGAAGAACCATTTAACAAATATTTATCCTGCTGAATGAATTACTTGACTAACCACAAAAACTAGGCTCAGGGTTTGTACATTTTCCCAAAATTCAAGCACTTTTCAAGGTAAATTTCCAAACTTTCTCAGCACCAAATATTGGAAATAAAAATAATACAAATGAACTAAAGAAGACAGTTTCAATTAGTAGTAAGCTAAAATGCAACAAAATTGTATGTTTTGAAATGTCTCTTTCACACACCTGACACACCTGGCTGGTCTGAGAACAAAACAATAATTTAACAAAAAAAGTCCCCCAGTTTCAATAAATTTGTTACACAGATCAAAACTGCACAGAAGCACTTTTAAGGACTTTGTACAAAAATCAAGTACTTTCCAAATGTTGAAAACACCTAATTGAAATTCAAGCATTTTCAAGGATTTGAAGCACCCATACAAACCCTGTAGGTTTGGATTCATTATCAGCACCCAACTTTGATTAGCTGTAAGATCAAAAACTCACTCAACTCGTCCCTGACTGACAACATGAAGTAGGCTGAATAATGTCAAATAGCAAGAAATCAGGCTGCAAGATCTAGAAACTCAAGGTCACTGACATCCATCAGTCTGGGATTGTTTACAAACCCATTTCTAAAGTTTTGGGATTTCAGGAACCACACTGAGAATCACTGTAGACAAACAGTGAAAACATGGAAGAGTGGTGAAGCTTCCCAGGAAGCAACAGAATTACTCATCAACAACTCACCCACAAGGTCACAAAACTTCCAGAGCAACACCTGAAGGGTTCACCGACCTCAGACAAGGTCAGTGTTCATGATTCAACAGCAAAACAGAAACTAGGCAAAGATGGCTGCCGTGGGGGCATTTCAACGGCAAAACCATAGCTGATCAAAAGGAACATATTAGTCCCACATTAGCCAAGCATTCAAGACTTTTAGGAACATATCCTTTGGTCTGAAAAAAGTAAAACTTTAGGAAAATGTGGGCACAAATCTATGAAACCAACAGAATTTGAGAATAACAACACATGGTGGCGAGAGCACGATGGTCTGGGGTTGCTTTACTTCCTCAGGAACAAGATGGATTCAGGTGAAAGAGGATGTCCAACTATCAAATTCATGTCCTTTAAGTTTAAGCACATCTTGAAATCATACAGCAGGACAACACCAGAAAGTCCACTCCAAAATGAAGAACTTGGGGTGTCCTAGTCAAAGTCTGAACCTAAATTTGACTGAAATCCTGTGGTGTGGTCTTACACACATTCATGCAGAAAAACCCTCTATATATTGAATTCAATGAGAAAGTGTGTCCAAACTTTTGGTCTGTACTGTATATATGTGTGTGTGTGTGTACATATATGTATATATACACACACGCACAGAGGTTATTTTTGTCTGATTTTAAAACACGTTTGATGACTAAACATTTAGGTGAGACAAAACAAGCAAAAACCAAGGAAATCTGTAAGGGTTGGATCCTTTTTCACAGCAGTTTGAGGTGCTAAATTTTGACTTAAGTGAAGCTGGCAAATATATCTTATTCACAAAAAGGGGAGAAAAAAAAACTCTTCAAGCAACAAAGTGGCCTGGTTGTCTTCAAACGGACTCACAGCACCAACTAAATCAGCCAATCAGAATCAGTTAGAGGTGAGCGACAGAAGGCAGATAGGCTGCGGTATAAATGTGAAAGTGTGTGTGTGTATGTGTCTGGCTGCAAAAACAAAACAAAACAAAAAAAATTCTACTTTTGGTGATGAACTAAATCGGGATCCCAATGTTACAAAAACTCAACCAGCCGGCTGAGCGGCATCAGCGAGAGAAAAGTCTAGAGCTCTCCTTATCTGACACTAACAAACGTCAAATTCTCTCCGCTCAACGTTTCAGCTGAGCTAAAAGTTTTGGCACAAGCTGCACAAAGGTGGTTTTCATGCAGCAGAAATCCAGCTGTTAGTTTAGTAGCTTTTGAAGAAAATCAACTACTCTTTAGTCTTTTATAGTTATACTGTATATGTAACCTAGTTCATCTACAGAGCTCAACATATTTAGTGGCACCCCTGGCAGACGTGCAAAGGCTGTAGTCTGCCTTTATTGCAGCTGCAGAATCCCTGAACTTTTTCATTGGTCAATTTTTTAATTGGAGAAATGTATTTTATTGAACAAAATCACAGGTGGAAAAGTATATTAATACTTAGCTTTATTTTTTAAGAAGATGTGAGTTCATGCCTTTCTGTGTCCCGGGGGCAGAAATATACATAAACATGTTTTCCTATTATTATTCCTTACTTTTTCCTAAGGTGGGACTTTTAAATGACATGATTGTTTGAACTTTCTTCATTCTTCAGTGTGAGATAATGCTTCTGCGTTAAACAAAACCCTCCCGCAGTCTTAAGAGAAGGGGTCAACTGGACCCCACAAGCTTTTTACTGTGCGCGGAACCTCCGAGCGACATAAGTTTTTTGGTTGTTGTTGTGGTTTCTGGAACTGACGGTCTGATGGGATAACCGCTCCTGCTTCCTCACTGTCTGACCGTCACACATGCCGCTCTCCTTCTGAGCATTGCAATTAGAACGCAGTAGGGTTAAAAGACAAACTTATTTTAGCTCATTTTACCCTTGTTTACCAGGGGTACTAATAAGTGCGGCTGCATATGTTCAAAAATAGCACTTCATAAACAGCTTAAACAGAAATTAAAGCATTTTACACATGGCACGAGTATTTTTCTCAGGCATTTCTAAGTGTTCTGTGAACACGCTACAGTGTTCTGCTCTGCATTTTTTTCCCAGCTGAGCCACTGACGCTACTATGGCAACCGAAGGTGGTTTAAAAGCAGGTGCAGGGAGATACAGAGAGACGTTCCTGTTCTACAGGTCCAATTATCTACAAGAGTTTTGCTTTTCAGTCGAAATAGATCCCATCTTGTCACACACGAGGATCCGACAATTACCTGCGCTTTGAGTTGCTATGTGAATGAAGCCTTAGTTACCATGCAGGGAGTTTAATCATGCATTCACACACTTCAGTCAGTGAGAAAGTGGTGCAAGAGCGGCCCCCTTTTAATGACATTGAAGCTGAAGTAATGAACATGCAAGGATCTGCAAATGTTAAATCTGCTCTGTAAGCTAATCTATCATGCAAAAAAAATAAAAATAAAATTAATACAGTGTTTACTGTCTAAGACTTCTTCTTATGGAATGATGCAACACTTTGATGTATTTAAATGTTTTTAAATTTCAAATGCACAATAAATAAATCTGTAAGTGTCAGCTGTTGCATATCTATACTAATATATAATGATCTGAGCCTAAAACTATTGCAATAAAAATTATGAGTGATAGTATGAATGAAAGCAGTGAAATTATGTGGCTGTACATCACATATATCTACACTGTAACTCATCTACCAGCCAGAAGGGGGAATTAAAGTCCCGCACTGCAGATTTAAAATTTGTAGCGATTTGAGGTAAAAAAAAAATTGGAAAAGAAAAATAATCCAGCATTAAAAAAAGAAAAAAACTCTACTGTAAATATACAAACATAAAAACCTCTAGATTATTGTTAAAATAAAAACTTGTGTTCTATATTACACAATCATGCTGCAACTCCCCCAAAAATATATATTTATATGTGCAGACAGGAGAGGTAGTATTTTTGGTTAAACGTGGTGCCGAAGCTCAACAGAACACGGACAGAGACAAACCAAGAAGAGGAGGGAAAGCAGAGCGTTAACATTTAGAAACATTGGGATCCACTCGGATACTGACTAGCAAATTCTACCGGATGTCCCTTGTTATGCAAGAACTGCTTTAGAGTTTGCGGTCGACTTGAGGTTGAAAACACTGAAGGTTTCTGAGGAGAGAGTTGTGGTGTGTCTGTGTGTGTGTGGTAGAAGTTTATGTTTGGTTCCCTTTAAAGGCTATTGTGAAAAGTCTATACTGTAAATCACTGAGGTATCTGTTAAATGTTTCCAGCTTAGTGAGGTCTTTGTAAATAAGGCTACTGAGGTGGAGCTGCTGACCTGGTTCGAGGGGGACGAGGGCTGCAGGAGGGGAGAGACTTCAATGATTTTGGGGCGCTGACAAATCTGCTATAAAATGGTGTGAAAACTACAAGATTTTTGTCCAAGGAGTGTAGATATCTAAATTTGATCTAGATATAACTGATGCGTCACACTATACCCCTAAAACTGCAGATTCTCCCCCCTGTCACCCTGTCCTGCATTCTGTGATGTAGATGCTGAATGAAAAAAGTCTTTACACGACTATTGTTACCAAACAAACCACAATTTGTTAAAAAAAAATCAGAACCTTGAGTCACGGAGTACAAAGCACAACAACGTCCCAACTCGAGACAGTAGAGGCGACATCTGTCCATCGGTCAGTCTCTTGAGCACTCTGCTTGTACGGCGAGTCCCTACGTCTTCGCAGTTTAAAAACACTTGATCTTGTATAACCTTTATACAAATTCTACACAGTCTTGTTGAGGTCCAAACTGACGGCACTCCTTCAAATCCCAGGACCCCCATCAGGTCTTGGGTGTGTCACGGATTTCCAGAGCGGAGCTTGGTTGGCTGCTAACTTAAAGCTATGCAGAGAAGAGTTGTTGTAACTGGCTGTTGAAGACGATGACAAAGAAGAAGAGATGGTAACATGGCTGGTTGATGAACAAAGAGGCACGCCATAGCTAGTAGTCAGATACGTCTCGTACCCAACCAGTTGAGGCAGTGTTATTGATGATCACTTGGCGGTTTGAGAAATTAGCTCCTGAAAAAAGATGATGCATATGTGGACTGCAGTTCTTACAGATGATGAGCAAACGTTTTTGCTTTTCCTTGTAGAGTTAAAATACTTGGGATAGGCTCCATAGGTCCACACATGCTGCTCATCCCGGCTTCATTCAACAACGCTCCCGAGCAGAAAGCCAAGCATTGCAGCAGGATGCAAATAAACAATCTTGACAAACAGAAGAAATCAGATAATTACCCAAATGAAAGTATTATGTATATATATATATCATCAAAAGCTTATTGATTGAACAAGAGAGGAAAGACGTACATCCAGAATTCTTGGAATGGACAAAAAGTCGCCTAATAATGAGAACTTACTGAGTCGCTTTGGGTGATTATAGGATTATGGGAATGTTCAATTCATTTGAAATTAAGATAAATTTTTATTTCCATCTCTTATTTAAGAGATTACATCAAAAGTTCATATTTGGCGTTAGATGGAAGCTGATCCTAGCTCTGTAAAATATTCATATAATACTATATGTGACAAACAACTCATTAAGTCGGTCGTATTAAGCGGCTCTGTCCACTCAAATTGAATACACAGTAAGTTTCTCTAATTGCATATAGCCTAGCATCTCCAAAGCACCTTCCCGTCAACGACTTACTCCTCTTAGTAATTTACCTACATCAGCTGCTATGTACAGACTAAGAAAGTGGTATTTACAAAGTTTTTTTCCACAAGGGGGTGATCCAGGTCTGCATGAGGTGTGAGCATGCGCCATGTCAACAGAAACAATATGATATGTAGTGATAAAAACTACCTTTGCTTATGCAGCTGGTATTAAAATGACATAAATATGACAACAAAAAGGTAGGAGGCTGAACTTTTTCCATCCATGTAAAAGTCCTTCTCATGTTTGTGTCTCTGCCCTTTGCGATTACAGTCTGCTACTCCTCTAGAGCCGTGGTTCTCAAACGCTCATGCAAGTACCGGTGCTAGCACCTCGGCTAGCTTTAGCAAAACTAACAATTTTTAGTAGTATTTATGAAACGAAATGTCTAATGTTTGCTTATGCACATGTAACACATGATTTCAAAAATCAATTGGAGGGCACTTTGTCGCCATCTGGAAGGGTGGGCATTTATCATATCGTTTATCATTAATTGTGATAAACGTCTTATAAGATTTTGATTTAATGTTGTCTTGATGAATTCAAATTAATAATGTTTAATAATCTCTAAAACTGTCCCTATTGTCAAGATTAGTATTTTCACAACTTTTCTCCAGTTTATTCAATGAGAATATCAACAAATATTCGTAAATCTGGAAATATGATTAAATGCAGTTATCAAGAACAATGTTTGTGGGTCTGTGATTGCAGCGTCATTCACTCACAATTTTCATTTTGAGTGACACTTCATTTTAGTTGCCTTAAAATGAAATGTTAAATTGTTCTCATCATTTTTATCACACCACAAAATATTGTGATGAAACCTTAAGTCCATGTCTCTCACCCCTACCATCTAGTGGATGGTGTTATGCCAAAAGATGCGCTAATTTAGCTGATTTCCATACTAAATACATAGATTTATGAAAATGTTTAATAATTTTACAATCAATTTGAAAACAAAAAGTTTATCCAGAACTTTAATTGTAAATAAATTCAGGCCAGAAGCATGTTTAGTCATTCCAATAATGACCAATTACTGTTAGCAAAATAAGGCAATAATGAATTTCCTTGCATCTTGTTCCTTTGATCACTGTGAACAGGTTAACAAAAAAAATCTCTAAAAGTTTAAATAAAATTATTTTTTCCTGCACGTATCACTCACTCTATATGCAAGGAAGCCATGTTGGAATTTGACTGGTGAGAAAACACAGACTTTCCACATTTTGAATTCTAACATCAAGTGAACTTTTTGTTCATTTTTCAGTCTTATTGGAGAATATTTACAGTTATAAAATGTTTAAGAACCACTGCTCTAAAATATTTGCTTTATCCTTAAAACATTCAATTTAAGGCTTCTACTAATTTAATGAGAATGATTGTGTAGCTAAAAATGTATTACATATATTCTCTTAAAGACAATCTGACCATGTGAAATAATTTCAGAATTTTTTGTTTCTCAAATGGAGAATTTTGTTTGTTTTTTCTTCCAGAAACGTTAATCTGTTAGCTTCCTTTTGCTGTTATTCAGTATGATTACAAATCACAGTGATGCCTTGAGCTTTAAAAACTCTCGAAATCTCCCTCTCATGATTGTAAGCTTACGCCAAACACACACACACACGCTGTAAAAACCCGAATACACATTATCGTCAGACAAACTTTCCCTGAGGCAACAGCTGGCAGCTGGTTTCTGTCCAACTATCTAAGCTCTGTCTTAGCAGCAATCCAACCAGCCCAACGACTAGATTTTTTTTTTTTTTTTTTCCTTTTTTTTCTGAAAAAATAGCCATCCACAAAACAGGAAATTATCTTTGTGTATGTCAGCCTACAAACTTCACAGGTCCAAAAAAAATCAGAGAGCCCAACAAAGAGCGTTTGTTGTGGTTCAGTCAGAGCCTGCGCACACACCCCCTTGTGGTCCATCGATACTCTTGCATGCTGTACACGTTTAGCAAAAATAGAGCGACTCCTCATAGCACGTCTCAGTGCATGTGTGTACATGTTGCATATACACATATCTGAGGGGAGGCCTTAACATCCTCTTTATTATTACTTTTATAATTAAACACTCTTAGAAGTATTTCTGTCTATATACAGTAGAAGTCAAGCATTAGATAATGTTTGACTTGTACATCTTATGCTTATCATATTTAACTATGTAGAATTATACATACATTCTTCTTTCGTTACTTTTTTACAAATGTAAAACCCCCTACCATCTGACTACCCAGCATCCTCTTGTTTTTTTCTTCCCAAAGTGCACCATCATTCTCAAACTAAAAGATTTCTGCCGAAAGATTTGTCTTCATATGTTTTGAATATTTAAGATTCCTTCTTTCACATAACACAGAATTTACAGATCGCTCAACTCCCGCCGTGACCCAAAAGTGTTTCTACTTCCTGTGAGCTCGCTCAATATTTTTTGGATGATTTTGCTGTTAGAATTTATAAGCCAACAAAAGTTCATAGCTATTTACAATAAGAGTCCATCGCTGAGGGATGAGTAAAAGATGCAAATCTTTGAGTACTGTTGTTACCATGTGGACGTGTGGGAAAGTTATGATGATGATGACGAGGATGAGGATGATGATGAGAGGGAAATGACATCTATCAAGCTGTCTTTACTTTCAGAAAGTGTTACAAGAAGTAGATTTCAGTGATGGAAAACATTTGGATTCCACAGTTGTGGAAAGGATGAAAATGAGCGAGATGTTTGTGGGGGAAAAAAACAAAACAAAAAGAAAACAAGGTTTGAGATTCTGGTGATCCAGCAGCAGATTTCTATTCTATGAATCCAGATATCCAGTTATGGCTGACATTTGGTTTTTGCAAGCCAGGAGTAACGAAAGAGGTGTAGACAGAGGGGAAGATGTGATTATCCGCCTCCCTCCTGAGGGTCCGGAGAGTCAGGGTGTGAGGTTTGTGAAAGCCTTCGTTTTGAGTTGAGGAGAAGGCAGCTGAGTTTTTAATCATCCTGTGCTTAATGAGTCTGTGTAGAAGGGACAAAAAAAAAAAAGGATTCCTTCTTCTCCTCCTCCTCAGCTATGACACCTCACTCCCGAACACCTCCAGCACCAGCGGGGTGAGCTGCATGCTGTGCTCAGGCTGGAAGGATAGCGAGCGGTACTGCTTGGAGTGCTCTTCGTTCAGGCTACGCAGGTCGGCCAGTTTCTGGATCATCTTGGCGTAGAGGAGGCGTCCGCCCGGGTGGTTGACCCGGATGTAGGCCTGCAAGGCCTCCGACAGACGGTCCTGCAGCTGCTCTATGCGGGCGTGGTCCTGAACACCGGGCCGGTCTGTAATGGAGAATCAGAGGGGGTCTCATTTTGTCACCTTCCATTCACAAAAATCTATTTAGGTTCTACAGATTTTATGTTGTAAACCAACACCATGTAGCGGATGAAACAGTATTAGGGTCAGACTCAGAGTTTTTTTTAGTTTTTTTAAATTATGACAAAAAAGTTAATATTACCAGGAGAAAGTTGTAAAAAGCAATTGCAATAAAAGCAAAGCTTTGATTGAGTTATGAAAATCTGACCTGAACAGCTCGTCTAGTCCGTGACACTTTCTTAGAAACAGTTGTTTGCACAATTGTTTCAAAGTCCTGATGCTGATAATAAGTTGATACTGATGCGTTAAAATAACATATCAGATATCAAAGCATAACTTCACAAGATGCTCAACTTTCCTCATTTAAATGTATTATTTTTGTGTTGGAGTTATAATAAAATTACTATGTCATTCTTCTAATATTACAATGCTATTCAGGTAAAATTATTCTTGTGTTATTTCAACTTTATTGTAATATGATTTTTTCTTATATTGTTATGACTAAATTGTCATAAAACGATGACATGTGGTCGTACAAATTCTCGTGGTATCGTAACTATTCTGTTAATATTATGACTTTACTGACCTTCCAGAAGGATAATAGCCCTGAACAGCTAACATAGATTGGCCACTCCAGACCTAAATTTGATGAGAAAGCTGTCTGGACATGAAAGTTGATATTCACTGATGCTGAAATGAAGTAAAATGTGTCTAAATGAGAACATCATGTCAACAAACATAAAGTTCTACAAACTGTTCATTTAGGGGGTCTGACTTCAAACATGTCATGTTAGATTTTCACCATGCACTTACACCGTGATATGTCACATAAAATGTCCCATTAAAGTACTTTGAAGGTTTGGATTGTAATGAAAAATCCCACTTTTGCAAGACCCTGAAGGAAAGGATGAGAGAGTAGCAGGGATTCACTGCAGCTCCTCCTTCAACTGTTCTCTACAGGGCTGTTCAACAGTCAGGTTTTATATCTGTTTTTGATGTTAAATCAGGGAAAAAGACGACCAACATCAGCTACTGCCATATTAGCACATGCTGAACAGATACAGTTGTTTTCCAGGAAATTATTCTCATCTGCAACTGGAAGCATCATGTACTCTCCATTTTTTGGGCGAATGTAGGTCAAACAGCAAAGTTGACACCAAAACAAATTCTGAGGCGTGCTGTGGCAACACGTCAGCTTTTGGTAAACCTCGTGACAACCCAGCCCTCCCCCAATCGTCCTGCTGAATAAAAAGGCAAAAGGCCTCATCTTAAATGGCAGCAGCACCTGGAGACAGCAGGCAGATGGCCATGAGCAGCACATGCTCCTCTTCATGCAGGTTGAGCTTCTTCAGACCAACTTGGAACTTCACCAGCGGCTCCAGCAGCTCCAGGGTGTGGCCGGCTGCAGACAAAAAACAAACAAAAATAATCAGAGTTATCACTGCAGAAATTAGTTGCTCTATGTTACTTTAAAACAGAGAAATATTACAGGGCTTTCAAACAAGAAACAGGGAGTCAGTGTGGAGAGCACTGCATCTTGCTCTGTGTGCAATAGGGAACACAGTGTTCCCTATTGCACACAGAGGTTGTTTTACAAGTTCCATGAAAATACCTTAAGTCAAAAACCCTCAGTGTGAGTCCAGCAGGGGGTAGAGAAGCAGCGTGTGAGTGGGCTCTTATATAAGATGAGAGAAATTTTATCTCATCTGTCACATCAACTCCAACAATGAACACTTTTCTATCCCAGAGTTTCTCCCTGAGCCTCCGAAGTTTTGACAGATTTCCTGATACAGCAGCCTTCATGAGAAGAAATGCTTCTAATAAAATGATCCTCAAACTAATTGACTATTATCAAAAGAAAACACATGAATAACAGTAAAAATAAGTAACTCCCAGTAGCTGGGTGAATTTCATTCACTTTTCATGGACAACGATGTGAAAAGCACCTTTTGTGACGTCATTGATGCAGTATTTAAAGTCGGGTCCCCCGCAGCTCCAGGACATGTCCTCCAGGCTGAACGACTGGTTTGAGCGCAGCATGATGATCTCAATGGCACTCGACTTCAACAGAGCAATCTGGTCCTCTGCGGTCAGTTCTCTGCAAAACATACAACAGGTGCAAATGCAGCAAAAAGGAAGAAAAAAACCTAAACAAGAAGTTTGTTTTGACAAGCTCAGCTACACTATTTTGCAGTTCCAACTCGTAAAACTGATAGGGTTGAGTTTGTTTTGGTCGTTTAACACAAAAATCAAGAAACTTATCTCATAACTGAATGATACCAAGAAAAAAACTCCTATAGACAAGCCTTTCCAGCCAGGAAGATGCTTTTATTTCTAAAATACTCAGGCCTCATTCAATAAATGATGTTCCATCAAATAAAACTGCGTCTGCTAATCATATACTCAGCACAAAAATTAAGGTGTTAATTGTTAATGTTTTTATTGTAAGCATGGCAGTAAATCTTATAGCTATATAAATCTATTTGGCAGAGAGGATCTGGGTGCAACCCACATGGTCAGCTCTGTTTCCTAACCCACTAATGTGTTTTCCTTAGAAAGGCGAGGCCCTTCAAGGGAAATCAACCTATTTTTTCAATGTCAAGTTTATTTGGTTGATGCTTTATACAGAAAACAGATCCTTAACACTAGAAGCTCAAATATTAAAGCACAAAAAACAAGTGATTATATATTAATTTCATTTATGTAGCATGTATTCATACTTAAAAGGTGCAGTATGTAACTTTTATAAACAGTTTGGTTAAAAACTGTCTGTGTAATATCAATGTGGCAGTGTAATATCAGACAGACAATATGTGACAACAAATCAAGGTTTTCCTCCCAGTGATCCTACTGCCATCTGCAGAAATACACCGCATGGTCAGAAACAACCAAGCAGCCAAGCACAGGGTGTTAGTGCTGTCAATTAACTTGTGTACATGCTGCTCATATGTACACTGTACTAAAGCATGCTAAAGCTATGCTTTAGTACATGGCTTTAGCATGTACTAAAGCCACATTGCTCTCTGGTGGTTCACCACAGCATAGTCTGCCACGAATGCTAAGGCTAGTTAGTATAATGGCGGATAAACTTTTTTCTTGAAACAGTAAGTTGTTCATCAGCAAATTGAGCAGAACGTACACAAGCATTATTGGCAGCATTAAGACCCTCCTCTAAAACCAATGTTTCTTTACATATAACTGTCACAACATGGTGACAGTTTTAACAAATATGTAAAAAAAAAATCATTGTTTATAAAAAATTACATACTGTAGTTTTAAGCTTCCTGAGCATTCTACGAAAAACAGACATAGATAATGTAAATATCAGAAGCTATTTTGTAATGCTGTACATGCACAAATGCAAAGCCGATAGCAGGAGTCTGAAACCGCAGTTGGGGAAATGTAAGGAATATGTTTTATATATAAAATTACAAATTGATCTAATTTTCAGAAGCTAAACATTTGAAATACTATTTGAAATGACAAATCATTTAATAGTAATAATACTGAAATTAGATATTTTTAAAATAAATTAGAAAAAAGGAAACATTATATTAATAAATACATGACTAAATACTTAAGCCTGTAGTTAAGTTGGGCCAAAAAGCAAGAAAAAAAGAAAATCAAATTGCAGTGACATTTAGAGGGTTTTAACATTAAGAGGTAAGAAATTTCACTCACCTTTCCTGTGGAGAAAGTATCTAAATGTTCTCACAATGTTCTGATTCTAGGCACACTCATCACATTATTCCAGCCCACAATGAGATCCATTAAAGAGATAACAGCCCTGAAAGTTCTACTTAACCACTTACAAAAGAGAGCATGTGTGAGTGTGTTTCTGTGTCTACGTGGAGCCGATGAAGGTACAGCATGTACGCTGGCTGAGTCATATGTTTACTGAACGTACGGCTCGTTCTTCATTTGTGAAAGAACAAAGGCGGATGGCTGGAAATAAATTCATTGTGGTTGAAGATTTGATAAACAGTGTATTTGTGATTGTTTTCTGAACAAATGCAGCTACTGTTTGTAGTCTTGGGACTTTATTTTATCCCCAAATTTAACACAGCTCCAGCTTTGAATATGTTCATAAATTATATGCAGGAAAAATGTATTAATCTGCAGGGACAGTCACGTACACAGTTGAAACCAGGGTTTCCCCCAGTGTATTATAAGTCTGGTGGCCAATAATGATTCACTTGCCCCATTCCAAGCTACACCTTCCTTGTTAATGTTTTTAGGAAAATAATAAAAAAATAAAATAATCGCTTAATTTTTTAAAAACAAATTTTAAGCCGGATTGCAAGCGTTTTTGTTGCTCTGAGCGTTTGACTGGCAGAGTAGATTTATTCCTAAAAGATATGTATATAGAAGATAGGTTTATAGTTTATGCATTTAAAACAGGGAAAGTGGACCAATCACATCGCTGGTGCCTCTGTGCGTTGCATCGTGCGCTGCTGCTGCTTGATCTCCGAAGTTTACCTCAGCGCGGGTCGTACACGCCTCCTTTCACTCATACTGGACACAGATTGACCTGTATGGATATTTACATCAACCCTTGTGATGAATTATGTTTCTTTCCAGAGTTTTTGATCAAGGTAGGAGTTTAAACCCCACCACGTTAGCTCTGGTTGTGCAGCTCTTTGTGAACCACAGGAAAAACTTGTAATCGTGCTTTCAGAGAGAGAGGTGAGAATGATTTATCTTTGTGAACAAAGAATTATAGGGGGCATTTACATCTCAACACGTTGCCCAGCGTGTGGCTCTGTCTGCACTGATGAAGTTTATGTATGTGGTCCCGGATAGCTGGTGCGTTAGTGGTTAACGAACCAGTGCTAACCACTAATCAGGCAGGTTCAGCCCGCCTTGTAATCACGCATCATTATTATTATTTTTATTATTATTTTTCCAGTTACAAAATGCATCAAACCATATCAAATGCGTTGTCTACTTAGTCAGCCAGAGTCAATGCGAGCGGCCGCATGGAGATCTAAGAAACTCGTCCCATAAACTTGAACAACCAAAACAGTTTCTGTGGCCGATATTAAAAACTCAACAGACACAAAATGGAAGAGCTACTAAAGCCACATTAGCAGCATTTAATTAAATCTCCCGTTTGTTGAGCATCTCTGTGCAGTGCAGCAAATTTAACTCATCATGCAGGGCCGGCCCAAGGCTGCATGAGGCCTTCAGCAGAATCTGACTTGGGGGCCTCTCTTGCTGCTAAAAACATCAGCACCTCTAACAGCTTCTGTGTTAGATTTAGTGAAATCTGGGAGAGGGGGAGTAGTTTAATTCACCAACCTAAAAAGCAATCAGTTATAATTGCAGTTTACTAATTTGTATTTGTAAACAAACAGATATCAAACTCAAATATTAAACTCACAGCATCAAATTGTAGCCATGGTAACAAAACAATCTAACTATGAATATTGTTCTTTGAACAATACTTTTACTTTTACAAAGTAAACTTGCTAGCTTCTTAAAGTATTACATTTAAATGTTACACAATTTAAAACTTTTTAATTTATGTATAGTGAAACCATTAAATCAAATTTAGCAGCATTGATAATCTCAATAAACAAGTGTTACATTTATATATACGTGATCTGTGTTAAAATATTCGCATTTATGGGCCCCCGAAGCCCTTAAGGGCCTTATGGAGCTGCTGACTTAATTTGGATTAAACAGAAGTGAAAATAATAATAACAATAACAATAATAATAATAATAACAATACATTTTGACTGTATTTTTTGATTTGATGTTTTTAAGACTAGTTGTGGGTTTAAATAGCATTTCACTGGCAATGTTTTCCCATAACATAGAATTACCCAGTAATATTTGTACATTTCCTGTCTACTTAACATCTTTTAATCCAAAACACGGTGGACCGCCTCAGCGCCCCGACCACTGGGCTTAGCAAGTTTTCTGGGGGAAATCCTGTACACCAGTGGTCCCCAACCACCGGGCCGCGGCCCAAGAAATAATGAACTACTTCCGGATCTTTTATTTTGAAAATCCTAAACCGGATTTTACCAGTTACGTCTTGAGCGTCAAAATTGAGCCAACTTGCAGCAGAATGAGTAACAAAACAACATCGGAGTACTGTGAACCCTGCTATTTCGAGGTTCACCTTTCACGGTCTCGCTGCTTCGTGGATTTGCATCGTGCATTGTGTTCTGCATTCTGATTGGCTAAACAGTCTCTCCTCTTCTTCTCTACCTGTGTGTCAACAACGTTGCGGTTTAATTTGTACACATACGTAAAACAGCTTGCCAAATTTAACATAATCGATGGTGGCATGTCAGTTTATAAGAATCTTTTTGCCCAGAAGAAAAAAAGAGTGATAACATCTACCGATAACTATGTTCTTCTCTCGAAAAAGCAAACCTGCACCACGGGCTTTAGAAGAAAAAAAAAAAAAAACGCTACAGAGCCGAGTCAGGATGCAGCGGCTCAGTCAGAAGAGCAGTGAAATACACGTGAGTCACTATTTGTCCTACTGTACTTTGTTTTGTTTCATAATCATTTTTTATTTTTTTCCGTTCTAATCCAATAACTCAGGTCACGGTGGGGCGGCGCTGATCTCCGCAATTCGGGCACGGGAATCCGCTTTCAGTTCATATTAAAGTTATTATTTTACAGTACAGTTGTTATTTGTAAAAAATAAAAAAAATAAAAAAAATTGTTTGTACAGTACTTTTTATTTGTTAAACAAATGTTTGGGCCTGTAAAAATGTTTTGTTCTTTGGTTTCAATGTATTATGGATTATTTTATTGTATAATAATTGTAAAAAAAAATAAAGGTTCCTACTTCGCGGATTTCGCCTATCACGGGTTCTTTTTGGAACGTAACCCCCTCGTTTTTCGCCCCGTTCCCCCCGGACTCGATACTTACGGCGACACCTCCCCCCTCCCCCCGGTCCGCAGCAAAATTGCGAAGGGCTGACCGACTAAAAAGGTTGGGGACCACTGCTGTACACTATATAAAAGCAAACATTTTGTTGTGAAGAAATTGTGTTATGTTTCTGTACAATGATAATGTAGGCAATCTGATGCTGATAAACCTTATGACTTTATGTAAAATCGGAATAAACTTTTCTGTTCTATGACAATTAAGATGACCAACTTTTGTTCTATTTGCTAAATGCCAGAATAATGAGAGAGAGAATTTTAAGGCAATATTTTATTGCTTTATTCAAATAGAAAAAAAAGGGAATTGGCCTAAGACAGGAAAACCTTATTCTGATTTTATGTCAGACAGTGTGAAAAAAAGGCATGTTTCTTTTTATTTAGTGTATGCAAACTTCTGGTTTCAACTGTATTGACATGCCTGGTAAAGAGGTGAATCTCTTACTAAAATATTAAGAAAAAATCTACTTAAATAGTTTTAAACAAGAAATAATTGTTTTATCAAAAATATAATAATAATAATCACCAGTGCCACAGTATTGGTATGCATTTTAAACTTACAACTTTACTTTTGAAGATCATTGGCCAAAAGATGAGAATGAGAAATGTCACAAAAGCAAACTTTAGACAAAAGAACTTTCCTCCCTATCATCAAAAATGCAAACATTTTGGAGATCAAAAGTAAAACTGTGAGTTTGATCAGAAGAGAGAAGTATAATTGTGGTGATAATTGTTATTAACAGTACTTAATTTTAAATAATAATCTGGAGCCCCCCCTGTTGTTCACTTTAAAATGGAAATAGTTCAGAATATCTGGTCAAAAGAGAACAAACTGTTCAACTTTAACATAGCATCTCTCTATCCCCTGTTTTTTTGGTGTGCTGCCTCTTTTTGTGTGTTTCTTTTTTATATGGTTCAGCTCAGCTTTTAACCACAGCCAGTTTTGAGTGTATTCTTGGAACAGCTTGTTTGTTTTCACCTCTCCCAATAATGTCCTGCATACGTGTGGGCAGCCGATCATTGTGTTCTTTGTGTAGGTGGGAACCTCATTCAGGTTGCTGTGTGTGCATGCCGCCGCTTTCATGTGGCAAATTTTACAAGAAGATAAATCAGAACCGGAACAAAACAGCAGGAAGCAACACTGTTACACAGTGATCCTTGTGGTTTGTGAGGCACTTTGAAATGCCTTGCTGTTGAAATGTGCTATACAAATAAAATTTGATTGATTGATTGATTGAGGTGTTTTTGCTGTTAAAAGTCATCCACTCAATTCGGGCAGCCTGCAAAATCCCAAGATGTATTTCAGATATATTCATTATTTGAGTCAGCTATGCTTTATTGACTAATGAATTACTCTTAAGAAACTGGTCAACTATTTGACTTTCAATGACAAATTATGAAAACCTTTGTCTCCGTTTGTAGAAGTAATGCAGAAGCTGGATTTCTTTGCCTGTTTGAAACTTTTTATCTTCATAATAAAAAGTGCAATAACTTCTTCCAGCTGAACAGAAACAAAACAGAAATTATCTTTGGACCCAAAGAGGAACGAGCCAGAGTCAACAAACAGTTTGACATATTACAGCTAGAAACTAGAGATCAGCCCCAAAACCTGGATGTAGTGATGATGACCTGATCATTCAGGGTTACATAACGACGGTTACAAAGTCAGCAATTCAGTACCTGAACATGTCCAGGATTAAAGGACTAATGTCCCACCAAGACCTAGGCAAAAAAAAAAAATCCTTCATCTTCATACCTGAATCCTGGTATCATCTTGGCAAATCCAATGACTTTCTGGATGCTGTAGGAGACCAGGTCAGCGAGGTGGGGCAGCATGGAGAGCTTGGTGTCCTCCTCGCAGGAGTCAGGACTGCTCGCTCCATCCTGGTACATCATCAGCAGGTTGCTGAAGTTCATCTTGGTGTCCACAGATTCTGCTCCAGCAGATCAAGAAGGATTTGAAGCAAGAATATGATGAGGAAGGCAACAAAGTAGCAATAAGCAATAAGGATTTTGATAAGCTTTAATAACCGATAAAGCTCTAAAGATATAACTTGATAACAGAGGAAAAGTGATGCAACTGGAGACTGGAATCATAACTTTTTCTAAAGTTGTTCTAAACAGATTTTGTTTATGTTCCTTAAATCCATTAAAATAAAAACTGAACAAAAACTTTAAATGTTCTAAGTGAAACAACAAGAGTAGCTTTGATCAATTCAACTTCTGCTTGCAGGCTGACAGCGATGCTGAATCTAAAGAGTCAAGTTTGGACCTTGGTGATGTTAACCCTGAATGGTGAATGAGAAGTGCAGAAGTGAATGAGTCATCCTGTATCTCACCAGGTGAGTGATTGAACGAATCAGAGGAGGCGTCAGACAGCGAGTGAAGGGAGGCGGCTCTGCTGGCGCTGCGTGTTACTGGGCCGTCACGTACTGGAGGCTGCAAGCATGCAGAGAAACAGACATTAATATGCTCAGAGCAGCTTCTCCTGCCTCTCAATCTGAGTTATGAATTGAAAGGATGTTCGCACTAACATTACCCTGTCAAACATTCGACTGCTCTGAAACTGGCTTTTACTCAGCCACTGTTCCCACTGTTTGTCCCGTTAACCATTCAGCTGGCAAATGTGTAATGTGGGTGGATCTCCTCGGAGCTAAAGTCTCCAAGCTTCAGAGTTTCTGCATTACAAAGAAATCCTCCCCCACAACTCTGTCAATCAGCTCCTTCAGACTAGCCAGTAGCAAATAGCAAAAACCTGGTGGATCTGCACATCAGCTGAGTTCATTCTAGGAGCTTCTTCTTAGTGAAACGCTGGTAAAAATGTTGTTTAAGGGTTAATAGAAGAACCATGTTGTGATGACTTCCTGAAGGCGGAGTTTCAGAAAGAGAAGGAGTTTTTAAAGTAATTTAGCTCCCAATTTCAAGGTGCTAAATTACAAAGTACTGTAAGTTTTCTTTTCAAGTCATATTTGATATTTTTAGCATTTTCTTTAACAACTGAAGTTAACATCGTAACTTGATTGTGCTATAAAATGGCACTAACACATAATACTGCCTCTTTAAGCAGTGAATACATAAATCATGTTATTCTCCTTATTAAGAGAAATTTGACCTCTGAAAGTATGAGCATGTGGAAGCTTGGCACAAGAATGAATGAAACATTGAATATTTGCGACAGTGAGAGGAGCAGTTTTCACCTGAACTGCCTGGAGCTGAGACGCTGCTATGTACTCCTGTAATAGAGATGCATTCTTTTGCTTATCTAAGGATTAAGTTCAGGTCTACTTATGTAAACAAATCTGACTAGTTGTTACCAAGGGATTTATTTTATTTATCTCAAACAAGCCCTTTAGATCCTTTCTAATTCCCTCTTTAGTTCCCTCACAATGTTGAGATCCGTGGCCAAGAATCTTTTTTTTCTTGTGTGGATTACTTGACTGCTTCATCTTGAAAGCCTGCAGTTCACTCCTAGTTTAATGCAATACCTGCAACTCAATATTCGGAAACCTCACTCATGTGCTACTCGATTAGAGTGTGCCTGTGGCTCCCTGCAGAGCGCCCGGTGATACAATCATACTTGACACTAATAAATCAAAGAGCCTGTGAGACTTTGTCAGATATTCCAGCTATTCTTTACTCTCCCTCTCATTCGCTCTGGATATTACTGTTGTAGCAGGCCGCTGGGAGACTGTTGTCTGATGTAGTTAGAAATATTTTGCACATCTCTTGGTAACGTGTGCTAGAGATGATGACAGCAGCAGTCATAATGTCTCAAATAGAAATACAGTGATGCACAATGCCTTGCAAAAACAATTAGGACCTTTTGAACATTTACACATTTTTTACAGTCACAACCTTCAATTTATGACAGACACAGACCTGTCACGATAACAAATTTTGCTGAACAATAAATTGTCCCAGAAGTTATTGCGATAAATGATAATATTGTTATTTTGAGAATATTTTTTGATCAACTGATTAATAATTGAATAGCAAAAAAAATAATAGGATATTCATTTACAAGATTTCAACCGGGTGAAACTGTGTCACTTGAGGAGTTCTGGGTAGAATATATGTACAAAATGTTCTTATTTTTTTTATTTTAAACAAAAATGCTTAAATTTTATTTACCTTTCTGGCTTAATTATTGCTCGGACAATGTTGTTCTCCTAGAAACTGACTTTTTTTTTAAGAGTCTCTACATGCCAGTTTACGATTATTTCAATGATCAATTCATCACGATTAATTGTTTCAGCTCTACATGAGCTGATATGTGAAAAAGTTCATTCATTGTTTCAGTTGAGTGCTGATTGGCTAGAAGGATATCAGAATTTGAAGAGGACTAACCCTGAAGCGTGAAAAATCAGAATAGGAGGCATCGTAGGTCTTGTGGTGAGCTTCCACCAAGCTGGAGATCATCCGCGCCTGCTCCTCGTTCAGACGTGGCCTCTGCGCCTCCCGTGCTGCCTCCTCTTCTTTCCTCTTCATTATCATTTCCCTTTTCCTCTGCACTTCCTCATCTGTCAGTATGACTGCAACAGGCAGATAGATGGAGGGACAGGTCACAAGCAATGAAGTAACTCCACATTTTCAGAATACTACTGAAGATCGATTAGACCACAGGTGTCAAACTCCAGTCCTCAAGGGCCAATGTCCTGCAGTTTTTAGATGTGCCACAGGTACAAAACACTGGAATGAAATGGCTTAATCATCTCCTTCTTGTGTAGATCAGTTCTCCAGAGCCTTGCTAATGACCTAATTATTCTGTTCAGATGGGGTGCAGCAGAGGCACATCTAAAAGCTGCAGGACACTGGCCCTTGAGGACTGGAGTTTGACACCCTTGACTTAGACGTTACTTAAAAATATACTATTTGCACATAGGGTCAGTGTAAGCAGCAATGTCACACATTTGTACTTTAAGAAGGTCAGTTAAAAACAAAGCCAATTCCTTCACTCCTTCAATGCAATAACTGTGTCCGTACATTTGTCCCATAGTAAAATTCAAGCATTTTCAAAGTAAGTTTTCAACTTTTTCCAGAACTACATGTTGGAGATAAAAACAAAATGACTGAACTAAAAGGGCAGTTTCAATTCACTATTTTATGATATCATTTTTTACTGTAATTAGTAACATCTTAGTTAGTTAGTATTATACATTCTAAGATAAGATAAGATAAGATTTATTTGTCATTGTCATCAACAGATTACAACGAGATTGAGATTTGCTCGACTCGAGTTAAGATGCAGGTTATGTGTATATACGTAGTATACAAAGATAAAGAAATGAATAGTACAAAATGAGAAATAAATAGACATCAGAAGATGGTTGCAGCGCCTGGAGGTGTCGCAACAGAATCTACATTTATAACAAAGTGGTGTCAAGAGCAGAAGTCCTTATGCCTTTGAATTTAGTGCCATGATTGCCATCGGGTAAAAACTGTTTTTTAGGCGATTTGTCCTGGTTTTTATTGCTCTGTATCTCTTGGCTGATGGCAGCAGCTGGAAGAGACCATGGCCAGGGTGTGAAGAGTCATTTAAAATGTCCAAAACTTTCTTGTGGAGCCTGGAAGTGTAAATCTGTTCCATAGTGGGGAGGGGGCAGCCTATGGTTCTCTCTGCTGCCCTAACAACTCTCTGGAGCGCCTTCTTGTCCGCAGATGTGCTGCTGCCGTACCAGACACATACCGTACGTGAGCACACTCTCTATGGAGCAGTGATAGAAGGCCTGCAGCAGGTCTGAGGGGAGACGGTTCTTCTTGAGTATTCTCAGAAAGTACAGTCTCTGCTGTGCCTTCTTCAACAGCTCCTTGGTGTTGGTGCTCCAGGTTAGCTTGTCCTCCAACTCCATGCCCAGAAACCTGAACACTGGGACCCTCTCCACACAGGTCCCACTGATGGTGAGAGGCTGGATGTCCGTTTTGTTCTTCCTGAAGTCGATCACCAGCTCCTTTGTTTTGGAGGTGATGAGGAGCAGGTTATTGACTTTGCACCACTCTGACAGCCGCTTCACCTCATCCCTGTACTCCAGCTCCCCCTTCCCGCCTGAGATGAGACCAACAACAGTCGTGTCATCTGCAAACTTTATGATCTTGTTGTTGAGGTGGTTGGAGACACAGTCATGAGTGTAGAGGGTGTAGAGAAGTGGGCTGAGCATGCAACCCTGTGGCGATCCGGTGTTCAGGCTCAGAGCAGTGGAGGTGTGGGGGCCCAGTCTGACCCTCTGGGAGCAACCTGTTAGGAAGTCCAGGATCCAACTGCAGGTGGCTGATGGGAGCCCAAGGTTTGCTAGCTTGGACACCAGACGTTGGGGAAGTATAGTATTAAATGCTGAGCTGAAGTCCACAAAGAGCATTCTGACGTAGTTCCCCTGCTTCTCTAAGTGGGTCAGGGCAGCATGAAGTGCAGTGGATACAGCGTCCTCTGTGGACCTCTTTGCTTTGTAGGCAAATTGGAGAGGGTCCAGCTCAGCAGGCAGGCCAGCGAGGATGTGACTCCGCACCAGTCTCTCGAAGCACTTCATGATGATCGGTGTGAGTGCCACTGGGCGGTAGTCGTTCAGGGTGTTGATGTTGGTTCTTTTCGGCAGGGGGACAACGGTAGAGGACTTTAGGCAGGGAGGGACAGTGGCTTGAGACAGGGACTGGTTAAAAATCTTTGTGAAGATTCCAGCCAGTTGGTCTGCACAGTCTTTAAGCACCTGTCCCGACACACCGTCAGGTCCCACAGCCTTCCTTGGGATCACCTTCCTCATCACCTGCCTCACCTCACTCTCCTCTACTGTGAGAGCAGAGCTGCTGTGGACAGGCAGCTGTGATGGAGCTGTGGTAGGTGTCGCCTCAAAGCGGGCAAAGAAGATATTCATCTCCTCTGCCAGGGAAGTGGTTCCCTCCGTGCATGGCTGGTTGCTGGATCTGTAGCTTGTAATGTGCTGGACACCCTGCCACACCTGCCTGGTGTTGTTGCTCCTGAGCTGCTTCTCTATTCTCCCTCTGTATGATGCCTTAGCTTGGCAGATGCCTCTTCTCAGGTTGGCTCTGGCAGAACTGTAGAGTGCTTTGTCCCCAGACCTGAAAGAAGCGTTCCTGGCTTTCAAAGGGCCCCGGACCGGGTTGTAATGGGGACACGTTTCCGCAGGGGGGTGTAAGCAGGGATCAGTAGCAGGGACACGTGATCAGACTGGCCCAGGTGTGCTAAGGGTTTAGCCCTGTACGCTTGTCTGATGTTTGTGTACAGCTTGTCCAGAGTTTATCACCCCTGATTGTGCACTTTACGTGTTGATGGAATTTGGGGAGGACTGATTTCAGATCAGCATGATTAAAGTCCCCAGAGACGATGTGAACAGCCTTGGGGTACTTGTTCTGGTTGTTGCTGATAGTATCATGCAGGAGTCCCACGGCCGAGCTAGCGTTAGCATCCGGTGCTATGTAAACCGCAGTGAGTAGAATGGCGTTAAACTCACGTGGGAGGTATCGGGGTCTGCATTTAATTGTGATGAACTCCACGCCGGGAGAACAGTGGCTAACAACTACTGTGGAGTGCGTACACCAGCTGTTATTTACATAAACGCATAGTCCACCTCCTCTTTTCTTACCGGAGCTCGCTGATCGGTCCTGTCGGTGTGCTGTGTAGCCTCCTAGCTCGATCTCTGGGTCCGGTATGGTTGGATTTAACCACGTCTCCGTGATCAACAGAATGCAGCATTCCCAGATGAGGTTGCCAGTTGCAATCCACAGCTTCCATTCGTCCAGTTTGTTACCGAGAGACCTCACGTTGGAGAGAAAAATGCTTGGTAGCGGTGGTTTGTGTGGCTGTTTTCTGAGCCTCGCTAACACGCCGCTGCGACACCCCCTCTTTTGTTTACGATCTCTGCGCCGTCGCCCTCTCGTAGATACTGGGATTGTAATCCAGGGAGAGCCCGGTGTCCGAGCAATATCGACCGGAATGTTGTTGTGGACATGGAAAAGCTCCTGTGACAGACTTCCCCCGATTGCTTGACCAATGGCCAGTAAATTTTGTCGGTTGTAGGTGTTTTTAACCGAGCAAAGTGGAAAAGACGAACTTCGAGTCGGTGAGCACAGAGCTGCTGCATCTACGCGCGCCGCCATCTTGAGGTACAATACTGGTAAAATAAAATCTAAAAATGTTATGTCTTGAAATGTATGTCTTACACAGATTCTATACACCTGATTGCTGCAATAAAGTTACAAAAAATTCTTTAAAATGTTCTTGCTAAATTTTCTGGCATTAAGCAATGATAAATCATTTGGGAAATTCTAACTGACCTAAAACAAAGAGAAATTTGGTCTTATTTAACTGCAAACAGTAAGAATTTTTTTATGTGTTTTTTAATTATCTTTAAATGTCTGGTTTCAACTGTAAACAGTTGAAACCAACTGTTTCAACTGTTCAGAGTTGCATAAACCTTCCAAGTTTATGCTCTGAATCAAGCGCTAGATTGCACTTTATTACTAAACTGTGCAGCTTTTATATACAAAAATCAAGCACTTTCCAAACATTGAAAGCATCCAATTGAAATGTAATCATTTTCAAGAATTTTAAGCATCTGTACGAACCCTGTGATATCCTTCCATATTCAGCATTATTTTTTGTATTCTTGCTTCTTTCCTGCAAAGCTCTACTTTTTGGAGGATGAATGTTGAGATCCCCCAGATCTCAAACCCTGTGCTTCTGAACTGACACCAAAGAACTGGAGCGCAGACGTTGTGGATGTAGGACAGCAGCCAGAAAACAAGGAGGAGGAAGTTTAAATCACCGCTTCCCAAGGTTTACTCTTCAACTGGAATGTGAGATCTCTGAATACAAAAACTGCAGTACTATAATAAGTGGTTCACCACATTATTACCTCTAAAGTATCTCTACCAGTCTTACAGACTGTAAGGTAGACAGTCAGCATTACTGAGGGGGGATGAAAACACTGAGTAATTATGCAAATTCTATTATATAATCCAGGACATTTTACAGTGAAGGAGATAATCTGCAGCCTGGATCTGGAACATTTGAATGCAAGTTTCTGTTTCTATTACGGTATCAGATTCTGCATCTCACGTTTTGCTTCTCCAGTGAGTCAACTTTTCCGTTCATGATCTTGTTCTTTGAGTTTTTAGCATGATGCACCGTGCCCTGCAATGACACGCCACTCAGGTCTACTCTGGATCTTCACAACCAGAACCAAACATGGAGAAGCAGCTTCAACGTTTATGTACCACAAATCTGGAACAAACTTCTAAAAAACTGCAAAATCTGCTGAGACACTTTAGTTTCTTAAAATAAAAGGCTTAAAACTCAGCTGTTTTCAGCTGAGTTTTAGCTAAAAATTTTTGCTAAACAATTTAGCTAATTTTTTAGCTAAACTGAAATCAATAATTGATTGAAATTAAAATTTAATCAAAAAGAAAAAGAGTAGCCTTTGAATCAAAGGCAAAGAGTTGCCTTGATTCATAATAATTGGTAAATTGATCAACATATTTGAAGTATATTTGCTTAATGCAATGTTTATTTCTCGTTCCATAATTGGTGGCTGCATTGTGTTTTTGTGATGTAAAGCATTTTGAACTGCCTCGTTGTTGAAATGTGCTGACTCCTGAGAACTGGGTTAGTGATACAGTGGGAACAATCAGCTCACCTTAAATTCAAACAAGGTAAAGGAGGTCATTTCTACAGTTAGGCAGGGCAAGAAAAAAATGTACCAGAAAGTGCAGCATGCTCCTTTAGATGATGTTTCACAGGTAAACCACCTCAAGCAGCCTGTGTGAGTTTTATGGGAGTTCAGGTAAAGATAGATGCATCTTTCGGTTTTTTTAATTTTTCAAAACATATCTGTCAAAAATATCCCTATAAAATAAATAAATAAATAAATAATAATAATAAAACAAATAAATCTGCAACTCCCTTTATGCATGGCTTTGTTTACTGCTAGCTATAGAAGAATCCTTCTGTGAACACCAGGGAGAGAAAAAAACAAACAAAAAAAAACAATAGTTTGTGCTGAAGCCTGTCCCCTGAAAACAAACAATCTGATAAACTAAATAATTACTGCTAATAAAACATGGACACATACTATTGCATCTTTCTGTTTCAGTGCCCAACTACATAATAACACTGAAGGCACATAGCATGAACATTTTTACAGTTAGTCCACTTGAAATCCACATGGAAGTGTGTTCCGACTGCTATAGCGATGCACTGCGCCTGAATGCCAAGACTCATATTAATCTCTTGACTCTTTGCCACAGTAAACAATTAGCCACGAGGTTCTCAACTATGCAGCAAAGACAGACTGACAGACAGCATGACTCCCAGACAGATTAAAGCAGCCAAGCTGTTATGGCCCAGGCCCAGAGAGATGGGGTCACAACATGCAGAAATATGTTGGCAAATCTGCCATTTTGGCAGCAAAATATAAACAGAAAAATAGCCAACTGTCATAATCTGCAGAGCATTTATTTATAATTAAGCAGTTTAAGACAAACAGAGAGCTCAAGCTTTGTTTTCTGGTAATTAGCTCAGTTAGAAGTCCTCTTAATCTGTTCTAGATGAAGGATGTAAGATAATGTTTCGTGTTTATTCATCAATAAAAGGTGGGGGTGCGGTAGTCAAGGGATGTAAATGGTCTTCTGGACTCAGCGTCTCAAACATTTAAACACAGTGATAGACTTCCCTCATTCTACTACTAACCTACTCCCTGATTCACAAACACTCAAAAACTTCTTTTTAAGGCCCAAAATAATTTACAAGCAGATCCATCCTAGGAACAGACACCTACTGTATCTACTTCAGCTTCTGATCTGTTCTACCTGGCAGATGTTTGAAAAAGCTAAAGGATCTATTTTCTCAATCTATTTGATTTTCAATACGTTTCATTGCAAATACTGAAGCAATCTTAGTCACAAGGCCCCAAAAAGCAAAGACATTATTCTGCTAAACAGGATTAACTAGGCTTTTATTTCTATTAAGCCCCTGTCATTAATTAGGCTTTGGGTGCACTCCAGTGTCCTTCTATTCCCCAGCCAGAACCAGACGGCCAAGCCTCACTTCTTGTGGTAAGGATATTCAAGTACGAAGGGAGTAATTGTGAATAGGCAGAGTTTGGTTCAGAGTTTGGCATGGGAGATCAAAGCAGCTATTCTCAGACTCGAACTTGATTGGACAAGTTCTTCTCTCGCCAAGTCGGAAAACTGGAGGCATCATTAAAGACGGTGTTCACAAAAGAACGTTGAAAGGAACATCTTGACCACCCAACAGCGCTTTGGCAAAATATTCAGCAGTTCACCAAAAGACAGTAAGTTGGCATTTTAAAAGTAGCTGACTGGATGTGGTGATGTTGTGCCTGGCATGGCAAAAAAGCATCAAAACAAAAGAATGGAATAAAAGCACACATGGATAGACAAATTAAATAAATAAAAACAAAATGAGGTTTTGGTCAACACTTCCAAAGCCAGAGATGTTGATAAGAGATGCAAAGGCAGAGAACCAATGGGAAGGACACAGAGGTTTGCTGTAGGCTTACACATTAACCAACCAGCCAACCAGTTTAACACAATGGAGGCTGCTAACCTTTAGATTTAGTGTGATATATGTCAAGAACCATTTGGTGTGTAGTCAATTTGTCAATTTGTCCTTGCGGTTAAATTCAGGTCAGTCAGTCATCAAGGCACCTATACATCCTGCATGTGACGCAAAATAGCTTATCAAAAGATCACAATGAGAGCTAACATGGTGTTGACTCAGTACACTCCAAACAACACTTTTATTTCTGAATGTAACCATCAGCTCTTGTGTTTCTTGTTACTTCCCCTCTTGATTGGCTTCTACGGGAAACACAAAATGGCTTCTATAGTTTAGAAAGCAAGATAACATTTTGTCAAGTCACGACCCCAGACATAGCAATATTTATAGCAGACAGGTTACTGCTATAGGTGTATAAAAGTCTAAGGGTATAGTTGGGCTACTTAGCAATATCCAGAGCTTTGAACATCTCAGAGTACCATCTCAACCCATCTGGAATGGAAAGAGCATGACTGGTGTCAAGCAAAAGAAACAAATCAGGTTTTGGTCAGAACTTCCAAAACCAAAGATGTTGGATGTAAAAAGATGTAAAAGACCCAAAGACAGAGAACCCTTATAGAGCCACCGCACAGTGTCTTTCACCTAAATAGAAAAGGACATCATTATCCAGAGATTGACAAACAGGATAGAAGTGAGGATAGTACAGACCTAGCAATTATGAAAGAGTGGCAAGAAAGCCGTTGCTAAAAGGAAGATTTAAAAAATCTCCTTTGTAGCCACAGACCATGAAGGGAACAGAACAAACATGTGGAAGATGAGAACAAAACTAAATTTTTTGTGGTGAAAAACTAAAACTGCACATTGTCTGAAAACACCACCACAATCATGGTGTGGGGATGATTTCCTTCAGCAGCAACAGGGACGCTGTTGATGGGAAGATGGATGGAGTTGTACACAGGACAATCCTTTGAAGAAACCTCTTAACATGTGCTAGAATGACCCAGTCAAAGTCCAGATCTGCTTCTTGTAAATCTGTGACAGAACTGAAAAATTGCTCTTAGATGCTTTCCACCCAATCTGACTGAGCCACTTTAGAAAAGAAGAATAAGTATGCCACATTTTCAAAAATCATGAATCATTTTCTTTCTACGTCAAAATTTGGGAGTACTTTGTGTTCACATAAAATCCCAATAAAAACATTGAAGTTTTCGGTTTTAGTGTGACAAAATGTGAAGAACTGAGGTGCGAGTACGTTTGGCGAGGCACTTCTTTTAATTACATAGACTGGCAAAGTATGTCCTCTGAACAGTGTTATACTCCATATAACATGTTACCATTTCGGAAGCCACTCAAGCTTTTCCCAAAACTTGTCATCACATCTTCTCATTTTGATAAAAAGAATAATCAGACACCATTTCATGTTTTTAGCCAAAGCAGTCTGAACATCTGTTGATTTCACTAGATAGATGTAAATGTTGCCAAAGAGACAGAAAAAAAGGAGGAGTCAGACAGGGGATGAGGAATTAGGGAGCCACTTGAAGGGCTTTAGCTAGACATGGGAATTCAATCATCTGTGGTCTAAAATGTTTCAAAAACTCTCTTGTAATTTAATCTTGTTCACAAATATTGCAACTTGCACACACACAAACACACACGCATGTGGGGAGGTCTTTTCCTGGCATCTCTCTAACCTGTGTCAAATAAGGACAGGGTGTTTACTAAGAGCTCAGCTGGCAGAGCCGAGAAAGCGCAAGCAAAAACACCCACCTACACACACTACTAATCAGAGTGCATTCGTCTGTGAAACACAACACAGGATTTCTTATATGCAACCACAAAGACATACCATCGATGTGAAACAAAAGGGATCTATTCACTTTATTTTCCACCAATAAATTAGCACCTAAATAACGAAGACTCTTAAAGGGAATTCATGATGTCCACGTCCGCTCGACCGCAGAGCCTGTGTGACGTAAACCTTGTCATGTGTCCCAGTCTGCGAGGTTCCTTCAGGACCCTCTGCGGCCAACCACATGTAGCTCAAACATTTGCAACCCTGTGGACTGAGCGCCCGCACTATGTATGAGCCTGGATCAGTCTCCCTTTCAGGGAAAAAATACCAGACGGGGCAGACCACGAGCAGAAAAACAACGTTGTTGTGCCGTTATCCACACCTTTGCGTTGCTCCTCTCACTAAGTAGAAGGACTCTTGACTGATTACATGTCTGTAGAAGGGAGGCTTCAATCCGACTGGCTCACAGCTGCACAAATGATGCCAAATGCATCTCTGCAAAATCGCAACCAGTTAGCACACTCAAAAAACCATTTAGGAAGAGTAATTTGTTGGAGTAAACCGCCTTCGAAGTGGGAGCACCTCTTCAGATTGGGCTCCTATTTTAGAAAGTAGTTGAAGTGGGGTTTCATATTTGTAACACGCATTACAAAAACAGAAGTTATTGACCATATTTGGGAAGATTAATGACCTGCTGTAAAATAAATGCAGCGTATGTGGTGTGGTTGCACTCAAGACACTCAACTGGAAGATAAATTTGTTTCACTAAAGGAAATGTTAAAAGGCTGACTGCATGTAGGATACTTGTGGGTAGTATTGACAAATCAAATGATGCTTTGATATATTCAAAACAAAAAAAAATTAAGATGCTTTAAAAACGTGCAGCAGCACGATAGAAACTTAGGGAAGCATCTTAAAGTTTTTATAAAAAACATATTATTTAACATATTTGTTAAAACTGTCACTATCTCATGACAGCATAGTATGAAAGAGATTTTAACAACTCTTTAAAAAATATATTAGATTAGTAAAGCTTCTGTTTCTACATAATCAAGCTATTAACCATGCTGGGAGACATAAACCAACATTATTTATTGCAACTTATAAACATGAATCTAGAAGAAGATTATAAATGCTGCAGTTTCTAACATTAAGATTTTTTGTGTAATCTTTTCTGCCATCATATGTTGGGCTAACAGCATCAGAGCTAAAAATTTTCCATCCCTGATCATCTTGAATGACGCATTCAAGGGATGGATCTTCTTTTAAAATTCCTGTAGTGATTAATGAAGACGCCAAGTTCTGAAAATAGTAGATGTCAATAATAATAATAATAATAATAATAATAATAGCAATAATAATAATAGGTTAAACCGAACAAACACCTGACAAACTAAATCACTCTGTATAAAACAAACTCTGAAAACAAGGAAACAGTTTCAATCTGTTTCGCTCAGTCAAGGCCCAACTATCCTCAATGAAACACTTCACAACATAACAGTTTGTGGACATAACAGCAGATGAAAAGCTTTGCTGCATCAATATTTGCTGCATTCAAACAAGCAAACACGTGCTCCAACAGTGTGTTCTGATGTTGTGAAAAAAAACTTAAACTTTGTGAAACATCCGCAACTCCTTCCTAACACCCTCCTACTTCCTGTCTCCCACACTTCCACGCCCTTGCTTGAACTTTTCCTGTCAATTCCTACTAGCTAAACATCTACTGATGTCCTCCTGTAGGTAGCATTTCCTGCTGGCAAGTAACAGTTGACAATAACTCAAATGCACAATCATTCCCAAATAAAGAAAGTCTTTGTTTCTATTCAGTTGGCTTGGATGTAGTCCTGAAGCTGTAATAAATGTTGGATAAGGAGATCATTTGTCCCTTGCAGAGTAAACCCACCAATCAATGTTAGTCTTCATAAAGCCATCATAACAAGATGTGACTCTGGGTTAGGGCGAGGGGTGGTGGGTTGAGGGGTTTTATAATACATTGTTTCTCCTCATGTTGTCTAGTTCTCGCATTACACTCATGCCTGGTGGTCTCCATGCATAACCAACAAGGTTAAGAGCAAACTGGAAACAAGCTGCTTTTCAAACACTGACACAATGCTGTTTTTGTGACTCGTAACGACCATCTGCTTGGATAAAAGCGAGATGAAAAACACTAATTGTATGAAGTTACTTTTTGACCCAGGACTGAGTTTGAAATATGGTACTACCAACCTAATGCATATGGACCGTAAACTCTATTACCTATTTCCTTGCTGCAAATAAGATCGGTTTTCACTAACTTATTGATTCCACTGCCTCCTGTTTCTCTTGGAAGTCTGGTTGCTTTTTGCTTTTTACTGATTAGCCTTATGCGAGTAAAGGTTAAAATTACACAAATAAGTCAGAAAGCTTCTCTTTTTGAAATAAAAGCATAGTTTCTCTTCCCTGGGTTGTTGCACGCGTAACTCACACTGAAAAAAGACTTAAAATAATTTTTTTAAAAGGGTATTTTATTTATAGATGGCTGTGCTTTTAGAGATAAGCCTTGTGTGGCTTCAGAGCAGCTGCTCTACTGTAACTCAGATGAATAAAAGAATATTACATCAGAGGAATTCCAAGCTGAGGCAGAGAGATTACATCATGTCTTGAAGTCAAAGTTAAAATGAGTCAGCTGAAGATTTATTTATGTGACAGAGTTTAACGTCTCAACATATCACTGGATTTTTGTCCATACATTTAAAGGGGCAGTATTATGCAAACCTGACTTTTTTAAGTGTTTGTTATAATTTTATATATCTGGAGTGCTGCCTTGATTCTTTCATGCATGATTCAGAAATCCTTTAACCTCCATCGCAACCATTCAGCTGTGCAAAACGCCTTGTTGGGCCTAGTCCCACCTTTGAGGCGCAGTTCCTCCTTGGAACTGCAGTTTCAAAGCTTCTGAATTTCTCTGGTGATTGGTTCAGAGCAAAGCTCACAAGATTAATTAAAAAAGTGTAGTTTTGTTTTCCACCAAATGCTCAATATGCAAAATAATAGTGAACATTGAATAAACTAGAATGTGGTTCCCCAACAGGAAGTATCTCCATTAATTAATGTTCATGGTATCCAAAACAAAGTGCAAACACTTAACTGGAACTCCACTGAAATATTTTAAAAGCAAAAAATATAACAGCAGTCATCTCAAAACAGAGAGTAGATATGTTAGCTTCAGGCTAGCACTTCATCCCTCTGCTTTGCATATTTTCTGGTGCTTTCGAGTTACGCTGAAGATGTTTGGAATCAAGAAGTTGTTTTAAATCTGATAGTCCACGTTTTAGTCATCCCAGTGATATAAAGAATGTGATGTGATGTCTGGAATGCTTCTCAGTTTTCACTGCCCTCCTGTAAGGCTGACTGAAGACAGCTACCCGCTACTGTGCGCTAAGTAACTTATTGAAGTGTTATTGTGTTTTATAGGAATATTAAACTTCTACAGTTTGAATCAATTTCTATTTGAACACAATACAGACAGTGGAGTGTGTCTGAGAGAAATGGAGACGTACCAACCTCTGGTCTTTATAAAAGCAAATATCTCTGCCAAGTTGTTTAAAAAAAATAATATCATACACACGGGATTGGTTTCAGAAAAGCTTTTATCCACATGAATCTACACAGACACTTCCCTGAGCGTTGTTTTGAACATGCCAAACCCATAGGAGGGAAGCGTATAGCAAAGCTAAACCTATGTCAGCCAATCAGATTGCTTCACAACAACCTCAACTTCCTGTTAGGAATTAAACGTGGTGCCAGAGTTCATTTGTGAAAACAGATATAGAGGTTGAACTACTTTTAAACAGCACATTAGAACATAAAGTTAGAAAAACAAAAGATGATGTCGATTGTGAATCATGTCAAAGCAAATCATGTCAATATATGTAGATATATTAACTCATTATTTGTTGCAGACTCTAATGCATGGGATCCTAAATCTCTGTTTTCGTAAGAGCCTGGACACAAATACGCCGTTTTCTCAAATCTCCACGTTTCAAAAAACTCCAACTTTTGTGAGAATTTTTATAAGTAACCTTTTTTTGTGGATAAAAGACTAAAATACATAAAAATGTGTTAGTTTTCCCAGATATCTGGCTGTTCAAGTGTGGACTAGAACTAAGTGCCACACTGGTATCCAACTCCAGGAAACATACATTTTATGTATGTATGTATGTATGGATGTATGTATGTATGGATGGATGGATTTTATTACAGACTCAGAGTCCAGATTACATACAAAGGAAAGCAAAGACAATAAAAGAATAAAAAGTACAATAAAAAAATAATAATAATAATTTCCATCGTAATGCTTTACTTAACAATATGTTACATTGTTAAGTAACAATTGTCAGTGGTTAACAATTGTCTGAACAATATGTTACACACACTCATGTTAGCCCCAACCCTTTAACAGGGAAAGTTAAATGGAATTAAATTCAAATTGAACTTTATGTAACTGGATATGAATTTGGTTATATATTTATACTGATGAGATCAAATCGCATTGATTATGAATTTGGTCTAAATTGGATTCTATACAGTTGGTTATGAATGAAACCTGTTTTGCTAATGGAAAAAATGGCTTTCAACGATTTGGATTTGTTGTGAATCACAGCTACAGAAATAAAAGGGGTGAACAGTGTTTTCTTCCAGCCAGCAGTGCATTAATTACTTTGTTTAAAAGTCTGATCCAAATGAATATTGTTGTTGTCTTTTCTTAGTAGTGGTTATGAGGAATGAATTCATGGAGTCAGCTCAAATTGTTGGTGGGTATTTTACAGACTAAAGTAAAATGTGAATCTGTAATGAATATTTTTATCTATCGGTAAGCAAAAGCTGATCTATTGAACATGTGTTTCGTTGTTTTCCCTGACTGTGTTACAATCTGATATAATTGATCCAGTTTTCATTTCATTTCCTGCTCTGGTAGCAGTGTACTAACAAACTTTATGAGTCTATTCTGCTCGCCTGGAAAGACTGAAGTCAATCCAATCACACAGACAGATTTGACGACTAGCTCAACGTAATCCTAAGTAACTTGAATACATTTTTACATTTCTATGACGTAGTTTGATGGTGCAGCACATTTGTTTACAACAATTCCTGAACAAGTTTATATAAATCATGATAAATTCAAAGAGGAAACCAAGCTTTATTATCGTCATGTCCTGTTTCCTGTGGCCTCACACCCCTACCTCCAACTCCCCACTGTGGGAGCACATCTTCAGCAGAAAGATCGCCATACTCACATTCTTTCATCATGCCGATGTCGATGCAGCGTTTAAGACGACATGCTTGGCAGTGGCGCCGGTTGTCTTTTGTGATGGTGCAGCTCCCGTTGAACGGACAGGTGAAGGAGGCTTTGCGCTTCATGCTGCGTCTGTATGAATGCAAAAAAAATCTTGTTACCGAATACAAAGAAAAATAATTATTTCTTTAATAGTCGCGATTTTAGAGGTACAAGAGAACTTCACATTAGTTAAATTAACAGGAATAAATTGTGCTGTAAATGTATTTTTAAAATCACAGTTTCTGTGGAAGTAAGTATGTTTTCATCCCTCACACTTGAGCTAGTGGCAGGGATTAGTGGCTCGAATGAATAATGAATACGTTTCTGAAAGCACTAAAAGCAAGGCTCACATGGTCACATGAAATGAAGTCATTGTGAACCTCCACCTCAAAACAGCACACATGCATTAGTGACTTATTCACGGAGTCCTCTGCTAATGTGCAGGCAGGCAACACCAACATATTCAAGAGGAGCATGACCCATGAACTAAAAAATACAGAAATGGTTATTTCATGCTAACTTAGGAAACTTAAACTTAATGTCCAGAAAAAAATGTCATTATTGGCAGTGGTATTAAAAGTATAACTACACAGATTCTGTTAGAATCAACAATCATCTTTGATCTGTAGGTCAAATACTGAAAACTAATTGCAACAACTGTTGTTGTTGTCTGTTAACAAGGCAAAAGAGAACAAGTTGTGCAATGCACATTTTTTGGCTGAATAAAAATCATATGACGGTTATTTGATGAGCTGATGTGATCAATCTTGTTAGCATTGCTTTAATTTATTGATGTAAATCAAAAGTAGAATTTATTTATGGGATATAGTACTTAAAAAATGAATAATCAGATTCAGATCTCAGGACAACCATGAAATTGTTCTCAACCAGGAAAACCCTGATTGGTGCATTTTTAGAAACAATATGATAAAAACTCCATAAAGACTTAACTCGGTCTTTCAGTTCAGTTTCTAAGCTTAAAATAACTCCCATTTTAAAGCATTTTAGAAGACAAATTGTTCTAATTTAAATTGAGTTCTAAGGAATGCAAATCAATCCAAACTTGAAATAAAATCATCCAATTCATTCCAGTATAATAATAATAAAAAAAATTCTGTCAGATTAACAGGAAAATACATTCAGTCTTGGGTTGCATCTAAGAATTATTTTAGTGAATTGATTAATCTATCGATTATTCTGACGATTCATGAAATAACCTGATAATGAAATTGGCACATTAAACAAATTTTTCATTTAACTCTTTAAGGCTTTTTATACCATCTTAGAAATACACCAAGAGATGTAAATAAAAAAATAATTAAATTCTTCTTTAAATAATAAAATAAAAAAAGTTGCCTAAAATGCAATAACAACAGCCTTTTAGTGAATTTGAATCTAGTGAATATAAAAAAGCCACTTGAGAAGTTTTAGGAATTTACATATTTACAGGCAGAGGTGTTTTTATCTTCAGTGCACAATGTATATATATTTTGTACAGATTTTGACTTATTTATAGTGCTGACTATGTTTTTTTTGAGTTTTTTTTTTTAGGAAATTGTCTTTTTGAGTTTGTATACAGTTAATGATTAATTGATTACTAAATTAATTGAGGATTATTTCAATAAATGATTATTCACGATTAATGCAATAAATTGTTTCAGTCCGAATTGACTCCAATTCAATCCTAGATATTGATACCTTTCTAAAATAAAATATCCTAACTAAATGACTGCCAAAAAATAAATAAATAAATAAAATCACCACTTCTTTTTGCCAGATGATAAAGGTAAAAAAAACAAAAAACACTTTTGGCAAAAAACGACTTAGGCTATTATTTTAGGAAGGTAACAAAATAATAGAGTAAAATTCAGCTGACCTCATTATGACTATTGGTAAATTACAATGACCAAAAGCATACAGATCAGTTGTATTTAAATGTCACTAAGAAATAAACTTAAATGGAAACACAACTTTTTGTAATTTCCAGGGTTTTAACATATACATGTTCTGGTCTTTACCAAGTCCAAGTATGTGGAAAACTAAATACATCACAAAAACTTAGAAATCGAACCTGAGTCTTAAAAACGTTCATTTAAAATTCTGTGCTTTCGTTTATTAAGATGACAGATTGCAAATAATCTACCTAGATTACATGAAATATGAAGATGTGGCACTGAAAATCCCCACACGCACCTAAAGAAGCCCTTGCAGCCCTCGCAGGTCATGGCATTGAAGTGGAAGCCGGTGGCCTTGTCCCCGCACACGCCGCAGATCCGCGGGGCATTGCGGTCGAACTCATCGGGTCCAACCACTGACGTTGTCACCGTCATGGGCTCCATCACTGAGCAGAGAGAGGGAAAAGACACCAAGTTTAAAGAATGATGTCTTTGCTTTGGAGTGAATCTAATGAATCTAAGAAGATAGAAAATCGACAGGAACAGGAGAAACATTCACCATGGGCTCCCATCCAGGGACCCCCTCCAAACTACAGATTCAACGTAAAGAATCAACTTGTTTCACTCTGTCCCCTTCGAGGAGTGGGAGTCTGGGAGCCTGACAGGGGAGATGTGCATTTTCTCTTTTTATCCAAACAGGTGTTGGACTATTAGCATATTTAGCAAAAGGTACGGACAGTCACACACGGAGTCTTGCAGCTATTGGCTGGATGAGTCAGTCAACTACGCAGACACACAAACACCTACTCAGACAATCGAGAAAACCATGAAATGACGGTTATTGACAGACAAAAAAAATGTACTGACAGAAAGAAGGTCCTTCGCCAAATGTTGTGAAACAGCCAGTCGGTTTATTACTGCCAGTTCTCCACTGAGATTTTTTTCCACACATACACCATCTGGACGCATTCTATGAAATAAACAGCAGTGGTAAAGCACATACCACCGTGACACTGTGTTCAACCTCCACTGTAGGACCCTGAGCTTTATTGGAGGAGAACTGGTGACTGAGTTAGTTCTGTTGCCCAAAGTTAGATTTTAGAATGGCTTATCTTTTGGTCTGTTTTTTTTTTTAAAAAAAAAGCTCTAGAAACTTATTAAACAGAAGTTGACGGCATATGGAGGAAGCAACTTTATTTTTGTGTAACCGATGATCAGGTTTATATGAAAGTGATGCAAAAGGAATTATGCCTTATAAAGCAGGAGGAGTGAAGAACATTAGGACCATGTCATATTACACGGCCTGTAGAAATACCTGGACTAATGTTTACTTGATAACTGGGGTGTAACTACATACACAAGAGGAGATAAAAACACAATATTTAAGTCAAAAGAATGAAGCAATTTTAACAATACTCAAGAAAACTAAGTGGCTCCAATATTTGGACTTTTTCTTTTACACAAACTGTGTTTTCCAGAAAACTGCAAAACAGCAGTTTTATTTAGTTCTTTTAAATAAAGACTAAAATCCCACCTGTTTAGAGTTGCTTTGAAAAATGATAAATAGAACATTGATAAACATATTTGAGGTGTATTGCTGATTTTGACAATGGAACTTGACATACTAATGTTTTTTACTGGTTTCTCAAATTGTTTTTATGACTTTTTCCACTTCGTGTATGGTTTTCATGCTCGTCCCATCGACCACAAATTAGGACAGAAAATGAGTATATATTTAAAGTATTTTCAAAAACAAAATACAGGTTAAAAATATTCAGTTCAGGTTTAATCTGTGTAAGGATTTTATTTTAGATTTTGAACTAGTGAAGATCAAGTACCATCAAAAACCCTTAAAAAGGGGGGAAAAAATAATATTCATTTAGCTTGGCCAATCAGATACCATCAAACAGGCACCAACTTTGCGTAATTATCAACTAATAGTTGATGTTTTTTAGTTTGTCATTTTATAGTAATCATAAATCATTCAAACTCTTCAGTTTTTTCATCAGATTCAGTACTGTGCTATGTAAAGTTGGAGGAAGGTTCATCAATAGTTTTCTAACATAGTGCTGCCAGCGAGCCTAACAAACCGTCTTTATTAAAACACAGAGCAACAGAGGAAGTTCCAACTTTAAAATAAAATAAAAACCTCAAATACAGCTCTAGGGTATCAACATAAAAGCTCCAGCATTCAGATCAGGGACAAAAAATATTTTGCACTTAATTCAGCAGACATTACAAGCTGGTGGAAATTATTCATATGTGGACCTGTCACAATACAAATTTTACTGGCTGATGAATTGTGCAGAAATTATTTAGATAAACGCTAATATTGTTATTTTGAGACAATTTTCAAGTAACATATTGATAACAGCATAATAATGCAAGTTCACCTTCAGAAAGACCAATAAAATTTTATTTTGTAAATAACACATCAACACTGGAACTGGAACATATTTTAAATACCCAAAATAAAACATAACAAATAAAAAAAAACAAAAAAACACACACTACCAAAATCATAAATAAAATAGATTTTGTGACTGTAAACAACATTTTCCTGAAAAATATTAATCAAAATGGAAATAACAGTTCTCATTTTAATTTATTATGGTTTGGTCTATTGAAGCAGTGATCCATACAGTGTTTGTTTGTATTGCTGGTTTCAGTGTTATGATTTTTAGAACTTTCAAAAACTTTTCAATAATTTTCCCTTGCCATGTCTCTTTAAACAGTCATTAAGAGACAGAAATGAGTAGCAGGGAAAACTGTAGTTAATGGTTTTTATATATATCATCATTATTATGGCTGTCTAAGCCTTATGAAAGACAGTGATTAATTTATGCAATATCACCCACTCCTAATAAACACTGCTTTACTAGTGCTATTGTGAAGATATGAAAGGTAATAAAAGGTGAAACGATTAGAATCATAAAAGAAAGACCACGTCCTCTGGATGTAGCCTGACCTAATAACAGGGTTTTGACCCGTTTCCACGCCGGTTCACAGAGAGGGGACACATCCTCATATGACCTCTCACATGAGCACTTAATGAGAACAAAGTAAGAGGGGAGACGGGAGAGAGGACGGGGGGCATGCAATGGATTTCAACAAAGCAGGAGTCATGTGACTGCACAGTATAGCCAGAGGGATGCAGACAGGCTCAGAAGTGAGATTTGGATTAAGTCAAACAAGGACAAAGAGACAAGAAGCAGCTACTGCTGGTGAGCATGTAATGGTAAAGTAAGAAATATGCGAGGAAGATGAGAGAAAATGAAGTGATGAAGATCAGTACAATCAGATTCAGCAATCAGATTGTGGTTAGTGAAATGTGGAAAGCAGAAAATCCACCTGACCAAGAAAGTATGCACCTCCTCTCACTAACATTTAATCAGGACATATTACTGTATTGTATACGACTTCTGAGTTGGTGGTTGCAGTGATTTAAAGTCATGCACACAGAAAGCTGATGAAGCACAAGTGTCATTTGGCAGGACAGATGTGGCCGTGAGAAAAACACAGAATGTGCACCGTTCGTCATCATGTGACAAAAACAGGCTTGTTTACTGGTGCAGCACCAGGTGAATAATTAAAACCATGCAGATGGTGAAATGGAGGAAGATGAGCGTAAACACCGCAACAGATCTGTGAAAACAAAACCCACAACATGCACTTTCATTACCAGAGCAGATAAACTAAATCTGGGAGTCAGACGGCTTCCGCGTTATTCTCTCTATTTTCTGATTACTGGATAAATCCTCATCTTTCCTCTTATACATTTTAACACTGCTTGGTAAAAAGTGCTGCTATTATTTTTAAGCAGTGGTGAAAAGAAGAAAGAGCTTGAAGCAGCAAGGTTTTTGTCTTTCTTGCCATGTCCTGCAGAGCGATGCTTATGTTCTATTATTAGAGAATCTGGTCTGTCTGTCATCACTCATCTTCCTCATCATTTTAGTTTGCAAGTCTGAAAATGTCAGAAAGAAAGCAGGTGTACACGTATCAGGACTGCAGAAAAGCTCACATACCTTAGTGTATTTAGAAAATTTCTTTCCCTTTTGTTTCTTTAAGTCCAATGTTTGCTTGAATATGGATGATACCAGGACTGAGGTAACATCACATTTACAGTGAGTCAAAGAAAATATTGAATTGGCTGAAGCTTGTCAGACGAACAGATGTCAGCTGTAGGTTTATTACACTTTAATTCAGTGTTTATGCTTGAATGGCAGAGTAAATGAGAGCATCAACATCTATATAAATATTCATTATACTACACCAACTTTTTATTACAGAGCAATAAATAATAAACTCAAGGTAAAAGGACATAAAGAACAGCAAAAATCATTTTATTCATGTGAGAAAAGAAACAACTGGGAGTTGTTTAGAATTTGAAGTTTCCATAGTTAAAGCATTTCAGTTTTTTTGTCAAGTCATCAATTATTATGCAATACTCAGAAGCTCACATGATACTCATCTATTTCTTTAATCAGTTTATGACTTTGGAGGATTTGTCAAATGCACAGCCTACTTGATAAAAGTCTGAATTTCTCTAGTCACACAATAGAGATGCACAACTTATGAAATTATGCAATACTGTAAATGAAAAAGACTGTTTGAATGAAACATCTGGTCAGATTTTATCTTTCATCTGGCATGAATTCAAATTCTGCATGTCTAGCATATTTTGCCCACTTTTGATATATATTTTTAATATCAAAGATACTAAATATTACAGAGCGCTGGTGACGTTAAGATGCAAATAAATAAAAATGTGGATCAATCTTAACTGACATTGTTGCTTGCTGTATATTGCAAAGTATCACAATTACATGTTTTCCTAATATGATGTCATAAGACTGAAATTAATCTGTGCACATTATGTGAATCTGATGAATCTGACTTTTCAGAAACAATGTGTGTTTTACACCAAGCAAAAAACTGTTTCATTGTGTGTATTGGTCAACTCAGATATGTTTACATCTGAAAAGTAATAAAAAATAAAACTATGTCCGTTTCAGGTCAAGTGTTTAAGAACCTGTTGGTTATTTTCTAAACCTATTTAAAACCATGTAGGAGCAACAGACTGAGGCCAGACTGCTAAGTAGGAAATATTTACATAAATAACAGTTGGTGCAAATATGTTAGCCTCTGATGAATGAGGAGAGAAACTCGTATGAAGCAAGAAGCTACAGAGGAGAGTTGTGTCCATTTCTAATAACAGAGCAGAATTCAGTTTGATATCAGGAATATTTTGGTTCACTATAGATATGATTTCTCAGAAAAAACAAACAGCAAGATGTAGCATTTCATTTTTTAATAACCATGCACTCATATGTGCTAGTAACACGGTTAAATAAAGTTGTTCTAGTTTGTGTGTTTTTCAGCTTGTGGTGTCAGATAACACAGCTCACATCTTAAAGCCATTAATACGACATGATAACCAGCTGTCACTGTAAAGCCATTTCCAGACAGCAAGTGCACACAGATAAAACTGTGGAATCTGGAAAACTCACTGTGCACAAGATACAGATAACGCTCTTCAAGGAAAGTGGAATAAACAACACAGTTAACAGCATAATACCTGGAAATGTGTGGCTTTGTCCTGATTTAAGGTAAATACTGAAGTCTGTAAACAAAACTGTCCTTCAAAAAAGGGTCTAGTTGAGACTAAAGCACTGGACTGAAAACTTTTATCACCTAGTATTTGGTAGAAAAACACACACAAAAAAATCTAATACAAATTACCAAGCTCGTTTTAATTTATCATGCAATTAATTGATTTATTGCGTGTTGCGGCAGGCTTACTTGTGAAGGTCATACATCTCCTTTGCTATAATGGTAAGTTTTCTTCTCTTTCCCATTGAAAAACAGTTAAGCCCATAATTATTCATGCCCCTGGTAGATTTAAGTTTGAAGTTGGAAATAGTATAAAAATTTTGGTGTCAGACTCCAGACTTGATCAAGAATCTGCTGAGAAAGCTAAACAAAACTAGAGGAAACATGCAAGAAGCTGGTATTGGATTGTAAAATAAGGTTGGATGCTGTACTGTACAAATGTTTCTTTTTTCACTGCATATTAGTAAGGGCATAAAACTGTTTCTACATGTCATTTTACTTAAAAATCTAAATTCTTATCTTATACTTCTCTCACATTGTTTATGTTTTTTTTCAGAAGCAAACCTCTTGATTGAGTTTAAAATGTCATTTGGAATATAAAGCTAAATACGCCGGATGAATAGCTAACTGTGTGCTTAACGTTCCTCCATTGGTAGTTATACGTTTCTCCAGAGATAGGCTGTTTATATTGCTTAAGAAAACTTGTTTTGCTAAATGAACCTGTTCACCCCACAGATCCTGTTTCAGCGTTGTGGCTCCAATTACTCAGTGAGAGGGTCACTGCTGATGCAGGCACAAAAACAAAGTTGAGTGTATAAAAAAAAGAAAAGGAGTGTGTTAGATATGTTTAGATATACTTTTTCTGTCTTGTTTTTCTCCTAACAAACATTATTTACCTGGTTAACAGCTATGCACTTCTACCTGTTCATGCTATTATTTATCTCACAGTATCAACAAATCCTTCAAAACACATTTTTTGGGGGAGATTTTTCAACTTTTTATTTAAAGAAAAAAAAAACAATCCACATAAGTTGCTTTGCTGTAAACAAATGCTATGAATTGTCTCAAACATTTCACAAGAAATCTCTCTGTGATTTCCCTCGTGCATTCCCAATGTCTTAGGGTTTTTGCTGGGATAGGAAAAGGCATTTATCCATGCTAATGAGAAACAACGAGCATGTGTTGCCAATTTACCATAAGTGGAGATTTACTATAGGAAAAACACAGGATTAAGAGGTCTGATGTAAAGGAATACAAGAAAAATCTGACCTGGACTTTTTCATAAAGCTCTTTTAAAAGCACTAATTTATTTTTGTTTAATGGTTTTTTTTGGACTGAACAAAGGACCTAAGTTCCCACCACTGCAACCAGTCTTCTCCACCAGTCTTCTTGAACTAATGCAGGCAAACACCTCCCATCTGCCAGACCCTTACTCCATTGATGAGGCCTGATTCCTCTGATCTTGTGGTGAAAGTGGCAGGAATGAAGATTCTTTTCCCGTCTGGGAAGCAATAAAGCATCATAGCATTTTGGAAAAGCGGAACCTTTTGTTTGCATCTTTTCCCATCACAAAAAAGTGGCAGGTTTCTTTTCCACAACCACAACAATTAAACAAAGAAACAAGAGTATGAACTAGGGTTGCCATCATACTAAACTTTATAACTCAATACAAATAATAAATAACTGTTAATTTTTGATATTGCAGCATATTTTATTTTGAAGGTACAGATTAATTATTAAATAGAATAAGACAACATTTTACCTTCCTTAATTAGGACAAATTAATAAGTCAGGGACAATTCAGTCCCCAAGAAAAGCAAAACATATTGTTTACAGTGTAAACAAAGGGTCTTGTCTATGGTAATGTATGCTGTGCAATTTCTGTCTTTCTGGTGCAGAATGTGTCCTTCAGTGAACGTCTATAGCTACAGGGTAAGTTGCAACAAGTTCCTACTTTTTTCTGCTCCAATTGTCAGCTTCATTCTGGTTCCCCCATAACGTGTTATTATTAGCTTCCGAAGCCTTTACAATTAATGGAGGAGGTGTACTGGTTTGTTTAGCTGTTTAACCATTAAGCAGCTGACTGAGCTGCTATCTGGCTGACGTTTTCCTGTGTTGTTTCGTACCGCTGTAGAACGCAGCGTTGAGTGGTTCTGAACTTCACATTTCCTGAAGCCAATACTTAAATTGAAATGCTTAGGTTATTACCATCTGGGAGGTTTACTGCTGCACTGCTACAGATGCAGGAGTTTTACTGACCTTTTTAAGTTGCTTTCAAACATCAATGTCATCGCACTAGCTTGTAGCGTCAACGGAGGCAACATGTAACATTGCGCTGTATTTAGTTTATGCATCTCTGTGCCTCCTAGTGAAAGTACCTCAGCACAACATTTTTATTTGTTTTGTCGGCTAAAAAAAGGTCACTGTTATTCTTTTGTTTTTCTGGTTGTATTTGCCATGTTAGTGAAATTTAAAACTTCCAACAGAAGCTAACTGTTTTGGGTGCACGGCTGCAGGAAGTATGAGTGCCTCTGCCGGAAGAAGTGTGACAATTTGGGCAAATGTAAATGTGTCCACTTGTTTCCATTTTGACAGCAGTGAGTATCTTTGAAGCATTCATTTTGTTACTCAGTATTCAAGCAAAGCTGCTCTGTTTTGTTCTTTTGAGCTTTTAACCTCTGTGATGGAAAATACAAGATTTGTGAATGTTGGCAACTTTCTCAAAATCTCAGATAAGGTTTGACTTTACATTCTCTCCATAGTCTATACACAGAGATACTATTGTTTGAGTAATAGTTATGATGCAAACTGCACTAATTGCTAGTATAAGATGCTATATCAGTGTAAAATGTTTCAATAAAAACAGATTAACATGAATTACTCCAACATGTGACATACCTGTTATTCCAAAATACATTTCAATGTAATTGCAAATCAGAATCAGCACAAAACTCAGGACTCCACCTCCTAAAAGCACAGAAAGCTTAATAGCTTCTGTGTTGTCTACATAAACAAGTATGTTCATTCTTTCAGCTTAGGCTGTTCTGGTTTTCAACAAAACCTTAAGCTTTAAATAAAAGTATGTGCATAGCCTCACATGAGACTCAGAAGTAAGCTGAAGTGGTTGTGTTGTGCATTAATATCAGTGCAGCAGGGCAATACAGGAGCGAACAGACTGCTCTATGGGTGGTACAACAGGGAACATGATGTACTTTTCCCACCAGCTGCCTGAAAGTGGGCCTCACAAACACCCAACTCACAGCCTGGAGTCCAGTAGAGTACAATAAAGTAGCAGCTTAGGTTGATCTCAGAGGTTCCAGCGAATAAAACGTATCGCTGACGTTACGTCAGCGATACGTAACGCTGACGTTCATTTCAGACATTCTGTCAGAAATGTCTTTGTGTGGAAAGAAGAGATGTTTATTTATATGATGTGTGTGAGACCACAAGAAATGAAAGTTAAACACTGGATAACCACAAACGAGACACAAATGGAAGATAATTTGGGTGAGCTCATTTCCTGCATTTATTTTGTCATGTTTTTATTTTTTTTTATTCAACTATTTGGTGTTTTTGCAGAGCAAAAGCCAATTTAATATAAAAAAGGGGAAAAAAACTCAACACAAACACTTAAAAACAAGTGAAAATTTGAAGTGGAGCAGAATCCAATAACGTTTCTAGACATTCTGTTGTGATTCTGCAATAACAGTGTGTTAATTTTTCCTTATTTAATGCTCCGCCTTCACAGTCTACACAGAAATATTAACCATCCCATTTATTTCTTGTTTAAAGACACTTTTTGTAAAAATTAAAAAATGACACTTAAAGTATTCAAATCATTGAGTTGCCAGGCTCATACATAGCCAGCCCTCTACAGTAATGGAGGAATGTGATTGCTCTATTATTAGTAGGTACTGAAATAACTACATAAGCAGCAGTAAATCCATATTTTTCCCCTTTTCTTTCTTATATGTGTTCCCAACAGTCCCTGTGACCTTTAGCATCTTGTCACTAACATATGTCAGGTGTAGGTACCCAACATCTAAAATATCACACTGGCATGCAAAGTGTGAACTTATGAACCCTGCTGGATAATAATATCCAACAGAAATGCATTCCAGATAGCCCTGTGCGCTATTAATATTGCAAACACTATATTTCTAACAAACTGCGCAGTCCCAGTAGTAAAAATACATGTGGGGGGAAAAAAAAAACCTTTTGTGGTTTCTAACAATTATACACTTAAGAACGATCAGAACAACAGAGCAAATGGGTTTAATGTTTGAGGGCTGGTTATGTCTTATGTCTAATGTCTTATGTCTAATGTCTAATGACGTTAAATAACTAAGGTTTATTTTAGTCGAGCTCAGATCTTGTGCTTTTGAAGTGACAGCTAATAAAGTTCTACATGAGACTAAAAGTAGTGTGAAAGAATGGTTAAAAGACTATCACAAAAAAACTGAATAAACAAAGTCATGCTGGAAGTTTGAATTCAACTTAAAGATTGTAACTAATGAATTATGAAAATTAATTCATTTATATTCAGACTTGTGAGTGGAGTTAGTCCTTGTGAAGGGGGTACTACATTTAACACTATCAAATCATTGGGACTGCCCTGGCTTAGCAGGTTTTCTGGGGGAAACCCTGTACATTCTTAATGATGATTATACCAGCTTTGTTGTAGCTGGACATTAGTATTCCACACCAATATTTTTTCAAAATTCTTCTACATATTTTCAATATGAATTGAAACAATCTACAGTAGTTTAAGACCACAACTGTTGTCTTACGGAAAATACAAAAATAACTTGTAAAACTTTTAGAATTTCACATGTAAAATAAAAAAAATAAAACATTTGTCAATTCAAAAAGAAAGTATTTGGCACTGCTAACCATAACAGTTTTAATTAAAAAGCCAAGATTAAGACAAGTAATATCATAGATGTCATTCTAAAATTTAACAAAACCAGCTGTGAGGTTGAATAAGAGCACTACACAAACTAAGAAAACTGCAAACCATGACAGGCAGCATTAAGGTAGAAAAATGGTAACCCAACAGGGAGGCCCGGATGCCGAACCGGGACTCAGTGGTTTAGATAGAAGCAGCCAGCTGGGACAGACTGGACTGGGATACAGCAGATGCTACATATCAGTGATAGAGAGGGAAATAACCAGAGAACTATCACACTATGTTTATCTCTCTTGACGTCATTCTCAGGTGTATAACCAAGGTTTGAATGTTAGAACATTGCCTTTTTCCAGCCGGGGACTGGCCCTTGCTTGAACCTGCACTCCCTGCTCCGATGTTCCTAATAAAAGCCTGGAGAAGAGTCAGCCGACTCACTTCTCCTTAATCGCAAACCAGCACGCAAGGTTTTAAATCTCTGACAGCAGCAAACTCAGACATTAATCTCAGGCTAAAGTAGGTTTTAAACACAGTTATCGATGAGATTTCAAAACATCAACTGGCATTTGATTCGACCAGATGTGTGTGCACAGAAAAATTAGCCTGAGGCCAGCAAAGAGAAAAGGGCGTTGTTTTGTGCAGCCATGTGTGTCGGCATCACAGGACGATCCCACTTGGCAGCTGTGTGTTACAGAGGGCAACTGATGGGATTGGCTGGCATATGTCACACCCCTTGACACACACCTACACACACACGTGCTTCCTGCTCAAAGTTAGCTGGCAAAAATATTTAACTACTGTGGATAGTCTAGTTAAACCAGGGCAGGTCTCTCTTTCATTTCATTTTCATCTTTTTTTTTTTTTCATCAAATTTTATTTGTTTAAATAAAGGTCAGAGTTCACAAATAAATTAATCAAAACATATGTAATAGAGACGCACCGATAGGCCTGTCACAATAACAAATTTTGCTGAGCGATTAATTGTCTCAAAAATTATTGCGATAAACGATAATATTGTTTGAAGACCTTTTTACACTGATTTAATGGAAATGACGTAATAATGCATGTGATTTCCTGCCAAAGATAGATACACTTTATTTTCAAAAGAACATTTAACACTGGAACTGATAAACAAAATAAACAAAACAACCAAAAACAAAAATAAAATGGATTCTCAGTCTCCATAAACAAAAAATGTACTGGAAGAAAAACTAAACAACATAAAGCCAAAGTGGAAATAAATACTGCATTCAACCAAAAGAGTGCAGATTATGAAGTCTGTATATTATGTTGCCCTTCAGTAATAATTAGATTTAAATAGAGAAGATGGGCACATCGACTACCTGATGCAATAGTTCACACTACAGATATTTTGCTCCTATTTTTCCCCTTATGACAATCTTAGAACGTTGGTCTTTCTAAGATTGTGTGGTGTGTTATGGTAGATCGTTGTTGCCGCTCCGATCCAAATCAGGGGTTTTCTGACTGGGATCTTAACGCAGCCTGTTGAATGTGACAGGTAGCCAATCAGAAAGCTAGGATTCTCCTCTCGGGGAATCCCAAACAGCTGACACGGAGCAACCCGAAGTCCAGCGGACATTGGAGATGATATGTGGAAACAACATTAATGTTTATTCAACATGCAAAGAATATAGAAATGATAAGGGATGGAGCTGGAGCGAAACTGCTACCGCAGTTGATAAACCCAGTAACTTTTCAGCTGCTCTTCGTTAACGTGAAGTAAATAGGTTATAATGATTTTCATTCAGTCAGGAATGACACTAGCCACATGCATTGCAGGTAGATTGTAGTAAAGCATTGATTAATGCCTGGTTTTAAAATTAGTTAACTGGACTTGTAGCCATTATTTTGTGCCCGTTGTTGGACACCACACGGCAGGACCGAACGCGATCGAACTGTTATTCCTAGGATTTCTGTCGGCTAATGTGTGGTCTGTCAGGTTTTAAAATGGGCCGCCAATCTGACAACACTAAGATGTGTAGTGTGCGCTGGGCTTTACACTAAGGAAATGAGGAAGGGGGGAGTCAGTGGAGAGCACCAGAGTTGAGCCTTTTTTCATTCAGTCTCATTAGCTGGAAGAGAAAAAGGTCAGAAGAGACGATAATGCCGATAATTAAAACGACGTCGATAGCTTTAATTTATCATATGATTAATTGATTTATCGTTTATTGCGACAGGCCTACGCACCGATCTGATATTAATATCTGTATCAGTGCTGGTACTGAAATACTGTCTAGATCGGGTTTCAGTGACAATGAGCTGGATCCAATCTATTCAGTCTAATTCTATGTTTTTGCTCTGAGCGATGTCATGCTTTATAACCATTTGAAAGAAGGTTTGTTGGAGTTTATCTTTAAATGTTTGACCAAGGCAGTAAATCTATTGTTTTAGTCAGGTTCAGTTTATTTATTATTTTCCATTGGCTGCTCTACTCCTAATAGGACTTACTGATCAAGTTGAAGTTGTTCTTACATGTTTGCTTGTGAAGCTGTTGGTGTGTTTAAGTGCAGAGTTTTCAAGTAAATTTGTACTTCAGTACATTTATGTCTGTGTTAAAAAAAAATAATTTTAAGTCAGTTCAGCACTGCTTCTCTGTATTGGATGGGTATCGGCTGATACTAAACCTCAGATATTGTATCGGTTTTAGAAGTGAAAAACGTGGATCGGTGCATCCCTAATATGTAATAAACCAATGTAAGCCAATCAACACAGTCTTTTCAAAAAGACAATCGCAGTAGTTTGTTCATGTCAAGTCAAAGACCCGCAATGGGTTGGACCACATTTTGTCCACTGTTCTCCAGCACAAAGCTCCTCTTAGTGAAGCACACAACAAACTGAACACTTGGCTAAACCAGAAAAGCTTTTTATCGTCCTTGCACACACCCACTCGCCAGCAGGGAAAGTGCTTACGATGCTGCTAATTGTAAACGTTGTGTGCCAGTATGTACAACTTAGTGGGAGGTAGTTTTATACAGGCGCTATAATCACAGGGTCTGCAGCAGGCAGAGCTGGGATAAATACAGGTGGGCACTTGGCTTATTCTCAGCTGAATGAACACACGCTCACAAATATATACACACAGACATAGATGATTAGGCATGGGCTGGTATGACATTGTCAAGTTGTGACAACCATGAAAAAAAAACAGCTTCACAGCATTTAACAAAATATAATATAAACATGAATAAAATTAACTGGCTCTACTTATTAAAAAGAACAAGAAAGCCAAAAATTATTCCTCCTTTAATTTTATGGGTGTGAAAACACATTTATTTATGCAGTTTGTCGCATTTGCACTAAACAAACTTGAAAAACTAAAAGGCAGCACATCAAATTGAAGAAGGACACCTCATTCTCAGAAAAGCCTGCTGTTTGGGAACATTACAGTTTATTACACTGGTGGAGAGACAAAGGTAGGCTTATGTTGGTATTGTTCAATCAGCTCAAAGTCAGCAAACTTTTCACCAATTTGTTCCCCCATTTCATACTCATGTTGATGTCAATTTATTTCAATTTATGTACTGAGCTTAGACTTTCACAATGTTCCTTTAATGACATTAAATGTAGTACTCCATCTTATGATATGCCTCAAAGTTTGCCACTACATGTAACTAAAGCTAGCAGCTTAGCGTTTATCTTTAAACTCTGATGTAATAGCCACCTAGAAATTAGGCACATTTCTTTACCTTTGACCCCCCCTCCCTTTAAGTAACAGTACTGAACATCTGAATATTTAGATTCTTTTTTGGACCTGAAAAAAGTAATGTCAGATACAGTCATGGTCATCTGATAATATTTTGGGACATTTTATTACAAACTGGATTTTAAATTAATTGATTGGATTAATTGTTTACATTTTTGGTTTAATACTGCCAAGAGGCAGTTATCACACAACAGCTTCATGGATTCTGATAAAACTGAAACCTATGATCAAAGTAAAACCCTCTGCTTGCGTTTCCAGGATTGCAATTGACTGCCCAAAGTGACCATGCCTTTTGCACAAGTCCAAACCTGACCCCTGAAATGTAATGCAAATAAATGAATAAAATATAAATAAACAAAAATTGTAAATCATAATAGCTAACTTGTTTGCAGCTGTTGAGGCATGAAGAGGGAAGTGAATAGGAAAAGGCTTGACAGACTTGCTGGGAAGAGCTTGGAACCCTTTCACAACAACTGGCACTTTTCTGGGATTTATATAAGCTACAAAGAACATCATAAAAATGACCAAATGTTCTGAATTTTATTATAATTTCAGAAGATTTTTTAAGTTAATCCTTTACGGCCTGTTGATTCTCACAAAGTATAAGAAATTGTGACCCAGGATTACACCAAAAGAAAAAAAAACAACTTTCTGCTGCTTGATATTATTTAAGCCACATAATCCATTTCCACACAGCAGACTACAAAAACATTTTAGAAAATTACTTTAAAATTGCTGATAAAATTGTTTTTTGTTGAAAATGAAGCTGTTCCACTGTGGGTGCAAAATTACGCTTGGTCGGTATTGATGCTGTGTGGCAGATGACTTCTTTTTGTACCCAAAATAGAACAAAAAAAATAAAATAAAACTACACCTTTAAGAAAAAGTGAAGGGTCAACAGTTCACCTATTGGCCTCACTACTGATGGCAATTCAGATCTATATATGAGAACTGTACAGGATATGTTCAAAATACTCAGAGATCAGTGCAACAAATAACTTTCACCAAATACATTACAACCTCAGTTCAAGGTTATTAGCTGAAAATATCAGCTTAAATGAGCTAAAAATGACCATCTGAGTTCCTCTATATTTGGTGAATAATGCTCAAACAGACTGAGATAATAAATACAGTGTGTGATTAGACAATTCAGAAGTAGGTTCAAATCTGTGCCCAAGTTTTGGTTCCCTCTGTGTTGCCCTCTCCCTCTCCTGCAATTTAAAGCAACAGCTTTGAACTTTGGACCTTGTTTTCTAGGCAGAGGATAAAAACGAACTAGCCGTCAGGCTATTGGCACATGGTCAGAGAGACAGAGAGGGAGGAGCGAGATGGAGAGACAGAGAGGAGCTTGTAAAGAAAGGAATGAAGTAATGAAAAAAATAAAGCAAAAGCTAAGTAATGAAAGGAAAAAGTGAAAAAGGAGGAGAGGTGAAAGAGACTGAAGCAGGAAAAGGATAGAAAACAAAGATTAGAAAAAAAAGGCATGTGAGGAGAAACAATAGGCTAAACAAAGCAACAAAGTTGCTTCATCAGGAGAAAAGACACAGCCCAGCAAAAGGAAAACAATATTTATATATACACGTGTTTTACTTATTAGCACTAAAAAACAAGTTTCTTTTTTTAATGCATGATGACAGATGAGAATCAATATATCCTCACCAAGTGCTGCTAAAATAAAGTATATGAGCAGGGCCAAAGGGAGCATCAGCTGATTCATGTGCTGTGTCATTCATGGAGGGCTAGAACGACAGCCAAGACCCAAATAACCCAGACAGACACTGATGTGATGGAATTCTGTTTGAAGAGCTATTCATAATGTAAACATTTGACTTTGAAGAAGACCTATGTTCATTATGAAGAGCAGTTCCTCACAACATGTTCAGAAATATGTAATGACAGTGACAGAAGATGTAAACTCCAGCTTCCGGTCAAAGTAAAGCAAGTCATTTAACCCCAAGTTAAACTTTATTAGCCTATAAATGTGCGAATGTTTTTGAATGCAACTGAGTGAATGCGGCTCCACTGAGAAGCCCTCTGAATGGTCAGAATGATTAAAAAAGTGCTCTATAAATTTAGTTCATTTACCATTTAACAGACCACCTTGTAAATTTCAAAGCAACAACTCAGTGAAAGAGCCAGGAGAAAGAACCCTAACAGAGGCAAACCAGGGCTTGACGTGAATGTTGAGCCTTAAGAATGAAAAGAATCTGAATTAAACTTTAAAATGACGCAGCAGCAAAAGTAAGGATTCTGAAATCTACCAGACATGTTCCCAAGATACCCACACTATTCGGAACAGAGGCACGTTCAAAGCAGTAACACATTTCAAAGGCATGACAGGACTTGATGTTTCACAAACTAAACCCACCTTTCCTCCCATTTACGCCGACATAACACGTTTTTCAACATCTTAGCATACTTGGAAAGATGGGATACAGCGTAACAACAAAAGAACTGCAGCTGTATTGTGATTTTAGATTCCCACTTAATTTGTTTAAAAAGAAAAACAAGAGGTTTCATGAATTTTTCAACTCTAATATTTAACTTTTTTCAATAACTACATAACTTGGCAACCTTAAAAGTACATTATGATAAAATGTGTTTAGTAGCAAAAATCTTTTCAAATTTATTTTTGCCCCACCTCAAACAGCAGTTGAAGGAATATCTTTTTTACAGTAAAGTCCATCATTTTTATGGTAACATAAAAAGGGAATTATAGCCTGTATCTTTAAAGCTATACCCTTGTTTCAAAAGCACCTCATAATGGCCAAACCAATCCCCATGACTACCATCAGGGTGTGTTGAGGACTATTCATTTAGCTACAGTCTACATTTACAACTACAGCGAATCCAACACACAGGACCTAAAACATTTCAGCTTTCACCACAGGTTCCACAAAACACGTCACCATGTTTTATTATAAGGAACATTAACCACCGAGATAATTAACATGGCAGTAGAGAGCACATCGCTAAAGCTACTTCTTAAAGGCAATTCACAGACTTCCTGTTTACACCAAAACAAAATGCGTACTGGAAAAAGAAGGAAAAAAAGAAAAAAGGACACGTACAGTTAGGCAGCTCTCCCATGGCTGTTAGTTCTTTGTGTGCTCATGTTTATGTTGCTGTTCCTGCATTGTTCCATTGTGAACTGTATTGCTCCGTTACCAAGAACTGCTGAACTTATTCTGATCTAACAGAAACTACAACTTGGTCAAACTATTCTTGCCCATTCATTCAAAAACATCCAATCTATTATGTTATGTTACGGACACAATGCATGCAGCTTTTCCTACAACCTACACAATGTGGCCCTGGCCAAGTAGTTGAGTGGGTTGCATTATCTGATAGCAGCTTAGACATTATGTCATTTAAATTGGCCATTGTTTCTGAGGCAGGTTTTGCCAGGGGCACAATGGCTGTCTGAACGTGGTCCAAGTGAAACAAATAACACATTAAACCAGGTTGTAATTGGGACCAGATCCCTGCTGGGGTAAACTGTGGTCTGAAAGACAGCGCAGACAGATGGACGTAAGGACAGGACACGCACAGAAAAACTGTCTTTTTTTTTTGTTTTGTTAAGGTTTTATATCAACATTTCCCTACACGTTGATGTCTGAGATGCTGAAAGCATCACATTCAGTTGCAAATTTGTTTCAAAATCATACCAAAGCAATGAAAAAAGATACTTTGGCCATTGTTATACTGACTGGATAAAACATTTTTAACATTTTAAAATTGCTGAAAATAAAGCTCTAAATGAAGTTGTTTTTCTTGCTGTTATTTCTGGCTGTAAATCATGTAGAACTAAAAGGGAAAGGCTAGTTTTTTGTTTTGTTTGGGGGGGGGGGGGGGGTTCCAGGCTACCGAGGGCAATTCCTGTGTGGTCTCTGTGTGTGGGTGTGTGTGTTATAACACCACAATAACTGCCGGATTAATTAATTCATATATTTAACTGAACAGAGTGAATGATGTTAGTATCACATAGATATGATTAAAATGACAAACCAGTTGAGTTTTTAATCGTCTTTGCCAATGAATACATACATTTTTACCCCATTTCTAATAAAATCTTGCTGAACATTCAAATGCTAATTTATCATATTCAACTCCCTTGACAAGCATGTCATTTGTAGTCTTTGTCATTTAGTAATTTTCCACTTGCTGCTGAGTTTCATCAGCTGTTTATTGCATGTCAGTGTTGACTACAGTATCTTGTGTCAGTAAATTATTACACTCTACAGAGGCATAATAATAAATTAGATTACACAGGCATCCTAATAAAACTGATCTTTGCTTGCATTTTAAATGAGGGACAATCTGAAAAAAAGAAGGCTGGTCTCCATTTCAGCAGAAGGCAATAATAATTTTCTGATATTGTGACAAAGGTCTAGTACGGTAATGCAGTCCAGTGCCACTAAGAATAGGCGTAGTTTAGTTAATACAGTTATCAAATCCTGAGATCTTGCTCTTTTCTGAAAATCACATTTTTCTAGGCAATTTTATAAAGTTAAAGTACTTTTTTATTGCCATAAAAGACTTATCAAAAAGGACTTGATGTACTACAAGAATTACTTAAAAGATATTTCAGTGAGAGTACATCTTGTGCAAAAAGAACAAGATGTACGTCATCAGAAATTAATTTTCTGGAAGCTTTTTGTCCGTCTAGGTCATTTCTTGGGTGTATTTCCACCATGGGGCTAAGTAGTCTCTATGGATCATTATGCACTGCATTCACTTGCTGTCATACATGAGATATTTACTCATTTAAACATCAATTCAGATGACATAAGGGTGAGTAATTGAACACACCGGCCATTAAGTGTTAACCAACTGCCCTGTTGGTTTGTGCTAAGCAATGGGAATGTACTAAAGATGTGAAAACTTAACAGGACTGACATATAGAGCTATGGTCCCATCTTGATATTTTCATTCATACCTTCAGATGCAAGTGATCTCAGGTGTAAGCTAAATTAATTTACATTTTTATTGCAGTCGTTTCTCTAGATGTCAGTGGGAGGGATAATGACTCGGACCAAAACTTAATTTACTTCTTGGAGAAACGCCAAACTGTTGAGGATAAACAGCAACTCAAGGTTTGTTGGCAACTTTGGAGCAGAGAAAGGAACAGGAAGTAAAAATTAAAGGTGAGAAAAAAACCTGTTTGTGCTGCATCCTTTTTGCAGCACAAAATTCACTTCGTTTTAGAGCGGTATCATATCAGGATAACTTTGCAGTTGTGAAACTTGGCATTGCAGCAAAACTGCACACACTTACGTCAATATAATGACTCTGATTTAAGTAACTTCATTCAAAAATAATACAACAGAACAATTTTCTGAATGTGACTTGAAATTTGGCAAAGCAATAACATTACTTTGCCAAGAGATTAAAACATGAATAAATATAATTTTATACCTAAGTTGGTCATTAAACAAAAATCTTTTTCATCTGCTTGCATTACAAAGAGTCACTGTATTGTGCAAACTTCCTAACAAGTGGCATGTTGTGGCTGCAGTGAAATCATAATATCTGTAGAATTTTTCTCTAATTAGAGACAGTAAAATATAAAATAAAGATTTAATAGCATTTCATGTTAGTTCCTGAAATAAAAGGCAGGGAATTATGAGAGCAGAACAGCTTGTAGAAACAAGAGCCACCTAATAAAGTTTTTCAAAATACCTATCCCCGCTAGATCTTCCTTCCCAGAGGAATATATAACCACTTCTCCAGAGAGAACTGCATGATGTTTTAAAAACAAAGCTGTTTTTAAAGAGAGGAAGCAGAAGTTATATTTAGTCATGTCATATAGTGCTTTGCAAATACAATATTTTGAGTGGATTAGCCCCACTCTGCCTGGACCCGCATGTTGGCCTCCATTCAGGACCTTAACTGTGGAAAACTGAGGCTGCATCACTAACAGCGACCCCTTTTGCGTAGTGACAAGAACAGATCATTTAAAGCAAAACAGACATCTAAGACATAAAAGATAAACATACCCTTCCAGCAATATGCAGCTTTTTTGCATTTCTGGTGAAATGCTGATGTTTTGGTTTGATCCATCCAGCTGTCTGCAGGAGACCATCCGTCTCTCATCACCACTGAGCGCACAGGCAGCCGCAGAGACGTGGGTATCTGAATAACTAGAATTACTGCCTCATAGTTCCTGTAATTTTCTGAATGTGACTTGAAATTTGAAGTCCAGCCCCCATCCTCTCCCCGCTTGAAAGCTTAGCGTTCTCTGAAAGAGAAGGCTAAGTCCTCCCGGTATGCCGTGTAGTTCATATCCACACTCATCCTCTCTAAAGGTAAAAAGGTGAATTCCTCTGAGTATTGCTTCCAGGTGTTAAGAGACCAGGCGGTGAACTGAGCGGAGAGGAATGGTCACACTCTGCTAGATTCCCCCCAGAAACAGTGTTTTCCACAATTAACGGCTGTATCCTATGCCTGGAGAACGGAATGCTCCTAAGGACATATAAACATGACAATAAAAATCACACACTAGCCAAAACCAAACAATGTTTTCCTCTGTTTTTTTTCTGTTGCTCAAACAGTTGAACTTGATCTGTTTTTCACAAGATGAGTCTGTGGAGCTGGCAGCTCTTTTGTTATGCAGGAAGAACAGTTGAAATGGGAACATTAAGCCGAGGAACAGTTTAATCTCTGCAGCAGCAGCAGCGGTGTGAGGTGACGCCTCCTAGCTCACCTACACTGCCAAGTATGCAGGTGTAAATCAATACACTGCCTCGATGCACCCATAGAAGTACGCAGTGCTGAAAGTGAATTTCATCAAATATACACTGCTCTAAAAAATAAAGGGAACACTTAAACAGGGGTTTAACACTTAAAGTGTTCCCTTTATTTTTTTGAGCAGTATATATAACTTGTATATATTTATTATATAATATATAACTTGGAAACAAAAGAAAAGCAACAGACAAAATTGTCTTAAAGTTCCTCACAAAAGTATTTAATCTATTTTTTTCTCTATAATTTAACACTTTACTGCCATAAACTTTGGTGAATTTTCTTGGGATTTAATGTGAAAACCAACAAAAAGTATTGAATAATTATGAAGTTGAAGGAAATGATACATACGTCCATTGAAAAATGTCTAAAAAGTGTGGTGTGCATTTGTAGTCAGACCCTTGAAGTCAAAACTTTGTAAAATGGCTTTTCTTTTCCATTCTTCTTTGATGAGTCGTGTTCCTCAACTAGACTGAACTTTAACTGGGCCATTCTATAATATGACTGTCCTTTGATTGAAGCTAGGACTGCAACAATTCATCAAATGATTCCAGTACCTTGATTGTTAAAACTTCAAGGTAAATTATCTGCCTCAAAGCTTTGTTAAATTATGTTTAACTGTGCATGTCAACGTGTTCCAGCCGGATAATTATCTGTGTTGCGCAATGCTCTCACCAATGAGATGTCGATAAATGCTAAGTGCTGTTAGCATAGCATAGGGTGACCAAGCGTCCTCTTTTCCCTAGGGTTTTCACTGTTTTTTGGGGGACCAATAGGCATACTTACAGCAGATGGCATGACACATGGAATACGACAGCCTTTGTCCCTGGTGTAGCTTTACAGACAGACTGGAAACTTTCCTACCATTTCCATCACAACAAATGGCTGGCGAAGCGCGCACCATGGCGTGTTTAGCTGGGGTGTGTTTCTGTGTGTGACGAAGGTGCCAAAGATCCGTTGCTCACGTGGACACAAAAGCTGAGAGTTTATCTATTGAATAAAGTGCCTTTGTGAGACTGCTGCCTATTATATTGAATATTAATTCAGATTTTTGTGTAATTTCTATTCAGGTTGACTTAAAAAAAATAACTTTTATTGTTGCATTTTAATTTTCTAAGCTACAGTAATGCAAGGAATTGTTAGGGATTAGCCTGTTGCATTAAGCAACAAATCAATTGCAAGATAAATTAAAAACAAGCTCAATTTCCGTTTGCATTACTTATTTTTCTCTTTTCTCTCTTTCTACTAAAAACTGGATGACAAAAGTCTTCAGTATAGTGCTTTAACTCAACTAATCATTTTTATGAACAATTTTGTTTGCAGACTTCAAAATTAATTTTATTTGTCATTTCTGTTGCTTTGTTTATTTATTTTGGGCATTTAAAATGTCTGCTAAATGTTCATTAAAAATTAAAGTTTATTGATCTTTATGAATGTGTTCCTTCATTATACCACCATTACCATTACATTACATTGCTTAAACTAAATATTTATTGTAATAACTTCTAGAACAATTTGTCATTCAGCATAATTTGATATCATGACTTATTAGGGAAGTAGAAATATCAAAGTTTGGGCCTATACTGATGTTGTGGCAGTATTTACCAACATTATATTCTATAAAAAAAAATTATTAATCATCAAAATAATCGATAGAGTGCTCGATAACTAAAATAATGGTTCACCAACTCAAACTGAAGCCGCTCCACAGAAGCTCGGGTTGCATGTTGAGGGTTTTCCTGGTGGAAGGTGAACTTCCAGCTAAGACTCGACCCCCTCTAAGGGAATTCCCTCAAGGGTTCCCCTATATCAGGGGTCTCAAACTCCAGTCCTCAAGGGCCGCTGTCCTGCAGTTTTTAGATGTGCCACAGGTACAGAACACTGGAATGAAATGGCTGAATTACCTCCTCCTTGTGTAGATCAGTTCTCCAGAGCCTTAATGACCTGATTATTCTATTCAGGTGGTGCAGCAGAGGCACATCTAAAAGTCGCAGGACTGCGGCCCTCGAGGACTGGAGTTTGAGACCCCTGCCCTATATCCACTTCCATAAATCTCCTGCTTCCAGGTCCAGGCTTGTAGAAAAAAAATTGTCCCTACAGCATGAGATTACCACCCACACATTTCAACATAACGATGCGTTCAGGGTGATATGCAGTGTTGGTTTTACTCTACACATTGTTTGGACTGCAGTTTCCTGTACATGTAATTGATCATGACGCAAGGCCACAGAAAAATAAATGTTTTGTTTTTTCCAAGCACAATAAAACATTGTAAAGCATATCAGATGTATATATTTATATAGACATAGCATTTGCACCCTGATCTGAACCATAATTAGAGTTTGAAACAAATTTAAATATGAAATGTTAAAATGTACTTTATTTTAAAAAAGCAACCCTGCTGGCTCCTGACTGTCTGTGAAGCTAACTACTCTTTGCTGCACTGCTCTCAGGAGTGAAGAAAAACTAGAGACCACAGTCCAAAGTAGAGGCAACTGAGGAGGTTAAGTTGAAAATATTTTTAGTTCAAGCTTGTGAAAACCACCCTAATGTTTACGTTTGTTGGATTTGAATGACAATAACATGTAATAATTCAGATGTGTTTTGAAGGTTCCCTTATTATTGTATGTAATCAGCAGCGGCATGTCACCCTCTAAACAATGCCTTCCTTTATGTGGTTGTGTCCTCAACATCCCTTATGGCAAAATGCAAATGGCATCTTGTTTGGTTTTTCTAGAAAATCCCAATGTCAATACAAAGAAGTTGGTGGTTGTAACTGGAAAAAATGTGAAAAAAGTTCTTATGTCACAAAAGCACTTCAGCAAAGCACTATAAAGCCCAGAATTTATGCTGAAAATAAATATAAAACAGGAAATGATGACGGCGACATGTTTTATTTTGCGTGTCGGAATATGATGTAGTGAAGGATCTTTCGTCTTTACTTGAAAACAGACCCTTTCACATTCCCTGATGTGGCTTGGCAAGCTAATAAAAGAAGACTTCAAAAGGAGAAGGACCTGGCACTTGGTGAGAAGGGCCTCTTGCTGAAGGAGAGGAGGGCAGATGTTTTCAAGATAATGCCAGCTGCTCTTCCTCAAAATTTCAGTTAAAACTGACATTGCCGTCAATCAATCAATCTTTCTGTTGTTACTTATATATACAAATAAAATATATTTTATTTGTATATATATTCTGTGATCGAATACAGATGGAGAAGAGTTTAAAACTCCCAAAATACGAGGTCATATTGACCACAGTGGGTCGCTAAGTTTGTCACTCTGTAGGAAGAAACTTGATCATTGTACGCCAGGAACCCGAGACGGCTTCGCATGTGAGTAAGTGGGAGTTAAATATCACTTTCGGATTTGCCACAACAAGCTTGAGATGTAAACAGAAAGGCATTAAAAATGGATGTCTTCTATCCAAAATAGATCTAGCGGATAGTAAATGAATGCCATCCCAGGTAAATATTCTTTCAAGTAGAATTGTGTCAAGATTTAAGGATGGCCACGTTCTTCAAGCCTACCGCCTCTGCAATAATCCTTTACCAAGTCCAGACAACCCACTGCTAATTTCAGCGTATGCTTCATCATTTTAAATGAGTTGGCAGCTGACTTTAAGCTTCTATACACTTCCTGTACGTCAGTAAGCCTGATTGCACTTACTGTGTTTTATAATAACTGTGGCAAAAATGTTTCAGACTCTGACTTTTGAGTCTTTTAAGCATTACAGATTAAAAGAGTTTTATGCTTATAGAGAAGAAGAAGAAGAAGAAGAATCCACATTTTAAAGGAAATGTGTGCTTTTCATGCATCTGGCTCTAAATAAGCTTGGTGAAGATTAAAGCTTCAAATAGTCTGGAATGTTCTTCACATAAATGAATGCAGGCTGCATTTCTGACTGTACATGTCCTGCATTGGAAGTGCTCTAAATACACAATAGTTGCAGCAACACGCTGGCTTTTAAAAGGTCACATGAAAATGACACAAAAACAAAGATGTGCAACAATGTTCTGCAAAAGCATATCAAAGACATAAAAAGATAATAATTTTATAAAGTTTGTACACTTTTCCACAGTAAAATTCAAGAACTTGTCAAGCATTTTTGGGCAAGTTTTCAAAAAAAAAACACTAAATATTAAAAATTAAGTTAAATAAAGACAGTTTTAGTTCACTGTTATTCACTATTATTGTTATTAATATTTTTGTGGTAGTATTCTGCAATCTAGAGCAGGGACAAGGTAAACTAAAAAAAATGAAAAAAATTCCCCAATTTCAGTAATGTTGTTTAAAGCATAACTTATAAAATGATCAACAAGTCCCCGAGCCATTAGGAATAATAAATATTCATTATTAAAACAATCTAAACAAATCAAGTTAAGATAAATGACCTTCCTTCTCATTAAGATTTCCTGGATTTTGCAAATAGACAAAACTTTGGTAAGTTTAACTGACCTAAAACAAGAAATATTTAGTCTAATTTAACTTCAGACGGTGAGGGAAGAAAATCTGTTTTTTTTTTTAAATTTGGTGTATGAAAATATACAATTATAAATAACATTTTCCAAATTTAGGGTTTTAAGCAACTGTCAGATTGTACTTTACTGCAAAACTGAGCAGTTTGAATATCAAGCACTTTCAAGTATTTTATGGAGAAATTAAGAATTTTCCAAACCTTAAAAACACCCAATTGAAATTCAAGCATTTCCAAGGATTTTAAGCACCTGTATGAACTTGTGTATATTCTGACAAAATGAATAGGTTTTAAAAGCTGATGCAACAAAAGGTGTTAAATGTGCATATAATTAATTTGAATCAACAAAAACAACTAATTACTATCCACTTTTATGGATATCAATGGGCAAAATACAATACTAGTTCACCAGGCAGTTATGTTAACAACTGTAAGCTTAGCACATACTAAAAACTAAAGGTCTAGCTGTGTATTTGGTTACACAATACCACAGATTATACCTTTTTATCAGAAATATGTGTTTACATGGAGAGAAAAAACAAAAAAACTTCTCCCTACAAAGACTTCTGTAGAGAAAAGCTGGCTCAGAATCAGCACAGAAAAGAAGAGGGCACTTTGCAGCAGCCAGGCAATAGCTTCTCTGTAAGAAGAAACGCTCACTGCCACCTCAATAGGCAGCCAACTGGCTCCTGAAAGAACACCTTCAAATCTAACTTTAGACCTGAGCAGCTTTTGCCCATAAAGCACCAGAGAATGTCAGGAGAATCAGATCTGGATTCACACATGAACAGACGAGGAGCACCGACTGGTCACAGATGCCCGTTCACAACTAGGAATACCGGTGGCTGCATTTTCAGCACAGAACACCAGGAAGTCCCTGTTAAATACCACATGCCTATTACTGCTGTTTTGTGGCAGGAAACAAATTTGCAATGGATTTAAATGGGCAGATAAACAAATACCAACAGAGAAGTGGCTAAAAGTGACCATTGTTAAGCTGAGCGGTAGACATTGTGCCTCTTCACCGTCTGGAAGTTGTTTTAAACTCTAGAGGGATCAAACCTACGATAACTGGAAATAGGCTATTATTTTAAATGTTCAGAAATATGCAGTTACATTAAATCAGAAAGGTGTGCAAACATTTAGCCTTTTTGCTACAAAGCAACAATGTGCAATGGAGCCACCCCCCACCCCCATGCACAATTCAGTATTTGCTAATTTTTCAGTATAAAACAACTTTGAATTATTATTGGAAAACCATTCGTCATAGCGCTTATCTAAAATATTTGAAAGAAAATGCAGCTGAGGAAGCTGCAATGCCTAGATGCGATGCTACCTAACAAACTATTGGGTGGTGTTTGCAAAGCAGCCAATCACAGAGTGCCATTTATTTTCCCTTGTGCTGATTGGCTTACCTCAAGGAGCAGAAGTAAGGAAGACTGTAAATATTGGCTTCTGTTGTAGTGCTAAGATGGTTTCCACTGAGCGTATTAATGTATAATGAGATATGATTGGTATTTAAAATATTCTAATAGGAAGTTATGTGTTTTCAAATTACAAATTATTATCAGCTATAACTGAGAAATTACTAAATTTTTTTATTTTTTTTTTAGACAATCACCTAAAAAGTATATAGTGAAATACTGATTTGAGCAATTAGGACAAAATTACACACACACACACACACACACACACACACACACACACACACACACACACACACACACACACACACACACACACACACACACACACACACACACACACACACACACACACACACACACACACACACACACACACACACACACACATATATGTACATATATACAGTATATACATATATATATATAAAATTAAAACTGACTCAAAGATTCCTCACAAATTAAGACGTTAGCAAAGAAACCTTCAACATAAACTACCAATCCAGATCCAAAGCTGGAGTTACTTCGCAGTCCAAATTCAGCTGCTTAGATCTATATAAAGAGCGAGCACAAGGTTACATTGGGACAAGTATATGGAAAAGCTTCAACTTAAGCCACACTCTGCCCCATTATAAAATTACACAAAATCTGAAAACAAAAAAAGAGGAAAAAAAAGGAGAAGCTTTTTCCACCCACTACCTGGCATCCACTTACAAGTGAAAATAACAGGGCTTAGTGGAAAACAACAGTGTCTGACAGAGAAAATGACTCATCTCTCGCTCCATCCCTCCATCGCTTGCATTCTACTTTCCTCTCAACTAGTTAACCGCTCCGGCACATCCCGTACCTAAAAACACGGCTGATCTCCAACGACAACGGAGACACCAACAGTCGGTACGGCGCGCTCGCCTTCGATTCCCAGAACCCACAGGACTCACAAACAAATCTTTCTGGGTCAAACCAGAACTGGTTTAAGGGACGTTATGACGTTTGATTAAAATTAGATTTGGAAAGCTGTTGGAAAATAGAAACATTGGTGAAGGAAACATCTTAAAGGTCTATATAACCGGGCGATGATGAGGGAGCTCATTTAGTTCTCTAGTGTCAGTGATTCAAACAGAAGTTTCTGGACTTCTGCTATGGCTCAGCTGAATTTTTTACTTTTAAAATAGAAGTCCAAATTCTATTTTAGACTTCTATTTTGGACTAGAATAAGGTAAAAGTAGCATAACATAATAGTAACTTTACAATTTTGGTGAATAAATAATTCAATAGAACTTTTACATTTTGCAAAAAATATAACATTTATATGAAAAACAAGTTAATGTTTGCTGTTAAGCATTCTAATTAAATAATGAAATAAAATATCAGTCGTGCCACACTAATAAAACCTGAAAACACACGCCTGATAGTTGAAGATGTTTGAGTGACAAAAAAGAACTTTATTTTTTACTTAAGTTTGTGGTTTTAGTTTATTGCAAACAGAACCTGTTGAGAATTATAAATTGCTATTTTCATAATAAATAAATGGCTGGGCACAGCTCAACCCCAGAAGAGGGATGTGAAAATAATAAATATTTCCATTTTTTTTGGCTGTTGATCACAAGATCAATGCAAGATAAATTATGTTTCTTTCGTCATATTTTGAAACAGACATTCAAGTTATAGAATCTTTTTTTCTTTGTAAAGTTCAGATGATGACTAGAGTAAAGAAAATGAATAAAATCACTTGTAACAAAGTATGTGTGTCTGTGTAGGTTTGAGGGTTAAAGGTCACAATGTGCATTTCCATGAAATAGATAACTTTGTAATTCAGAATTTACTGTAGTGATTCAAAGCCAGAATGTTAAATTCAATCATTTTACCAACAAACCGTCCACATTAACTTTGTTTCAACTAAATAAAACAGAAAGAAAAGTTGCAAAATTAAACAGAAAAGTGAAATAAACAGAAACTAATGAAAACAGGAGAAAAAAATGCATTCAAGCCAACATCTTTTTCAAAGTTTTCATTCCATATACTTATCAAAAACATCATGTTCTACTGCTAATTTAAATAAAACTTGATTTGAAGGGAGTAATGTGCTGATGCATAAATGGGATAATCTTGTAATTCCTTTTTTTTCTGTTGGATTTAAAAACGATTACAAAATCTGTAGCACAGTTGTTGCTTGTTGATGTGTTACATTGTTTAACATTTATAAATTTATGTAGATTAAAATTGAAATGAGCAGAGCTAAATTTGTAAATCTGCCTTAATCAAGCCTGAATGATGCATCTGCAGAATGTTTGGTTAAAATAACGTACAAAAATCTGACATTAAAGCAGCGCTAAGGTCACTAGATTTCAAAGACAAACTTCATTTCTTGTACTGATCTTTACTTTTCCAGTCATTTCAGCTACGGATTGAGAAACCACTGCTCTGTTAAAAAGAAAAAAAAAAGACCGTGCAGGCAGGAGAGGAACTACAGCACGGAAACAAAAGAAGGGTCAGCAGTATGAATAGACACATGCAACTATGACGCAGCAGTTCAGCAATGCGTACACAGCTTGCTGCTGGTGAGAAGACAGAATCAATTTCAAATGTTTCCTGAGCTTTTATTCAGTCAGAGCTGAGACAATCATCGTAGGGCTTGTGTGAGGCAGCCAGAAGTCAAAACACACACAAGACGATAGCTATCTCCTCTCTAATTGGCTGTCAGGAGTTTCTGATGGACTCAGAGAAACCCCAAATGCGTTTCTGGATTCTTTTTATTGTGAGAAAAAAAACTAAATCAAACCAAATTAACACAGTCTCTTAGATTAACACAGTCTCTGTTGCTTTACAAAAATATCACTTAAAGCAGAACTGTTCAATAAAAATTATTTTTAAAAAAAGATCTGACCGGCTAGTGCTTGGAGAGACATTTAGGAGCACGTCTGTCAAACTGTGATGGCTGTATTTCAAAGAGGCGGTCTGATTCGCCGCATGTGAAAGCAGACTCTGCAATCTGAGTGACAGCTTTCAACCATTTTACGACCAGCAAAACTGTAAACAAGTGGGCCGGAGGGAGGGAGGGAGCGAAGCGTCTGCCGCCTCGGACGTCGCCTTTCTCTGCCTTCCCACTTTGTTTCACTTCTGCAAATCTGCATGAATGAACAGAAGATGAAACAAAACAAAACGTACAAATTACAAAGAAGGCTGAAATCTCCCCCTCCATTCCGCCAGACATGAGGTCGTCTGAGAAATAAGTACATGCGCAAAGCAAAACCGCAGCTGACTGACAGCGCATGGGAGAAGATGGGAGTCTGAAGGGACATAAATCATGTCCCCTCTTTAAGTTGCTGCTGCTGTTGAGTTGGTTGCTTGTTTTATATGGGTAAACAACTATAAATCCTTGCCAAACAAAACCGCTTTCCTCTGTTTTCAGCAGCCCTGTCTTTGCAGATGATGCAACAGAATCAAATGGAAGTATGTTAATCAGAATGAGGCTGCATACCTAACTTTATAGTCATGCTCACAACAGGCAGAACTCAAATTAAAAACATTACAAGACAATTTTTTTATCAAAAAAAGATTGACACTAGAGGGAAAGAAAATTCAGAAAATTCTGTTTCAAATGCAAGAATGTGCCCCTCTGCTTCCAGATAATCTGAAACCAACATCAGCTGCATTTGCCCCGCCTCATAGTTGACAATTACCATCTGGTGTTTGCTGTTGGAGCCACGCTGAGGCTACTGGGAAAGTGCAAAGTTGTGAATTGATCTGAACTCATTTAGAACTTATTTATAAGCCGATAAGATAGAGTCGTCTTTTCTCCTCACTGTTGCTACTTCTTATCTTCTTAAGAGAGAACATCTGATTGGATTTTCTGATTGAAATTTTCAGCAAAAATCCATCAATACATGGTAATTAAATTAAATTTTTCCATTAAGTAAATGAAAAATAATTACACAAAACACATAGCCAAAGAATTCCACATATAATTCAACTTCAACAAATATAACTAAGTGTTGCTGTTCAGCAGAATATTGAGAGTCTTTGCGAGGTACTTGAAAACATTTCTCCAACAAACAAAAAACATACTTTACGTGCATTATATATGCAACCATTAGCACAGCCTGAATAGCCATGATTCCGTGTTACGGGTGGGTATTTATTGTATTGATAACATTTATTGTGATGATAAAGTTTTGATTTAAAAACTCTTCTTATTGTCAGGATTTTTATTTTTACCATTTTCCCCACTGTTTGTTCTATAAATGGATATCAATACATTTCAAAATATGATTGAATGCAGTTACTGCATAGTTTAGTGATAGAAATCACACTTTATGTGACTGATATCCTGAAAAAGCATATTATAAATGGGTTTCTCAAGAGCAATATTTGTGTTTGTAGGGCTATGATTTGTGACACACAGTCGCAGTCATATAGCTACCTAAAAAGAAGTAATTAATAGTTCTTATTGTTACCCTTATCGTTATCCCAATATTACCACAAAATATCATGATAAAACTTTAAGTCCATACTGTCCAGCCCTATTCCATGTCAGCTTTCTCACAACAGATCTACTTGAGTCCTGGGATGTTTCCTAGGAAGAATAACTCTGAGAACTGTACTCTGACAGATATTGAATGGTTGTGCATGCAATACTAAGTTACAGTTAATCATCTGAAGGCTGGGTCAACACTTTGACTGGGGTAGGAATAGCCAGTTATTGGTATCAAGGTAAACCTTTTAAAAAATGCATAGTATTAAAACTGTAAAAAATGTTCCCACACTGAGGTCTTTTTGAAGTGACAGGTGTTTCAGCAAGCTGCATGGAGGGAGAACAGTAACTTGATGCTCCACATAATCCCCCCTCCCCACCTGTTGCTGTGCACTGTGGGCCAGCTTATGAAAAAGCACCAACCTTTACAAGTTTGACAGTGTAGAAATACTTGTCCTCAAACTCAATTTGTGTAGTGAAGATCAATCTACTTGGTTATGTTCAACTTCTGGGCTACTGGTAGAGTTACTACGAGTCTCTGACATCATGGAGTATACCTTACACGTGACGCTCTGCCTGTTTAAGAGTCTTGATTTGAACCAGCCTCTTGTTAGCTGTTGGTAACTTGCTTTGAGTTTGGTCAGAGATCAGTTCACACTACTCAACCAGTTCAGATCCAGGTCAAAAAATTCCAACACGTTTGTTTGACTGCAATTGATGCTGATTCCGGTCAGTTCCCTTCACAGACTCACAAAATCCGGTCTTCACCGAATCTCACACAAACAGATTTTTGTGCTAACTCAACTGCAGACTAATTTAGCTTACCTCCCTGGTATGCCCAACTCTGATTGGCTTGTAGTACGTGGTGCAATAAGTCTGTCTGACAGAGACATTGGACAGATTGATGTTTATGCTTTGTAAATAACAGATTTATGTCTTATAAGCTTTAAGATGATCCTTTTGTAACTAAGAAGGACAAATATTACAGAAGTAAAGCTGTTTTTTTCCTTTTCTGTGAGTGAAAAACATGTTCAGATGATCTGAGGTCTGGCAGCTTAGCATAAGCAGTCTGAAGCATTCCACGTTAGGCCACAACAGGAAGAAAGAAAAACACATTTGTTGCTTTTGGTGCTTGTTGAATATTACTGCCCCGCTGCACTCACATAAAACTCAGAACTATGCATAATTAAAGGGCACCCGGACTTTACACAGTTTGCCCAATACAAATGTGGAAAAGCCCTTAAATGCTGTCAGTCTCGAGGTCACTGCTATGTTTCAGCTCAACTGTGCAAAAACAAAATTGCACAATAGCACAGTACAAATGCTCGATATCTGCTGCATATAAAAATCTATTTCAAAGCTATTTTCAAGTTTCAAACATGGTTTCGTGGGTATGTTTTTTTTTCCCTCCAAAATGGAGTTTTTGTCATTCATGCCAGTTCAACCCACTGACCTGTGTTTTACTGAGGACTGCTTCCAATTACAGCTAGCTAAAGAAAAGGCCTTGGAAATGTGTGAAATCATTTGTTGCAACATTGTGTTTAATACCTCAAGACTTCCTGGCCTTGGGGTGAGATTTTATGAGAATTAATTTTTTTAAAAATTCCTCAGGATTGTAGCTTATCAGAAGGGAAGAAGAGGAAGAAATGTATTACTTTTTGCATCTTTGTTAATATTGAAAATATTTTTAGACCCAAAATTGTTTATATACTCAGTAGATTAAGCTATTGAAATATTTTCATTCGTCCAAGAGGTTTGTGATAGAAAAATATTCAGGCAACTCCCCCAAAGGAAAAGACAATGTACATTTGCCAACATTTGTCAAAAAAAAAGTAAAAGAAAAAGAGAATATTTTTATTATTATTATTATTATTATTATTATTATGTATACTTTAACAAATTTGCTATGTTGAAGGTCAGTTCTACCCTTTTTATGAATTCACTGCATGTCTCAACTGATATTGAAGACTTTCCTTTGGTGATGAGTTTCAAATCTTTGAGGTTGGAAGGGCTCATTGCTATCACCCTAATGTTTAGGTAGACAATATGGACGTCAAGTTTTATCTCAATATTTTGTTGTACTATAATGACAGTACAACAACCATTTATTGCTTCTTTTTGAAGCAACTGTTTGGATGTAGCTGTGTGTCACAGACATCATAGCCCCACTAACACAAAAACTCCTCCTGAAACAGTCCCATTTGTAATGCAAAACTTTAGGACACCAGTCACACAAAGAGGTGTGATCTGTATCACTAAACTGAAGTAAAAGGAAAATGATGCATGGCTTTAAACATTTAGATATATAAATCAACATGTGTGTATTTGTATTCAGCCTCCTTTCCTCCACCTGTGTCCAGTTTAGTCTACGTCCAAATCCAGATGTTCAGGGAAATTTCCACAGGCTTGTTTGAGAACATTAGAGAACAGGCCGCAGAACTTGAAAGGAGGGTTATGTTATAAAACAGTAGCCCAAGCTTCAAACATGTCAGACATACCCCCAAAAGACTTGCAGCTGTAACAGCATCAACGGTGGTAAAGAAAGGTGCGCTGAATACAAATGTGTCCCAGTCTTTTCACATTTCTGTCTGAAAGGAGTTCCTTCACAATTGTGCTCTACTTTGTTTTTGTCTATCACATACAATCACAATAAAACACATTGAGATTTGTGGTTTTAACATGAAAAAAATGACCAAATTCAAGGGACATGACTTTATTAAAGCAGTGTAAATGTCCAAGCTTTTAATACAACCTGTCCAAGTAGAGAAACTTAGTTTGACCATTTCTCTCAGGCAATTTTACTCAAAGATACCTTTGATTTGGGTTTTTTCATCTTAAATAAAGCAATACTATGAATGTAATGTCGAGTCATTCATAAAACATCTTTAAAAACCAGAAGTTTAAATCACAATTTCTAAAAAGACATTGCGGTTCAAAATTGATTGCAAAAACACAGCAAACATAATGTTCTTCATGCTGCTGTAGCTTACAGGCTTGTTCCTGGATGTAATTTTATGTGAGTACGTTGTAACCTTCAAAACACCTCTGTTCAATGACAAAGCAGAGGGGAGATAAATCAAGTTAATATAAAAGGACTGAAAGTCAGATACCTAATGAGGAGAGGCGCCTAATAAAATATCTTAAGCTAAAAAAGAATAAAGAAAAGGGAGAGAAGAGTCATTGTTTTCCCACCTTCTTACGTCAGGGAAAGAAAAAAAAGAAAAAAAATCAGTGCAGATGACAACGCCCAACAGCAGCTCTAGGCAGTAAGCAATTATGAAAGATGACAGCTTGTTTCCTTTCTATGCAACTTCAGCCACATGACCACTAACAACACACAAAACATGTTGGCAAATACTGCATTTCACCAAGTCTTACAATTCAGGGCAGCTTCAAATTAAACCTTAACTAAACTATATTTGCTGCCTGGAAACCTCATGTTTGCTTACGTGTTCTCCATCCGACCTCACATAAACATGCAATTCAGCTGTTAGTACCAATTCACAGGCAGTAGTTAACCACATATTACAGTAAAAAGGTGTTGACTGACATACAGACACATGAAGGCATTAATAACCCGAGCGAACACACAAAATGTCAAACGAGATGTAAAGATCCCACCCATGCATACGGCATACAGTCACTTTAATAAGCTTTTAATATTTTGTGAAAAGCGGTGATTACTATCAATTTTAGTTTGTTACCATCTTTTGTTTTATTGGTAACTATGGGGAATAATAGATGCCTAAATATGCAGTGTCCTACCTAATGTTCTTGATTTGTTAAAGTGCCTCTAACAATTTAATCAAACTCAGCCCGTCTCCACCAAGAACGGTCAGTATTGTGGATACAAGAAAGGTTTCACAGTGATAATAAAAGTCCCTCAAAAACAAATTTGTAACCAAGCTGAAAATAAAATGACAGGGAAAATGTTTACTTATTAACTTGCATCCAAACATTTAAACAAAGATTCGAAACATGCAAGCATGAAGAAAACATTATAAAGAAATGAGATCAAAAGTTCCAAAGATTTTTATTTGGTTCTGTGAAAAATTCTCTAAATTGAATCTTCTTGTAAAAATCGCATGTAATGTAAAACACTGTAAAACTGCAGTTTTTACTGTGTTTGATATTACAAGTAAAATACTCTGATTTATAGGTAATATGAGAGTAGAGTTGAACACATAAACGTATATGAATATGATATATGGATATAAATGTTCAGATCTTGGTTAAACTGTTTTCTAGACCATGTATGTTATGCTGTTGATCCAACAAATCTCAGTTTTTATGAAGAATCGTATTTATTTTCTATCTTAACAATAATATTCCCATTAAAAGAGAGAATGCTCTCGCTGCTGCAGCTCCCTGTCTGTAAAGAGGAAACACTACTTGTTAAATTTCATTACATCAAAACAAAGCAACATATTTATATAGCAGAAAAATAATTTCTTTTTTGAATGGAATTAAATAATCTATCTGATTAATTGTGATGAATCGATTATTGAAATAACAAATTTAGTAATCAAACCAGGGGTGGAAATTAGCACCTGCCACTGGCCAAATGCGGGTAAAAATATGAAGTGGCGTGTAAATTGGAGCAACACACCCCATTGAACAGAAAAAAAAAGCTGCTTTCAGTTTGAACTTCTGTCCAGAGGAGGACTAACCGTCTGGAGTCCAGACTGATGCACATACTGTCCATATGTCTGCACATGAGGATTGTCATACTTTAACAAAAAAATAGTAAATTAAATATAATTTTTATGACCGCAACAGCCCATTGGTTGATTTTATTGAGGTTATAAAAAGAGTCATTTCAGCTAACTAGAGTTCGAGAAAAGTGAGCAGACACAAGATGGGGCGGGTCAGAAAAACATTTTAAGAAAAATTTTAAGAAAAAGAATTTATTTATCTGCATCTAATAATGTATTTCTAATATTGGATAAAAAGAAAGGCACATTGGCATATTCTTAAATGATGAAGAGTAGAAACCAGAAAAAGACATCAGGATATCTGTACTTCAGCAGAATCTACAAGCTACACCTTGATGACACAGTGCCTCATTTATTGGGTGAACCAAATAAAACACAAATGACTCACTCATATATGTTTCTCTTATGATCCCACAGATGCATGCTTTTGGTTTGCACAATCACACAGACCAAACAAAAATGCCTGGGTTTGAACGCCGCGGTAGATTGACAAATCCGAGCTAAGCAAAGAGAAGGGGGCAGGAGATATTTTATCCCAGTTGTGGCATCTACAGATGATTGAATATGTCCTGCAAATGTAAACATAAAACAGGCCAAAACAAAGGGAGGAAGTTGAGATTTTATGTTTAGCTTCAGCTTTCTTTCACAGGATCCATCAGATGTTTGAATATGTGTAAATTAGCATGAAGAAACAAATGAGGAGTAAGTAAGAAGTACATTAGGAAACAGAAGATACTGACTAACTGCATGTAAAGAATGACTGCAGCAGTGCACCTCGGCATGCACAAATGGCAAGACTAATTGTTCCACAAACAGGATGACATGGGTGGAGATTTCTGTGGGGGCCTGTTAGGCTACAACCAATCTCCATCAGTGGGCTTGTCTCTTCTTTTCCTGCACTGCAGCAGTACCAGAAAAAAAATTAAATAAGGAATGAAGGCTAAAGAAAAAAAAAGGTTGAGGGGAACGGTAAGCAGTTCACACACAGCCCCTTATCCTGGGCCTCCACAGACAGACACAGAAAGAGCAGCTAGAAGGCGGACAGAAGCTGAGTCTTTGAGAGAGTTAAGTAGCCCTCTCAAAGCGGGGCAAGTCTGCACAACGGCCAAAAGATGGGCTCTTTGAAAAACGCAGGAAAAACTTAAAATCACATGATTTTATTGATAGCCCTCTTTTAGGGTCCATGTTTTTGAAGCATTAAACTTAATCCATTCCCAAATAAAAACCATGCTGCTCTGGCAAGAAGAAATCTGTACATCTCACAGGGCAACATACATTAAACTATTAGAAATGCATAAACATTAATCATTATGGACACTATAAAACAATTTTTCTTAGTTTCCTCTTTTTTCTTAAGAAATAAAAAGATTATTATACTGCACACATGTCTAGTAGAGGTTTATATGTTTTTGCTTGTGCACACAATCTTGGCCAGTAAAACTGATTCTGATTTTATCCTATTTTTAAGGAAGTTTTACTGTTTGATGTAAATTTATTGCCAGCAAATCTTTGCATATATTTTTGAAAATCATAAATGAAGTATGAATTTTGTTTACCCTAAACACTTTCTTTTTTCTCAAAAAAACAAAAGAAAAACCCTGGAATCAAAGCTCATATATTTTCCAGGTATTGACTTCAATCTGCATCAAAAGACTTTAGTCAAAGTTTAAAAAACAACAAAAATGGCTGTCACCTGCTTGCAAAAAGTTGCTAAATAGTTTTACCAAATACCAAAGTTCAAAGTTTTGGAGAGGTTTTTAAGACAACATAAACAGCAGTTTCAGTCGCCTCAGTTTTTCACCTTTATAACCAAGAAAGCCATTGTTTAATTAAAAGTAATAACAGGAGCGAGTAAAGCTTTCCGTTTGGTTTCATTTAGTAAGAAAAAAATAAGAAAGAAACATTGATCCCCATTTGTTACCAATTTTAAATCTAACTTGGGTCACATCATCAATTCTGCTTTTCCCAATTGAGGGAATAACTTTTTGGTGGAGCTCGGTGCTTTCCATGTTGTTAAGATTCTCCTTGTGGTGGTGCTAAAATAGCAGTGGTTGTTAAGCACATTGTAAACACAAGATGAGGACAAAAGCTTATACAGAACTACAGGAGCTGAAGAGACTATAAACATCACAAGATGCGGTACTGAGTACCTTACCGAGGGGGAAAAAACAGCAAGAAGATCAGTTAAAATGTGTTAAATCCTCTAATTGACAATGACAACTAGGCAAAGGGAATGGCTGGGAATCATATTCAGTCTGCATTCGTACAGGCACAATCCAGCTGGTCATTTGTCAATATTTTTTGTGGGAAGAGGGAATAACTTTCTCAAACAAGTTGCACCAAATTTGTTAAAACACAAAAATGAATTCATAAACCTGCTGCCTTCGGTGTTTGTTTGGTAATTCCCATATTGCTAAAACAGTGGTGGATCAGTGCCATGCTAGTTTGTGCTCACACACACACACAAATGTGATTGTGGAATAGCAGGGGTGTGACTGGTTAGAGTGGTGTGTTTTATGTGTGACCCGACAAAACCAACGGGCGTTACTGAAATCAAACCAAATATTATGAATTTTAGCAACTGACAAGAAGCTGTACCTGTGACTCACATAAAGCGCTATTGGCTCCATTACAAAATCAGTGGTGCATCAGCTTACCCTGGTTATACTCTGGAAGCTTACACTGATATAAAGGAAAATAGACTGTAACTTGGACAAAGCTCTCAATTTTAGTCAATCCAGTTTCTTGTTAAGAGCTAAAATGAACAGGAAAGAAGAAAGGTTTTACTCACAATATGCTAAAATACAATTAGCATTATTAGCATAGATAGCTTAACTAAGTAAACAGAAGGCTTTGTAAAGAAAATAAATTACGTTATATGTGAAATTGTCCACATAGTCTCAACATTTCCAAACCATGCATTTTCCTTAGCAAACACTGGTTGATAGCTCGAAAGGACAAACAGTGCAGCTTTGCTGGAACACCTTCTACCTTTCCATTATCTGCTGAAGCTTTGCTCCATGTCACAGCCTAAATATAAAATCAGTTTCCTTTTAAACAACCAACTACACTTCTGTGTGTTCTCTGAAACTGAATTTCCACACCACAGAGCGCCGTTGATCGTAAAACAATTTACGATCATTTTTCAGCATCCATATCGATCACTAATGACGACCAATCAGGCTGATAATCATTAAAAGCAAAAATAATTTTATTTATATAGCACATTTTTAGCAACAAGGCAATACAAAGTGCTTAGCCTCTGTGTGTTATATAGCACCTCATACAGAGCACATTTCCTCAGAATCAGTCTAGTCATTTGTACACTAACTTCTACAAAGGAAAAAATGACTGTACACTAAGAATTTAAGCTGTTTTATGGTTACACCCTGATTTATCCTGTTTAATTTTAAGTCACTCTGGCAAACAAGTAACGAAGAAATGAATCGGGCTGATTGGCCTTTCTGTGACCCACAGGCACAGCTTTTTTCCGGCTTTGCTCTCCCACCCACTTTTTTGAGAATGACATAACTTCAGACCTCTGCTCTTGTGCTTTGGGATGGGTAAGAGCTTCTGTAAGCTAATGAAAGTATGTACACTGAAAAGTACAGTCCAATGTTAAACATATACCGTCTGGAAAATGTCTGGCTCACAAGGAGCCTAATTTTTCTGCATGATGTTATTCCCCAACACTGCTGTATTAGCCTTTCAGGGCAGAAAAAAAGCACATAATCTGTCATCAATCGGCCTTCAGAGGACGGAGGATTTGCAAAGAAAAACTCTGTAATGTTTTTCAAGAAGAAACTATGGCGAAGAAATTTTAACATGTTCTACCTATGTTGGATCACTAGTGACTAAAACGTCATTGACAAATTATTGCACGTGGTATCAAAAGAGAAGGACAGCACAAGACTTTTAAACATTAACTATGTTTCCCATCAGGCTACCGTCAGTAATGGTTGTGTTATCACAAAATATACAATAAATGTATGAGTAAGGGTGAAAAAATAACCTTCACAATTAATTTAAAGATAAACTTACTTTCTTCAAACACTGGAATAAATAGGAAAGATTTGTCAAACAATATATACAAAAATAATTTAAAATTTTAGTGCGAAATGAATTCTACTTTGACCTTTAATACCAAGATTCACTGACTCAATCTACCACAATGTGGATCCACTTAGTGTTACACTTTTTGTAGTTCATCTCTCTGGCTTTTATTTGATTTGTGTCACTAACCGAAAATAAAAAAGAAAATTAACAAAAATTTAAGGCCTTATTCTTTCTTGTTCTTGCAAAACCAACAGAAACAGAATTATATACACATTCATTGTGAATTTAAACAAGTAAAATAAAAACTCTAAAACTCTGCATTTCTGAGCAGTTTCTCCGTGTCTCAGCGAGTTCTCTTTTATCCAAGCAGCAGATGCAGCTTTGCCTGCCGAGAACTGAGTATCTACCCCCTGGCACGGTAACGCTGGGCTTTGCCAGACCACAACGTTTTGCACAAACCTTGTGATCTATGTTAGTGTTTACCACCACAATTCATTCAGATGTGGAGCTCGGAAACCTTGTAACTCCATGGGAAGTACACATGTTTCAATCGGTGACCTTAAACGGTGAGGTGAGCCTTTACTGACATTCATCTCATCAAGCACCTTAGGGGATTCGAGCAGATCTAATCACATCAGCCACAAGACCAAAGCTCCTACTACACTTCTGCTGGAGCTACACAATTACTTCTCATAAGGAACCCATTAGCTCCTGTTTAGCACATTCGCATGAAGGAGGGAGAAGGAGATTGGGATTTATGGGAAGAAAGGAAAGGCAAAAAAAAGGGAAAGTAATTAGACATGCAAGTACCACAGCAGAGTCTTTTCTCAGTGTTGTTCCCAAGTTATTCTTCCCATTTTGAACAGCTTTTGAAACCTTCCATGTTTTGCTACTGCAAACACCTGGTGTCTGTTTCATCAAAAAAATAAAATACCACACAGGGAGTGATATGTTATGTTTGAAACATTCAGGGAATCTAGCTGGTATCACACTGAGGAAAATTCAGGAGGAAAGCAGAGCATTTGAGTTGTTTTTGTAACAAAGGGACAAATGAGTTGATTTAAAAGCAGATTTCTAAACTGCCGATGTTCCTAACATGGCAGCACAGATTATGTTTTTAAAAAAATGTTCCTGGTGCTGTGTAAACTGGTAATTAGATCCATTATAATACCTTCAACCGGGTTTAACCCGGTCTAACTCAAATTTAAAACATTCCTGGCAGCAGCTTTGTCCTTTTCTAAAAAACTCACAGATCAGCTAGCTCGTTAGCTAACTAACATTAGCAGCTTGTTGCGGCTAGTCTTAACCACCTTGAGTCACAGTGAGTGAACATTTCTGCACATAGCTCAAACTTCTGCCTGACAAACATGTCCCACTAGAAAAAAACTACATAGAATGAGATTAAATAGACCTGCCACGACAAAATTTAAGACCTCATATTAAGACCTGCAGTTGGTCTTATCGAATGTGAAACAATTTAAGGCTTGAATTTTAGGTAAATGAATTTGAGACTTTTTAATGATGTGTGGACACTGTGTGTAATACTTTAATTCTTAACATCATTGACATAATTTGACCCTTTACAAAATATATAATAAGTACGTGCAAAATGTTGCTTTCAAGTGCTTTTTGTGCAGAACACTTCCATTTCTGAAGTGTTTTGCACTTATCACCCGTCTTTAATAAGTGACGGGTGAGTTTGTTTTAGTTTCCAAATCACAGCTCTCATTTGGGAGTGGATGCATTTGCAAGCAGTCAAATTTTGTCTTTCTAATAAGCAAAGGGAAAATGTAGTGGTTCTCTTTCAGCCAGCTGGCATGCAATGTGCAGCGACCGGCAATGGAGAGGCAGCATTCCCCTGCTCTATGCTCCATTCAACTGGAGACAACTCAACTCACGTTCTCTGACATCCCAGTAGAAGAAACTACAGAAAGGTAGGAAATATTTTAGCTGTTTTGACACTAACTTTTTGAAACTTTGTTACTAATGACTAGTTTGAATCTATGGAAGAGAGACCAGAGAGGATCAAATCTGTTTCATCTCCCTCCGTCTCCTAGCGTTGGCCTTCAGATTTACAGGCAAGAATTAAAGTAGTGGAAAGCATTTCAACTGGAACCCTTACTGGTTTTTAATCATTTTCAGTGGTGCATAAATTAAGTAGCAAAAGTGGGTCAGATTTTTCAGCTTCATTGATATTCCATGTGTCAAATACATATTTACTCAATATTAATGCTAGCTTAGACTCCAATAATGAAGTGGTCAGATTAAAACAAAACCACAATGCCTCTTGGCATCAAGTAGCAGCAAACTATTACTGAATATTGACAACTGTTATCACTCATCTCTCTAAACCTATTGTGAACTGGCAACTGCATATTCATTTTTAACCATGAAGAATGTTTCTGAATATGAAGTCTGTCTCTCAAGTCTCAAGGGGAAGCATCAACCGGCAGGATCCACTATGTGAGGCACAGACCGCAGGAACAAGAGGCCAGGGTTATGGTGGACTTGGCTTGAGCTGGCCTGCAGATGCCAAAGCCTAGCGGGAAGTGGGGCTACAGGGAGGGGTGAGATGGCTTAGCGGGCCTGGGGGGGCTGAGGGGAGCTGAAGGGTGAAAGTGCAGTTCATCGCAATAAAAGGGTTCTCTGGAATTATAACACAAGATATGATAAACAGACCACTGAAACCTTAGCAGAGTACGATTCTTTTATCATCTTTATTTGTTTTCTTGAAGATAGCGAACTGACATTCATGGTCCACATGATCATCATTTATTAAATAGAAAATTAAAACGGGAACTCTGGCGATGAGAAAAATGAAGCCCAGCTTAAAAAAAAAATCACCTTTAGACATCAAAAGTTAGGGATGGGCTATAATCACTCAAAGGTTATTACAATATTTTTGGGAATTTATTGCAATAACAATAAAAATATTTTATGTTTTCCAAAGTATTTCTAGCCTTTCACCATTTAGAGCCTGGTGAACACAAATACTGCTCTATGAGGAAATAAAAATGCACCCAAAATTAAATAGGCTACTTCATACATACCAGTTGCATAAAGTAGGACAAATGCTCCATCTGAAAGCACTTTAATTTAGGGCTGAAACGATTTCTCAAGTGATTCGAGTACCTCGATTATTAAAATTCGTCTAGGAAAATTTGTCTGCCTCGAAGCTTCGTTAAGTTATATTTTATTATTTAAAGCACCGTGTTCTGGCCAGGTTATTACTTGTGTTGCCCAGCGCTCTGACTTCCGCCCGAGTTGTTGACGAAAGCTAAGTGTTAGCAGCATAACGTCCGGTTTTCAAGTTCGCCCTGGGAGGATTTTATTGATTGATAATTATGTCCGGGTCTTTGTCGTTTTTCAGAGGACCAATAAACATCCTTAAAATGACTGGCGCAATGCCTGGAGTATGGCAGGTTTTCTCCTCCCAGATCTGCTGCCTGGTGGCGGTTCAGAGCGAACAGCGGGGAAGAGCGCTGCAGGTGTATTTATACAGGTGAGCGGATAGACTGAACACGGTGGGCAGCTGCACATTAGATGATTAACGTAAGTAGCTTTACTGACGAACCGGAAAATTTATTTCATATCATTCTGGTCGCAACAAATGGGTGGCGGAGCACACGGTGGCGGTACGTAGCTGGTAGATGAGTTTCCATGTGTGACAAACGAAGGTGTCAAATCCCGTCGCTAACATAAACACAAAAGCTATAAATGTCTGGGCAAGGTGAGAGTTCATCTATTAAATTGACTGAAGATGAATGCATAAACGAAAAGCTGGACTATAGACATTTTTATAAGCATATTTGTGAGCCTGCCTCTTTATTATTAAATTAATATAACTTCAGATTCTTCCAGAGCAACCTTCAGGTGCCTCCACAGCTTTTCATTCAGCTCCTGTCTAAACAACAGCTGCAACAGCAACAACTCTTTTTCCAATTATTTTTTTTTGAGTGGGTGTACTCATATAAACATGCCATTTTTATTTACATTAGTTGCAAAAGGTCTCAAATGACTATATCATCATTTATCGCAATAATTTCTGAAATAATTTTTCATCCAGAAAAATTGTAACAGGCAACAGTCAATGCCAATGAAAAGTGACAAAATGGTATCTAATGGTCGATGTCCTCCAACTGCCTGGACTCCTATAAACGTATCATTTACTTGGTCCAAGACACAGATTTATACAGCTGGAAATATGACAAAGTGCACCAAAAAGATTCAAACATGTAAAACAGGGAAAGGTAAATGGTGAGTGAGCTAAACTGCTGATTGTGTGTTCACTCACAACAGAGGTACAGCAGCAATCAAGTAATATCACAATTTCCAAGAACAAGGTGAAGTCAAGCAAACATACTAATTGTGCCATAAAGTCATAATTTGGACAAATATCACTGCATTATCTTAAAATTAAAACACGTCATCTTTGTAAAGTCATGGTTACACTGGCACTGCAAGGTTGGAAGATAGTTCAAGTATAAATCCAGCTAAGCAAAAAAAAAAAAGAACAGGGGAAGAGGTAGGCGATTAACGGCCTCATATAAAGGCTCACAATATGTACATCCAAAACAGACCTACAAGATATTAAGAAAACATTACATTTTTACCATTATTGTTATATATTCCAGCTTTTCTTTTTATTAGGTTTGACCAACTTTTTCCCTCTTTTGCAATATTGTGATTACAATATTACAAACATTGATACTGTGATGAATTGTTATTCAGTATCTTGTGCATCTCTACTCCAGAACATATCATATGATGATCAAAGTCTGGGTGAACATTAAATTAAATCAACAATGATGTTCCACACAAAACCTGCTCTTTACAGATTACTGCATTTTAAGGGAATTATAGGAATTCAAAAAGAGGGGTACCAATATGATAATGGCAAAGGACTATTTGGGTGAAATATTTCAAAGGCTATAATACATCTCTTGTATGCAATAAAACCATTTGCCATAAGCAGGTATAGACAGGTTATGGATGGATGGAATATTTAACCATTTATATGGTTAATAAAATGCAGTTTACCAGCTTGCATTTAATCAAAAAGTCTTAATAGCTGCAAGAAGGGTTGTTGACACCACATATGTGGCCTATATGAGAGAGCGGTAAGTAAAAAGTTATTGTTGAAAGAAAGTCTTGTTGTTTACCACAACTCATACAGAAATTAGTTGAACTGATCAAATGAGGCCAAAATATAACTTTCTGGATTAAATATAAAAACCAACACTGCACATCACCTTCAATACACCATCCTGACAACAAAACACAGTGGCAGCATCATGCTAAAAGCCAGACAGAATCTAAGGGAAGTTGGGTTGAACTAAAAATATGGTAGTCCTGGAGGAAAACTTGTCAAAGGCTGCAAGACTTGAGACTGGGTCACCTTCCCACAGGAGAACAACCAAAAATATACAACTAGAGTTATGCATGTTCACTTGTTAAAATCCAGATCTATATCTGGATAATAATCTTTGGCAACACCTCAAAAATACTAAAAGAGAAGTGCTTTCTATCCAATCTAAATTAGGGTTTTTTTTTGCAAATAATACAGAAAAAACATTGAGCCTTTACGCATGCAGCGTAAAGGCTTTAATAGATAATCCTCCTGAAAGCACTGAAATTGAAGCACAAGGTGGTTTGTGCAAAGTATTGACACGTTAGGCCAGAGTAAATATGAGTGTCACATTTTTCAGACTTTTATTTGTAGAATAATTTAACAACAAAGCATAACTGTCCTTTTTGCTCAACAAGTATGCGCTACTATGTGTTGGCCTGTCACATAAAATCCTAATAAAACACACAAAAAAAATGAACGGGTGTTGCAGGACAGCGTAAGAAAAAGTTCAAGAGGTATGGATATTTATGCAAGGCACATTAACTCTACATTAGCTTCTCTATCTCCATGTCTACTCCAGCCTTTATGAGACTCGGTCTTGTTGTATTTTACTGCAGTCTCCCACAAGACTGAAAACGTCCAGGAATGAGAAAGGTTGAATTTACACACCACCTAAAATTTATACAACGATATTTCAACCATCTGCAAAAACATGTTGGACTACAGCAATCTGATAGCCTTGATTCCCTTTTTTTTATTATTATTATTATTTTATTTTATTTTTTTTATCCAACTGCGTATTTGGATTTAAGGGGATTTGCACAACAGCCCCTGCTGTGGGCAAGCAGACATACACATGTGGAATGTGGAGGGAAGCATCTGTCTATAACAATAACACACACATCTACACACACACAGGGAGAGAACAACAAGGCTAGCTTCGAGGCCAAAATGCTAGATGGATCTGTAATGTAGAGTACCATGACATCTCTATGTAAACACAAAGCAAAGTGCTGTAAAATACAGCTTGTTACACACGAAGGATGATGAAAAAAGTCAGTGGTGCGTTTAAGTGTCACTGAGGAGAGAGGGAGTTTCTTCTTACCTGATGTGGCATATCAACGTTCACTTTGTGGAGTTCCAAAGGGGGGCCCAATTTTTGAAGCCAGGTCGCCGAATTTCCCAATACAATTAAGCTGAAGGCAAGGTTTTTCAGCAACTTCCTCGCGTTTAGCAGAAAAAACGTTTTCCCCCCGGTTCAAAGCAAGTCTGTCAAAAGAAAGGAAAGAAGAGATGAATTAGAAAGGGCTACCTTGTGGTCAGAGATGGTGGGGGATGGGGATGCTGACGTCCCGTTATTTCGTGCACGGGCACAGCGTACCTTTAACGTGACTGTGTAAATCTGACCACCCACTGGTTGCTTTGTTGGATCATTAGCCGCAAAACAACAGAAACCCACTCCGGGAATGAGGTTTTTGGAGCTTTCGCGAATTGTTAAGGGTCATGTGGGACACACGCTCACCCATACAACACTTTCGTTCAACCAAAACTTCCAAGTTGTCGCTATAATTGCCCGCTGCTGGCTATCCTCGCTCACTGCGCAATTTTGAGTTAAAAAAAAATTAAGAGAGTGAAACCATAACAGCGGTGTGACACAAACACACGAGTGGGAGAAAAGCTTGTTTAGCAGCAGGCTACGCAGACGTATCCATTTGCGACACGAATTAAGTCGGGTTGCGAGAAGAATTGTCCATGTGCCAGGACGCACGGCCATATTTATTTGCTACATTTTAAAAGGAGTTTGTTTTTTTTCATCCTTCCCCTCTCTGCGCGCACATAGACAGAACCAAAGAGACAGAGCAACAATGAAGTCTCGGAGATAAGCAAGCAGCCAAAAAGAAAGAGAAAAGCTGAGTTCGGCTACCAGCAGCGGTATGTTGAAAATGTCCCCCGAAATTAACCCAAGCTGTGTGTAAATGTTACAGATGCGCGGCGGCTGCGGGGCGCTTTTCCCCGCCGGGACAGAACTGAACGGGGAGAAGCGCTCGTGACATCGTTATATCACAAATACTGCACGCGGCCGGAGACCAATAACAACAGCTAACGTTAACAGCGGCTGCACACTTTGCTGGCCTCACCAGCAGCAGCCCCTGTGCTTCTAGGCACTTCTCTGCAACACGAAACGACAGGGTGCGTTAACTACAGTGCCACGACAGCGATAAGACGCCTTCCTCTGCAGTCAACAGACCCAAGCTTTAAGAAAGTGCAAAACAACTTACATTAGTTCACGCGAAGAACAACGTTAGCTTACACCCCGTCAGTCCATTTTTTTTTATCTGTATAGCCACAGATGGACAGCACTTCTACATAGTCCCGCCCCCACCATTTCCCAGTCAGGCATATCTATACATATATATTATTCGCCCCTGTATCCAATCACAGCACACCACTCTTTAATGGCGTGCACTCCCATTGGCGGATACGCCTGCCAATCAAATTCTGAGATTTTTGGTCGTTCCCACTATATAGGGGTGTGTCGTGACGTACCGGATAGCCTGCTAGAGGACATACGTTCAAAATGTATATATTTAACCTATATACTATTTCTTCGTGAGGAAATGATTGCCTAACGGTCTCTGTGTGCTTTAAAGACTTTACAAATTAGCTTAAACATCCTATATGTTAAAAATTGGGAGACGTTTTCAAACGATTTTATGCTTTTAACCATCTTTTTGAAGACATACATTACATTACTCTGTTTCTTAACTTTTCTACTCACCTTAAATCTTTATCAGACTTGACCTAAAAGAGACAAAAATATCTCAAAATAACTCAAGCTCAGTCAGATTGGATGGAAAACATCTAGGAATGACAATTTTAAAGTCTTATCTTATGAGTTTGTATTTTGTACATTCTCTAAACTGCTCCATTGTAGCTCAGGGGATGTGCTTTGCATTCCCATAACATGATGCTGCCACCACCATGTTTCGCAGTGGGGATGGTATGTTTTTAAGAGAATGAGCAATGTTGGCTTTCACTTCTAAGTGAATATGTTTGTATATGTTGCCAATGCCATGTTTTATTATTTGAAATTTGTTCTACTATTTCACTTCCTAATAGTTTTTAGACATATTGTTTAGAAAGACCTTTTGGGGACAAGAGCTGTAAATTAGCTTATGCATGGGACTGTTGTTTTATTCAGCTTGTCTATATTATTGTGTGTTTGTCCCTATCAAACAAACCTAATAAATAAGTACATGTACAGGTAATTTTGGTCTCACCACAAGCTTTTTTGTATCTTTCACACAGGTTGTGGCGAACTTTAATTTGATTTTTACTGTTTTTTTGTTTGTTTTTTCAAATGTCACACCAATGTTATTTTGTCAAATGTGTAACCCAGTAAATCACAGTGAAGTGTGATTTATTGGTTATAACCTGATGGAAAATGAAAAACAAATTAAGCAGTATGAATTCTTTTGCAAAACACTGTTAATGCTTTATGCCACACAAAGTTTAAGTCCTTAAAAAAACAGGGGAAACATATATAGTGCTCTTACTTTCCATTTTACTGTTAAGCATGCTATGTGATGCTATATTTCTCACAATGAATTATTGATACTTTACCTATCCATAATATATGAAAGTTCCAGCATGCTTATCTGTGTCTCTAGTTTGTACTTGAAACTACAGTAGTGGTAACCGATAGTACAGATTCCACATGCTGAAAGCAGGACAGGTTAGCAGAGAAACCCTCTTAACAACCAATTAGGCTGTCTATGTCGTATACATTGAGACACAGCAGACCCAATTTGTCTCTGTAGTGTAGGATAGTGGAGGAGTTCAGAGGGAATGATAGGGCTCAGTGTGTCAACCTGCAAGATCATATGAAAGCCCATCAATCATCACGTTACCCACTCTGTAATTAGTAGTGATTCCTTCCATATAGCCATATCGCTTATCCAGAGGGATTAAAGGGCAGCAGTAGCATTAAGAAACCCCTCTTTTCTTAGTCTTTTAAAAAAAAAATTACATGAATTTGTAACAAAAAAAGAAGCTACAAGAGGGGACCTATAAGTATTATATAATTTTCTTCAATAAATGAAGCAATGATTGAAATGAGTCAGATAGACCATGTATGTAACCAGATTTGTATACCCAATGTATAAAATGACATAATCCTTTTCTTTAATTTCTTTTCACTAATTTAATGTCACATTAAATCAATGTCATCTAATTTAAAGTCACTACATTAAATTAGACTAAACTTACCTGTTTTAGGTTAGTTAAGATGACCACGCTTATTTTTATTTGACCTAGATAGAAAATAAAGGAGAGAAGGAATGTTATATTGCTTCTGTAAAATTCACTTAAACAATCTAGGAAATCCCAGATAATGTAGTAGTGATGTAGATAGTTCTCAACATTTAAGCTCAATGAATCAAAACTAGTGGATGCATCTGAAGGTAACACATAAATACACTGCTTCCATTTCACATCACAGTATATCTGACATTAGCCAAAAAAGATAAAATATTGAAATTATTACTATTATCATTATAGTAACAAAAACAGACAAATTTTGACAGTTTTCCATATTTTCATGTAAAACCTGTGTAAAAGTACAGAATTTCCACAACAGAATGAGACTATTGATAAAGATTTTTTTGTTGTTGTCATTATTGTTTGTTTTTGGGGTTGAAAAATTGCCTTTTTCTCTTCACTTACTATTAATGTGAAATTCAACACATTAATAGTCAATGTGTTGAGATGTGAGATATCTTTTGTCACATTTCTTTGATGAAAGAGATGTGTTTATTCTCTGTTGTCAAAGTTTGATGTTATTGCTTATTGTAAAACCAAAAGATAGAAAAAGAAAACTACTAAAAATGTATTATCTAACCAGGTTACACAGACATGGCCTGTCAGGTCACACAGGAAGAGAAGAAGCCAATATTTTTTTTAAAAAAGCCACATTTGTGTAAATAAACACAAAGACAGAGAGCTGAAAAAATGGTTATTTAGCAACTCTCACAAATAAATAAGCAAATATTTGTAAGCCTATAACTAACAAAAGCAAAATCATATCTCACAATTCTGGCATGGCATTAAGTAGAGTAGAAATATTTTAGTATTGCTAACTGAACTTCAATAGTAAACACTGAAAATGACTAAATGTCAGACAGAAAGGTTATGTGGATTATTTTATACAGTCCATGTACGTAACCAGATCTGTTTTACGGTTTTCATGGAGTTGTTTTGAAATCTTGAATTTGCTTTTTACACAATGTAAAAGAAGGCTTCAAAAAGTCATTGCTACAATATAAACAGTTGTGTGTGTTTTTTTTTTTTATCACAACAGTCCTTTTCAGTTCAAATCACTAAAAGCCTGACATGATTTTTAGACCTTCAGAATATAATTTCTATTGCCTCTGACCAGAATCTGTCTGGCACTCACACCAGGTCCCATAAAATTATAACGGCGTGTAGGGGTGCGCAACCATTCATGAGGAATGACAACTGTGTGAGAGAACGGTTTGTTCACACATCTTTCTTCTTTTTTTTAAAAGATTACCATTGTTATGGAACGGCACTGCTCTTTCATGACAGGAATGTCGGAGCTTCTTGGTGAGACAGCAGATTTGCAGATTGACTTGTTTCAGGCCCCTTTGCAGCTGTCATGTTCTTTATTATGTTAATCATGTACGACTGAATGGACGTTAATTAGCATGCGTGGTTTTTGTTAAAGATGTGCATTAATCCAGGACAGTTACATCTATGTAATATTTGCCAGTCAAAATAAAACTTATTTAATTACAGAAAGCAGAAATAGCATTTGTGGAAGTGTTTTGAAATGTTTTCTTTGTGATTTCAGACTACTTGTTATGCATGGGTGTGTGTGTGTGCATGTACACACATATAAGCGTGTGTGTGTCTGAGCTCGATGTTTTTCCTTGCAGCCTGCTTGTGTGTACATGTGCTGGAATCTAGGCCATCCCTTGTGGCTTTGTGTCTGAGAGGCAGGTCGGTCTATATATGAGGGGCACATGGGCGTGTTTCTGTTTGGGGTGCATGCGCAGATGGAGGGAAGGGGGGCAACTTCATTTTCCTCTATGGTTCTATGTACATAAAACATTAAAAAAAAACAGAAAGAGTTTTGGGTGTTGGAGATGATTTCGCTGTCTTGGAGTGTTTCCAACAACAGAAAGAGGAGACAGTCTGACTGAACACACACTCAAACACACACATTCTCTGCAGCTTTCTTTTCCCTCACCAGCTTCCTTCCTAGAACTATGAATCTCTCCATCTCGCTCCAAAGCCCCCAACTCCAAAAACCACCGCCTTCTTCTCTCCAACTCGCTGGGTGAGTCGAGGAAACAGCTGGAAAAGCAAATAGTTGCGAGCAGGCCCGAGTTCTCCGTGGCCCGCTCGCTGGCTCTCCAACATGATTGCATTTTAGTAGGAATGAATACGGTCCTCACACTGAATCTCTCTGCTGCATGCAAACATCAAGAAAACCAGAGCGGCGGCACAAACTGGAGAGAAACTCCTGAAAAATCCACGTCTGTTTTGACCTGGATAGATATAGAACGAGGTTCAAAAAAGGGTTGAAATAAAGTGTTAAAATACAGAGCAGCATTTGACAAATATAGTTTTGAATCACAGTCACATGTGCAGTTGAAAGATTTACTACAGTGTCATCTGCATGTGCAATGAATTTCTAGAGGATGCACACAGAACGGTAACTAAATAACCAACTCATTACCTGGCAGAAAGGTGCAAACACCCTGAATATTTTTTAATACAAACTCTACCACATTTTAACAAAATTTAGTATGATAAACCAACCACAAAAAAGATTTTGTAGTTGTAAAATGAAATAGAAATCATATATTCTGAAAAGTGTGCCCCCTGAGCTAATTCTTGTAAGCCACATTTGGCTACAGTCACAGCTGCAAATCTTTTGGGGGGATGTCTCTGCCAGGTTTATGCAACTAGAGACTTAATTTCCCCCATTCTTCTTGTTGATATTATGGACAACCCTGAGCATCTTCTTCATGAAACTGTTAGAAAGTCAGAGGGTCTTCAGTCAGAGGCTTCTTCCAATTTACTGTATTCCATTTTGGTTTCACCTGACCAAAGCTCAGAACAGATGGGCAGTTATCACACCGTTTAACAATATTATACAATTTCCTTTTATCATTCTAAGATTTATGTTAATCTATGTTAATTTACATAATAGTATTTGTAACTTCAAATATTAAAATTATGGTTAGTTTTGTTACTTTTATGGTTTTCTCTCCAACTGTTGATTTCACAAAGGCAGCAATAAATGTCAATATCTGAAAGGGGTGGTGTGATATATTTTCTAGGCACTTACTGCCGTTTATAGTATAATCAAATAACTATGTTATCCTCAGTTGTTATAAAAGTGCTATATATCAAGTATAATGTAATAGAAATTTTATTTCCTAATTTAATGCCTTGAAATTATGCTTCTGTCTTTTAAGAAGCTTCTTCTCTTTCTGGAACGCCACCATGTTGTGATGATGAGGTCATCACAACATCGCTCCACTGTTAACCCTTTAAAATCGTTTTTACCAGGGTTGCTCTGAGATGTTTGCTAATTGTTGCTAGCTAGTCTGAAGGAGCTGAGTGGGTCAATTGCTCTGTGAGACAGCAGCTCAGAAACTTGGAAACTGCAGCTCAGTGGATTGGTTGCTTCCAGTTAAAGCTAAAAACAAAAGTGGATTTAACATAATAATGCCCCTATAAAAAAATCTGATCATTATGTGCAGTTTAGTGATACAACTGCACTTAATGTAACTTGTGTCCTGACGTAGCCTATTTATTGATTGGGAAATATTTTATTGTTGTGTCTGTTCTTTGACTCCAGGAGTTCACAGTCGTTCCATCTGTTGCAAAAGTAAGTCCATAATTTTGAGGATTCTGATGTGGTTTCATTGGATTTTACTGAATTCAAATTTACATTTTATTTGCAAAAATACTTTAATGCCATATTATTTTCCTGTCATGTGACCCATGGTGTGCACTTTATGCCTGGTTCATCACATGAAATTTCAACTGACAATTTTTTTTGACCCATCAAGAACTCTGTTTGCAGGTGGGGGCAGTGTAGAAGATAAGACTTCCCTGGAGCCCATTTAAAGCGGTGATCATCTGAGTAGGGGGCAGAAAAGTTTTTTATAAAAAGGAAGCAGTAGGCGAATGTGGCTTGTAGTCCGCTGCACTTTCAGTGGTTGAGAAAGTTTGTGAAGCGCTGCTGAAAAAAAAGTCTCTTAGCATTCCAACATCAATAAACTTGACCAATGTTCAAAAAAGCCGCTGCATTCTTTCCACTCAGAAAGCAGGAATTTAGAAAGTGGGGCAGACCATGTACTGCATAGGAGAAGTGTAGCAGCACTGATTAATGGACATCATAGTTATATATTTGGTTGGACAAACACTCAGGTAAATGTTGCCTATGTGAGCTGATTGAGGCTTGACAGCAAAGTCCTTGAAGTGGCAGCATGTATTCTCTACTATTTAAGACTTGTGGCATTTACAGCAAGCTCCAAGAGAAGTTGCAGGGTGGTTTCTGTGTAAACAGTTGAAAAGCAATAAATCACAAGTCCTTTGAAGCCACGTTTAATTGAATCACTTTGCCATCAAAAGAAAATCATTAAAGGAGTTAAAGAATCTGTACACCCTGGAGAAATGGCTTCAACCCAGCAACAAATTGACGTGATCTTCGAAACTTCTGTATTTCTGCAGTAATCTCAGAAAAACATTTGAAAACCACCAGGTTTTCAGATGTTTTTCACAAAATATGAGTTTTTCAGAAAACTCATATTTGACCGTCAGCTGACCTCAGCCACAGCTTAAATCGCTTCATTGATCAGCTGTTTCTTTTCTAAACACTCATTCACCAGGTAGGCAGGAGAAAGATGCAACAACACACTTCAAAAAATATCCCAAATCTGCTTGATAAAATTAAGGCAACTCATTTCAACCAATGTTATTAACTAAATCTGACTATATTTTTTAATTTGGGTTAAAGTTAATTCATTTACACCTTTTACTTCTAGTAATTTAAGTATACTCAAACAGTCATATAGAGATAAATGACCTTTAAAAACGCTAAAATAAAAAAACTTTATAAAAACTTGATAATCAAATCTCTCATTACTACAGTGTAAACTGCATATTTAAATAATTTAGAATTAACCAGTATTAAACATCGTATTCAAATAATAAAAAAAACAAAACAATGTGACAGCTTAAAAATCCAAGTTAATGTTAGATATGATGATCACCAATGTTAAATGCAAATTTGTGTATGAAAAACTAACAGACAAATCTGAAGTCATTTAATGAAACTTTAACTTTGCATTTTCAATAAGAGTAGCTGGTTCATTTTACTGACAAAAAATGTGCATAAATAACATTATTTCATTTCATTTAGCTGAAAAGCTTATTTATTCTGATCAGAAACATAATCATTTTACCAGAATTCACATAATCATTGTGAATTTGTGTCACAACTGTGACAGAATTAATTTTGAGTCACAAAATTAATTGAATTGAATTGAGACAAATCCAATTTGTCTCAATTCAGTTCAATAAATGTCACAAAATTTATTTGTGACACAATTAATGTCACAAATTGTGACACAAAATTAATTGTGACACAAAATTAATTGTGACACAAAATTAATTGCACACTAAGACAAGCAATTCAGGAATGAAATTAAAAAAATTAAAACATCAGAGATTTAAAAAAAACACCTTAATTTCTCAAAATAGTATCTTTTTTCTTTAAATCGAGATTTGTGTAATTTGTCTCACTGACCTTGTGCACATTACATGTTAATGTTGAAATGGTTTAATGCTTCTTATGAATATTTTTGTGTTTTATCAGATGGACCCAGGAAGATTAGTAATGGGTAGTTTACACTAATGGGGATCCTATTAAATAAATAAATAAATACACCAAACAGTTTAATTTCAGATTCAAATAAACAACTTCCACAAAGTTATTACGGTACCTTAGTTATATTTTTGCTTAACATATGAGTTAAAATCTTGATCAGGGAATCATTTTTTTCTTTTCTTTTTTTTTTTTTTACAGCGCATACAGGAGGAGAAAGCTGCTGCAGACCCTATTTTATTAACACTGAGTCCCCTGGTGGTGAGCGGAGTGTCAGGAAGCTGCGAGAGGAGAAAAAAGGAGACAATGAGGAAAAAAAAAACACTTCTAACTGAAAGGAGATGTAATTAAAGGTCTGAAGGAAAGTGGTGATTGGGTGAAATGGGAGGATAAAACCGACTGGGCTGTAAATACGCGGGGGCGAAGGGGTTGTGGGAGGATCAGGCTCACAGTTGGAACGACAGATGACTTCTATTACAGTAAAATTGCTACTTGAGTCGAGTGGTGTTGTAATAAAATTGCAGTCTCCCATAAAAAAATCTAACCGGGATACAAATCTTTAGTCTTTACCTCTCCTAGACGACTTCTGCATCACTTTGAGACAGGCTTTTGTCTCAGATCAAATAAAACAACAGATTCTCGGCCAGGAAACACATGAAGCACGTTGGCATATCGGTCATCTGGAAGGGCTATTTTTGTGTTTGTTTTGTTGTTTTTTTTTTAGTGTGGGTGGAGTTTTTTAAGCTTTCAAATAGATTTGGATTGTTTTTCTTATCAAGTTGATTAAAAAGTAGTCATTTTGAAATTCAATAATTCAGTTTTATATCTTTCTTTATTGTAAAAGTATAATTCTGACCCAATAGTTTTATCCAATTTTAGACCTATAAAATGGCCTTTTATTTGCCTCTTTTTTCCACGCTGCTGTAGAGAACCCATTACGTCTTTCACATCACTGCTTCTTGGACTCAGTTCTGCTTTTGATATGGTAGACCATTGTATCCTTGGTTATGCCATACTGTCAGGATTACAGAACCTAAATAGCAACAGGCTTATTGGAGGAGCTTCAGTCAGACTGAGTGACTCGTTGTCCTCAAATGCTTGCCTCTCTTGTGGCGTCCCTCATGGCTCAATTGTTGGACCAGTTCTTTTTGCTCTCTCAATGCTCAAATGTTAATTGTTAAAGCACATCGTCAGAATTATACGACTGCTTATTATGGCCATTGTTGATAGAAAAAAAAAAAACAAGAGCAGTACATTTCTGCTAAAAATTTTTTAATTTTTAAGATTAATCTCAGAAATTTTCTAGAAAACATTTGGAATTTTCTGAGGTCGAAAAGTCAAACATTTTCAACCTTTGAAAAGTTTTTTCTAGAAGATTTGAGATCTCAAAATTACTGAGTTTTTTTGGAAGAAATTTGCTCCTTTTTTGTCTGCAATGGCCGTAGTACGGTATGTAGAATTTATCACTATGTGGATGACACTCTCTATGTGACACCAGACCTCTTTTGAAAGTCAATTTTTACCTTGAGTGTTTAGAGGAGGCTAGTATGCGATGGGATGAAACCGTCTGAAATCAAACACAGGGAAGATGTTGTATATTTTAGAACTTACATCCAGTAACATTTTGTCCCTTCAAGTTGTAAAATGAAGCCCTTTGTCAGAAGCTCCTCGGCCTCTGGACAATTTCATCTTTTTTTACAAATAGACAAATCCTCCAAGCTTTTGTTTTCTTGTGTGATTAAGAATGATCACAGAGGTGAGTCCACCTCTTTCCTCTAAAGTTGCCTTCATTACATTCAGCCCAGACTTTTAAACTGGTCTTTAAGTTGGCGTTAGAGTGTCATAGTTGATCCAGCTAAATGTTTTAATGGAACATGAAAGTGAGATCACGTTACTGACATCAGTGGCTGCCTGTGCGGCAATTTTAGAGTCAATTGTACGATTTTATTATTTGCTTTTAAATCTTTATATGGGCCAGCAGCTTGCTTTATTAACTCTCCATATTCCAATTAGCTCTGCTGAACTACTTTTTCTTGCAATAAGGTGGAAACAGAGAAAACTCTGGAATAGACTATCCCTGCAGATTAGGCCTGCTCCATCATTACACTTTTTTAAAATGTGTCCTATTTTCTGTTTTGTAAATTTAAGTAAACCGATGCTTTTCTGTGTGATTCCTTTTTTGATATTTTATGATTTGTAGAGCCTTTTGGTTAATTGATGCTTTTAATGTGCCTCAAAAATGCATTTGATTTGAACGGAATAGTTCATGTAATCAAAAAACCTCATTAAAAAACATTGAAATTTTACAAGATTCTCGTGGTTAATCTAAGAAATTAGACTGCCATTTAAAATTAAATTTCTATTTGGAAATTAGTTTTTGAGTTGAATTAAATGAATGTTCAAGGTTTAGATCTGTCATTTGTTTCTGCTCATTCAAGTATTAATAGAAAGGAAGCTTTATCAGATGTTCAGCTGATAAACCACGTTCTGCTGTAAGTGTTCAGTTCCTTTTAAGCAGCAGGAACCAAAATAAATAAAAAGTACAAAGCTGAAAACAAAAAAAAGATAACCTATAAGAACCCACTTTGCAGTCTATTTCTAACCCATTTTTTCCCCAGCCTTCCATTTCGTTTTATTTATTTTTCTCCACTTTAAAAATGTCAAAACAAGTGTTCTTCTGACATTTTTACACCTTCCCCTTTTCAAGAAACCAATATTCACGACATATTTCCCAAGACAGTAAGGCGTTTAGCACGTGTTTCCTGTGCAGTTAAAACTTTTATAGTTTTGTTTTTCTTGTCTGCTTCTGTCTTCATGTCAACAGTTTGAGCCACTCAGAAAATTTCTTCTCTGCATTTTCTTTTTTGCTACTTGAAAATACAGTCCAAAGTATCCACCAGCTTACTGTGTGTTGCACCACCTTGGCAGAGTCCAAAATATATTTGATGGATTATGTCCACTCGCTTCAGCTCTTCAGGAAGTGTTTAATGTGAAGTGGCTGGTTTGGAGAGCGGATGCTCGCTGTGTAAGGAGCTTCCAGCGGGACTGAATACAGTCATCTGCACAGAACAACACAAACATAAATCAACCGTACCCTGACAAAGCATCTGTGGAGAGTAGTTTTCAGTAAAAAACCCCAAAAAATGACAGTCCTTCACAAATATGTTTCATAAGTCAAGATCTAACCAGTGTACAATTACGTATCTTCAAACTAATGCACCTTAAAGGAAGAAAATGAAAGATGGACATGATGCTTATTTCTAGTTCTTCCAATTGTGAAACAAATAAGCAAACAGAAATTAGATTCAATTGCAGCTCAAGAGAGAGAGAGAAAAATCCATTAATTAAGATGCAGTTATAAAAATACACATTATCTCATCATCCATCAGCCAATCAGAGGAGACATCAGCGTCTTATTCAGGAGTTGGAGCTACAAGCCTCTTATACTCCGGAGGCTCTGCATTTTTGTCTGAAAACAACCTATCATCCTCCTATCACTTCCAAAGGTCTTTTTTTCGTTTTAGCCATTAGTAACGTCCGGTTGTTGATCATGTGACTTTCCTAATGTGAAACTTTTCATCAAAAAATTAGTTTTTTTCGAAATTGCCGTGCTACCATTTAGCAAATTTTTGGAATTTCAATTTGTACAATTCTATGGTTCAATGTAACTAATGTTAGCTAAATGTTGTCATTGATCATATTATTCATACATAAGCCTGTCGCAGTCGTCAATTAATAGCATTATAAATTAAAATGAGCTGAATAATATTTATATATTTTTTAAGGCATCATAATCAGTTTTATTTATGGTTTCGATTGTAAGTGTTTTTTTATTTCTGTTTTGTTTATTGTTTTTGGTTGTTTTCTTTTTGAAATGTAAAAAAAGAAATGTAAAATATCTCCCAGTTCCAGTGTTCTGTACAAAATTAAAGTTTATTGATCTTTGAAATGGTGAACTTGCTTCATAATTCAATATATATTACTTGAAAATTGTCATGATGGGTTCCAGTTTCTTCACCCACATACAGAACACCACCAGGAGAATAGATATTCAGATAAATAAAGTTTATTTTAACAATAATGAGAAGTGAGATTGTGCGAGTCTGGTCCTTGAGCTTGGCAACCGGAGTCATCTGTACAATGAAGAGCAGTGAAAAAGAGAAGGTGAGTTTGAGGTCATAGGAAAGTGGAACTTCGAGAAGAATAAGACCGATCTTACTTGATTTGAAGATAGACGTCCGCCAGGGGGGCACTACAGTGGTTTCCAGAGTATAGTCTATTTGTGGGTGTGCTTGAAGTGGTCCGGGTTCCAGGGGGAGGTCTTGACAGAGTGAGTTCTTGTTGGTGATGTGAAGGCTGCTGTGGAGGGCGGACAGGTAAGTTCAGGTGCGGAGGAACAGAGGAGCAAACTGACTGCCAGCTGGGAATCCAAGAACGGTTTATTGGAAATCTGCAGGGGCGAAGAAGGTACTCGGGTAACCAGTGGGTAACGATCCACAGCGTCACGAGGGAGGAAAATCCAAAAATCCAGGTCTCGGACTTTACAGGGGAATTATTAAAGCGTCACAAAGAAACACCTGAGAGAGAGGGGCAACAAAAATAAATTACTAAAAGTAATCTTCAGAGAAAACTCAGAGAGCTAGCTCGGAGGGGCACAGAGTACCATAACTGGCAAACACTCAGGCGTTGAAGTGCTGGCAGCCTGCTCCTCATATACTCCGGGATGATATAGAGTGATGAAACACAGGTGCGCTGACACAGTCAGCGGGCACGCCCTCCAAGGTGTGAAGCCTCTAGTCACCATCTAGTGGATGAAGGGGGAAGCAGCAGGCAAAACAGAAAACAACCCACAAAGAAACCAAAACCCCGGTTCCCAACAAAAATGGTCTCAAAACAACAATGTTTATCATCAAGCAAAGCTTGTTATTGTGACAGGCCTATTCACACTTGTACAAATAGCTGTTAAGTACAGGAAATGCAGAGGAGAAATATGTTTTGTTGGCGCCCACTCTACTGTGGTGCCCAATGCGTTCCATATCCACTTTTTGCACTACTGGGTCGCATCTGTTTTAGTTAGTAGTTTATAATATACACAGTCTTTCTCAGCTCTGCTACAAAGAAAAAGCAAAACTGTGAACTGTGTGAATTTTAACACTTGAATACTTTATTATTACATTCCTGATTTTGTACAATCTTACTTCTGCTTTTCTATCTCAATATATTCGTCACATTCTCGGTTTTAAAATCTGCACTTGTCTTAGATCATCCACATTTGTTGCTGTTTGTTTTGCCTCAGAAGCACACTGAATTGACGATCGTCTCATCTACAATGTCAATAAAGCTGACTCAGTGGACCACGTTGTTCTGACTTATGTGAGGAAACGGGACTAGAAGTGTGTGTGTGGCACTAATTGAGAGAGACGGAGAGGACAGGAAGGAGAAGGGGGGTTACACTACAGACACATGAGACAATGGGAGTGCCGCGTCACCATTTGACAATCCTGGTCAATGTCAAGCTGTTGCACAACACCCATCCCACCCCTCCCTCTCTGGTCTCCTGTGTCCTCCTTTGTTGCCTCATTTTCTTGCAGCTCTGCACGCTCTCTGCCTGTCTGCTCTCTCCAGTCCACACAGCAAACGTAATTATAGAAGGCCTTTCTGCTCTCTGGAGCAAAACGTAGGACATTTGGGAGCTACCTGAATGTCGCAATGATGAGAATGTTTCAAAATGGACCTAAACTCAAAGCATTTTCAATGGCCTCCACTCCCCCCTCCTCCTTACATGTAGTCCTTCAGCATTCTTTAAAAGGAATAACAATGCTGTGTCTCTTTGCTGTCTCGCCTTTCATTCCTGCATGCCTCTCTCTCCCTCTGGTCCCTTGTGACCTCTGCCTCAGTGGGAAATACAGAGGAGGAAGTGCAGATCACAGCTTTAAATGATTCTGTGTGTCTGGAAACACGGACAAGTCCACAACCAGCCAGCCAACCCCTGGCTGACCTGAACTCTTCTGTCTTCCTCCATCGTTTCCCCTACATCACATTCCTCACTGCCCAGTTCTTGCCTAATGTAACGGTGAAACATAATTCTCCTGTAGGGCCATCATGTGGCAACGATGCAACCATTGGTCAAAATTTCTGATATTTGCTGCTATAATTCTGTTTTTTCAAGAACTTCCTTTTAGATTCATTGTTCTTGTTGAAATGATTCGAGTTGACAGTAAAATTGCATAAAACCTCCCTACACTTGTTTTGCACAGCTGAAAACTGCCAGATGGTCTGGAGAAGGACGCTTGGCTTTAACCCGTCTGACACTGACCTACCGCTGCTGTTTATCTTTACTATTAACGGCCCCAATGGGAAAGTATTTGTAGAAGAGCATTTTCTGTTCAATATGTTTCTCCTCATATATAAGTACAATCCTGAATAATCATGATAAATATTCTTCCCATAGGCTAGACTGTTGGCTAAATAAGTGATTAAATTGAACCCAATTTAGAGTTTTACAGGTCAGCCAACCTCTACAGTGAAAACAACATTTAAACCTTAAAGTAATAACAGAACACTGGGATAAAAAAAAATTATCAACTAAATTGCAGAATCTGTAATTAATTGAAAAACACTTTTTGTTGCAGAATTATTTAATAAATAGTCACATGAGCTCAACAACAGACATTTATTGTTTCTGATGTCACCTTTATGTTATTTAACTATCAGATCAATGCAAAGTGCTATTATAACTATTCACATTTTCAGGGTTTTATTCATGTAGCTTCTTTGAAAAAGTACTTCTTCAGAAATGTGGACACTGACGTTAGCATTGGTAAGTCTGTGCTGCTGCCACATGCTTAGCATTGAGATGCTATTTGGACAGCTTTGCAGACAGGCTAACTCCTTTTAGCACAAAATGAACACAACAATAGTCTTTTCCAGCATCCTATCAGATCAGTTTTTAAAGCAAAATCAACCCCCAGTGAGACCAGAGAAGCTGCTTTGTTGTCAGTCACTGTTTTTTTTTTTGCTTTTGCATCAGATTTACTAACGTACCAGAAACAAATACAAAGGTTACCAACTAGTAGCTTTAATTGTAATTTTATGTTGAATGCAATCACATACATCTAGTCAGGTTTGCAAAAGCAGACTACGCATTAAACTTGGTAAATAAAGTGTCCCATTTCCCATTCTTGTTATCCAGAATGGAATAAAAAATGTATTAGGTATGAAAATATAAATAACCGACCCCAAAATGTACGATATTTCATGACTTTCTTCTAAAAGAGAATCTTTTTTTTTCAACAGAAATCCTTTCTGTTGTCTTATTAAAATACTGTGCTTGTTGAAAACATTTCATAATAATAGCAGTCGTAGTACACTAAATGTGACAGCTTCTGTTTTTCGGTCTGATGTAAAGAGCAATGCAGTTGGCTCCTCCACATCCTGCTGCCCAGAAAAAGTAGGAATCACCATAGCAACCAGTGACTATCCTTTGTATGAAAAGTATGAAAATTACACATGGGAACGACTCATTTCACCCAGATCCTCAGAGGAGATTCCAACCAGCATTATAACAATCTCTGACTTCGTCCTTAAATAAGAGCCACTTGTTTTTTTCCCTGAATGAAAGTGTCTTCAATCAGAGGCTTCTTCAGGTTCACTGCAAGACTGACTGCTACATAGCTGCTCACAGCATCACCATCTTTGAAAACACTAGAATGATATCACTTTCCACAAAAAACATTTTCTCTTTGGGATAAACAAGGTATTTTTGAACTGAATTACAGAGAATCGGCATCATGAGGGACACAACTGCTGAATCTGTTGGTTTTCTATTGCTTTACTACATCTTGACAATGTAGAAAATTAATGACAGATCTGGTTATGGTGGTGTTGGGTTGCTATTATTTTGACCAAAGCTCTATGTTAACATATGAAATAACCAATAAATTACTACTTGCTCTTTACTTAAAATGTGTCTTAAAATGAAGTAGATTGCATAAACATCTCCACCGGATTGGAAGATTTTCAGTAAAAAAATTTTTTACATACATTCTGTTTCTGCTAAAATATACAAATTAGAGTATATTTGTATTTGTAAAAGGTTACTCCTCCTGAACATCCATAGGCTGAGCTTTCTCTGTGGAGCTTTGATGAATTTTGCATGGCTGTTTGCCTAAAACGTTCCCCTGCATAACCTTATTTTCGAACACACTCGTTAGTCTATTAATGAGCAGAGCCATGTGAACCTGATCACAACATTCTGAGAGCGCACAACGCTGATAGTTAAAACCAGCACAAAGCTCGTGACAACGCAAACATCTGGTGGGTTTTGCTCCATGGGGGACGATACGTGCACATTTCCACACGTACAGGTATGATTGCTTCTTGTATCCACGCGTTTGGACACACGTGGAACACAGGTTGTTTTGATTTTCATTCCCAAGACAACAGGTGCAAATCGGGAGCTTATCCAGATTTCCACCTTCCTCTGTTATCCCACCTAATTTCCCCCAGAGGGAAAACACGGAGCGGGGGAAGTGGGTTCAAAGAGGTATAGGCCAGACTTATATAAGTGGAGCGTTTCCCAGCTGTGATGGCTGAAGAATGTACGGTATGCGCATAGATGCACATGTTCACAATTTGCACAGATGCATGTCTTCCTACTTGCATCTATTGCATGTTGAAAAGCAGAGCGGGAGAAAAACGTAAACAGCTCTGATCGTTATTCCTCAGAGGCCGGGTTATACATAGAAAATTATACACTGGAGAGCCAACACCATCTGACTAAAGCTCTCTCTTTCAAACCAAGAAGTGAATCACATTTGTTCCATGAGAAAAAACAGCATTAAAAAAACATGAAAAACAAAAGTTTTTTCCTTACAGTCAAGCATGTGAAGTCCTTGTTTAGATAGTAGAGGGGCCCCATTTGCAGTGTGTGTGGGTGATTTACACACACACCCCTACCCCCACATACGCACACACACACTAATACACATGCCTATGTGGCATACAGGCCATTTTGATGGAATAGTCGAGGTAAATTAATACTGTTTTGTGTTTATTAATACTGTTTTGTGTTTCGTTGTGTGTTATTTACTAGTGGTGTCGCAGGTTGACGTGGTTGCGGAGGGGGTCAATATCACTCCGCCGTTGCTAGGTAACGACGGTTGTGGAACGTTGGCGAGTGTGCTTTTTTTTCTAACGGCTGTTAGGAACGAGACCGCTAACGGAGTTACTTTGTAACAATTATTAAATTAAAATGTTGCGGACTCAATCTCAATATCTCTTTTGATTGTTTGTCACCGTTACATTTTTGGCGAGCCAGCCCCAGGAGGAGTTTCAGCTAAAAGTAACTAATCCAAACGAGACGAACCGAAGACGGAGGAGAAACTACCGATGGAGCAGCTTCAAGACGAAGTGAGCAGAACGCTGCTGATGCTAGAGAAGTCAGAGCTAATTTTAGTTTGTAAACACCTCAAGAGTGATGAACCTCCAGGAGGGTTTACTGGCCAAACTCGGCGTTCCCTCATCAGACTAGCAGAGACCACACTGGACGATATCGGAAATGAGGAAGAACCTGAATCGTTTCAACGGTTTCTCCAGAATTTAATCACCTTCATGGAATCCTGGACGTCGGATGAGCCCAGAACACCAGAACAGACACAAGCTGACGAAGGTGAATTAAACTCACTAAAAGTCAAGTATAAGGAATTCCAGGAAGAACATAGCAAAGCCCGACAGCGCATAGAGGAGGAAATTGGGGTTTTAGAGAAGAAACTGAGCATGACAATGCATATGGAGGAGACTGAACCACACTGTGCTCCATCACCTCACATACCAGAAGTGACCCTCAGGCGGGAGTTTCGGATTTGTGGGCAGATTGGAGAAGCTGGTCAGAGGGATAAATTGTCCTATACAAGCCTGATCAACCAAATTGAATCTGGGCAGAGGAAAGGATATTCAGAGACTGAGATCCTGGAAGCAGTCATACGGGCCATAAGCCCAGGGCTTCACCTGAGAGAGATGCTGGAAATCAAAAGAGGACTGACACTGTCCACTCTGAAAATTATCCTAAAAAGCCATTTTAAAGTGGACTCTTCCTCTGACCTCCTTCATCAGCTGATGAACATCTCACAAGATCCAAAAGAATCTGCACAGAATTTCTTATTTAGAGCTATAGAACTGAAAGAAAAAATGCTCTGGAAATCAAAAGAAGAGGATGAAAGCGAACAATTCAGCCCAGAACTGATACAAAGGAAATTTCTGCGTTCCATAGACACCGGACTGCTAAGCGATGCAGTAAAATTCCAACTAAAACCTTACCTGACTAATCCTGCAGTATCAGATGAGGTCCTAATTGAGCGGGTGAGTGAAGCTGCAAACTTAGAGCAAGAAAGACAAAAAAAACTGAGAAAAAGTGCAGTGAGTAGGTTCCCGAAAATAAATGAACTGAGAGCTGAAGGAGGCATACATGAGTTTCAACCTCCTTCCATGGGAGAAGCTGCAACCACAAGTGAGATAGGGGACACAGTGATGACCAAAGATGTACTGAGAGGGGCCAAGAAAAATCGAAACACAGAACAGGAAGCAGGAACAACTAAACTCATCGAAGGACTGAAGGCTGAAATGTTAGAACTAAAGAAACTGGTGTTGGAAACAGTGGAGATTACTAAGAAACATCAGACAGAGAGAGCTACCACACACAGCTACCGCAAACCCAGAGGTTGCCCAGCCTGTCTAGAAGCACAGTCAGGGGAGAGGTGCACTCACTGTTATAAGTGTGGTCAAGGAGGACACCTTGCCAGAGGCTGCCGTCAGAACAGGGGACAGCAGGGAAACTGGACAGGGCTGCTGGGCCGGGACCCTCAGTAGCCCCACACAAAACACTCAGTCCCACCACAAACAAACCAGGCTCCCATACAGAACTTTCATCTACCCCAACAGCTCACTACATGAATCCACGGAGCAGACAGAAACTTCTGAACCTCATAGGTAAGAGATGCATTGTTCATTGTTGGATGGATGCCACTCCAGTAGAAGCATTATGGGACACTGGTGCCCAGGCATGTCTCATTAATGAAGAATGGAGACAATTACACTTACCACACCAGCGAGTTAGACCTCTGAATGAACTACTGGAGGTGGATACACTTATTGGGCTTGCAGCAAATCAGACACAAATTCCTTTTCTGGGCTGGGTGGAAGTGGAATTTAGACTGGGCAAAGATTCACTCTCAGCAGAACCCCTGTTGGTACCAGTACTTGTGTCAAGTGACTCCAGTGTGGCACAACAACCAATAATTGGCTACAATGTCATAGAGGAAGTGCTAGGAGACAACACACTTAAACACAGGAAACCGGAAGTCATCCAAAATGTGTGTGGAGCCTTTGCTGTCACTGTCCAAACTGCACAGACAATTGTCAAACTAATTCAGACATCAGATAGTCAGGTTGATGTGGGTCTTGTGCACACAGGGAGAAGTCGAATCAAATTAGCAGCTGAACAAATCACCATCATCCATGTTAAAGTTAATACTGGAACTCAGTTCAGAGGAGAGGACCTTCTTTTTGTTCCCTCGGAGGACTCGGTGCTGCCAGAAGGTGTCAGTGTTCAGGAGGGTCTCATGACAGTTCCTACAGAAAACCCAGGATTCGTATCAATCCCAATTTCCAACACCAATAAGTATAATGTTACTCTACATCAGCGTGCAGTCCTGGGGCACCTAGAAGCAGTAAAGACAGCTTATACTGTAAATGCACAACAGTTGAACATCACTGTTGGTGAACAACAAGATGACCCTTCACACAGAACAAAGCCAGCTGCAGCTCAGTCCCTGATTATCAACAGCAAAGCAGAAAAACAGAAGCCAACACAGTGGGATCCTCCAGTTGACCTCAGCCACTTAACGGAAAGCCAAAGACAGACGGTGAGACAGATACTGAGAGAAGAGTGTCATGCATTCGCCTATGATGAAGGTGACATAGGTTTAATTCCCTCTTTGAAACTTCAAATCACTCTGCATGACACTACTCCAGTGAAGAAAACATATATGTCAGTTCCCAAGCCATTACATCAGGAAGTTAAAGAATACCTTCAAGATCTACTGAATAGAGGCTGGATAACTCAGTCACGTTCTCCATATGCATCACCAGTGGTATGTGTGAGAAAGAAAGATGGGGGTCTGAGGTTGTGCTGTGACTACCGGGAATTAAACAAAAAATCTGTCCCTGACCGCCACCCTATTCCCCGAATCCAAGACATGCTTGATTCTCTAACTGGCAGCTCCTGGTTCTCTGTATTAGATCAGGGGAAGGCGTACCATCAAGGGTTTCTGGATGAAAAAAGTCAGCCCTTAACTGCTTTCATAACACCATGGGGTTTGTACCAGTGGATCAGAATCCCCTTCGGTTTGAGTGCTGCCCCAGCAGAGTTCCAAAGAAGCATGGAGGAATGTCTGATTGGTTTAAGAGATGTGATATGCCAGCCCTATCTGGATGACAATTTAGTTCACAGCCCAAGTTTTGAGGATCATCTCAACCACATGAGAACTGTGTTACAAAGATACCAGAAGCATGGAGTGAAGCTGAGCCCAAAGAAGTGTGAGGTGTTCAAAAGAAGAGTGAGATTTCTGGGACGTCTTGTCTCTGGTGAGGGCTACACGATGGATCCAGCAGAAGTGGCACCAGTTCAAACTTTGAAGGAGAGAACCCCCACAACTGTAGGAGATCTGAGAAAAATGCTGGGATTTCTCTCCTATTATCGAACATATATACCCAACTTCTCCAGAATAGCTAAGCCCCTCTACCAGCTTCTGGCTAGTCCACCGGAAAATCAACCTGAAAATCCACCATCAGGAAAGCAAAAAGACAGACGGAACATCAACACTGCAAGAAATAAAGGTAACCTCCCATCAAACACTCCCATTCACTGGACACAGAACCATCAAGAGACAATAAACACACTTATTGACAAACTCACTGAGCCTCCCATCCTTGGGTATCCAGATCTCACCCAACCATTTATTCTGCATGTTGATGCTTCCCAGGAAGGGTTGGGAGCAGTTCTGTATCAGAGACAGAATAACAAAATGGTTGTCATCGGGTATGGATCTAGAACACTGACCCCACCTGAGAAAAATTATCACATGCATTCAGGAAAATTGGAATTTCTAGCACTCAAGTGGGCAATATGTGAAAGGTTTAGAGATTATTTGTACCATGCACCTCATTTCACTGTATATACAGACAATAACCCCCTGACCTACATTCTCACCACAGCCAAGTTGAATGCCACAGGTCACAGGTGGGTTGCCCAACTTGCCGATTTCAATTTCACCATTAAATATCGACCAGGCAAACACAATACAGACGCAGATGGCCTCTCTCGCATGCCACTGGACATAAATGACTTATTGCAGCAATGTACAGAAGAAGTGACTCAGGATGTGATTAGTGCTTCAATTCAGGGAGTGACTGTGCTTCAAGATGCCCCATCTGTCTGGATAACCACAGCTCACATCAATACACTGGACTTAGTAAGGGATGCCTCTTCACCTTCATTGCCTGCCCCACTAACACCAGAACAGATCAGAGAAAGTCAAAAAAAAGACCCTCTCATCAAGCGAGTCATGCATTATAAAAGCCAAGATCAATTCCCCCCCAGAGGAGTGGTGAAAACCGAGACTGCAGATGTTAGAGTGCTCTTGAGGCAGTGGCGAAAACTATATATCAGCGATGATGGGATCTTATACAGAAAAGCAGGACATACGTCTCAGCTAGTGTTGCCAAAAGAACATCATCCGTTAGTGTTTCGAGAATTACACAAAGAGATGGGTCATCTGGGGGTCGAAAGGACTCTGAATCTGATCCGAGACAGGTTTTATTGGGTCAGAATGCAGCAGGACACAGAACATTTTGTGACCCAAGTGTGTGAGTGTCTAAAGTCAAAACGACCACAGAGAGCAGCCAGAGCACCACTGATGCCAATTGTGACAACACGTCCATTCGAACTGGTTTCAATTGATTTCCTGCATCTAGAGGCCTGTAAGCAAGGCTATGAGTATATTCTGGTTATAATGGATCACTACACTCGCTTTGCACAGGCCTACCCCACAAAAAACAAATCCGCAAAAACAGTTGTGGAAAAGCTATTTGATGACTTTGCCCTTCGCTTTGGCTTTCCGGAGAAAATCCACCACGACATGGGGAAGGAATTTGAAAACCAGTTGATGGCTCAACTGCAGAGGTGTTGTCACGTGCGAGGGTCCCACACTACCTGCTACCACCCACAGGGTAACGGACAAGTGGAGCGATTTAACAGAACCCTGCTGTCTATGCTCCGTACGCTCACAAGTGCGCAAAAGTCTGACTGGAAAAAGTCGTTATGTAAGATGGTGCACGCATATAACTGCACCCGCAGTGACACCACCGGCTTTGCTCCATATTATCTACTCTATGGGCGATCCCCACGTCTGCCGATAGATCTCCTGTTTAACATACAGCCAAATGAAACACAGCAAAGCTATGCTGAGTATGTCAAAGATTGGCAAAGCAGGATGCAGCAAGCCTACAAGATCGCAACCAAAACTGCCACCCGTGAATCGAACAGAGGAAAAAAAGGATATGACAAAAGAGTTTATGGAGCTGACCTGCAGCCTGGGGGGCGTGTGCTTGTACGCAACTTATCAGAGAGAGGAGGTCCTGGTAAGCTCAGATCCTTTTGGGAAGATAAAGTGCACATCATCACAAAGAGAAGAAGTGATATCAGCCCAGTATATGAAGTAGTACCAGAAGGAGGTGGCAAAAGACGTGTGCTGCATAGGAACCTCCTGCTCCCTTGTGACAGTCTGCCAATCGACAGCCCAGAAATAGACTCAAAAATGACAAAAAGGACTAAAAAGACTAAGTCGAATACATCTCCATGCCATCTTTGTCAACGAGAAGAATCTTCAGACAGTGAGATGGATGAGGAAATGGAGCTAGTGTGCCAGTTTCCTCCTGCTCAGCACAATGGTCACCGAGCTGTCAGCTTAAACCCAGATGCTGAACCATTTACACCAGACCAGCCTGACCAAGACAACGCATCGAAAGTGAATGAATCTCAGGCTAATTGGATGAACAACATACCAGAAGAAGAAGATGGAGGCCAAGACATGGAGCTACACCAGGATCGCCCTGAGCCATCTGCAGAAACAGCTACTGAGGAAGAAGAGGATGCAGCTGTTCCACCACCTGCATTCAGCTACCCAAAGAGAGAGCATCGCCGTCCGAGGATGCTGACCTATTATGCTTTGGGGGAGCCAACCATGGTGGAATTAGGCATTAAAGAACTACCTGTGAGTATGATCCCAACCGGTAAAGAACTTTGGCGACCCTGGGTAGTTCCAGGTGTTAAAGTACAGAGTTAAAGACACACTGTATATAGGTTTAAGAACTACATTTAAAAGAAAAAGACTATACTTGAATTCTCAAAAGACAGTTTATTGACTGTGCTTTCAAGACAAAAGACTGGTATCAGAAAAAAACTGTGGCTGAAATTAAGGTTCTGTTACACTAGAGAGATGATCTGAACATATTTAGAAGTATTTGTAACTGGACATTTGTAATCTAAAGTGACAATATCCTCTGTTAGTGGTGGACACTATTACAATAATATGTAATATATGTATGTAATGAATGTCATGTTAAGTACCTTACTTATAACATCACTTCCAGTAAAAGGTCTTTAAAATGTCATAGGACATTTTTTTTTAATGAGGGGGAGAGTGTGGCATACAGGCCATTTTGATGGAATAGTCGAGGTAAATTAATACTGTTTTGTGTTTATTAATACTGTTTTGTGTTTCGTTGTGTGTTATTTACTAGTGGTGTCGCAGGTTGACGTGGTTGCGGAGGGGGTCAATATCACTCCGCCGTTGCTAGGTAACGACGGTTGTGGAACGTTGGCGAGTGTGCTTTTTTTTTCTAACGGCTGTTAGGAACGAGACCGCTAACGGAGTTACTTTGTAACAATTATTAAATTAAAATGTTGCGGACTCAATCTCAATATCTCTTTTGATTGTTTGTCACCGTTACACCTACACACGCACACATGCGTAAGTCTACTGATGGTGGGACAAAACTTAAATTTTTAATAAATTTAATTTCAGGGTCTGTAATTAATTATTCACATTTAATCACATTTGAATCAAACTACATAAAATAAGCAACATGTTCAATTTAAAACAATCATTTGCTGTTAAATTATTGTGTAAATAGACACATGAATTCTGCATCAAATATTTATATTTTTGATACCAGCTGATTTAAAGGGCAGCTGGCCCTTTAAATCCTCGTTTGATTTTTACATCACTCTTTATGTTCTGCTGCAATTCAGTGCGATTCTGCTTGAATTTTTTAAACCTGTAGTTTTAAAAGGACATGAGGTAGAAAAAGGCAGCCAAGTACTGTTGTGGCTCTACGGCCAGAGCAATAAGCTCCCTGACATGCTGGGGCTAAATCTTTCATGTGAGAGGGGAGATGGGAGTTGTGTGTGCGTGTGTGTGTTAGTATATGAGTGACAGACAGCTATAAAGCAAGCTTGGTCAGACTGTGACTGAGTGTTCACATCCTTAAAATTCCAACTGAAAGGAAAAGTTATTTAGAGCTGTAAAGTAATAAAACAATGAGCACTGTATTTGTTAATGTTTGATGGGAACTGATTCAGTTTATATTGTAAACGCGCTGCAGCTGCTGAGGGCCGTTTTATACATTAAGGTTAGTTACAGGACTTGGTTGGGGTCAATGTTTAACCATGAGTGTCTGTGCTCTCCAGATTTGTTGCATGCACTAATAATAATAGAGGCCTAAACTGGGAAAAGTACACAAAAAACACAGAACTGAATGGAATAAAAGAGTCAGTCTTTTAAAGCTTATACTACCTAATTATGACTCTTAGACAATCAAATATTATTAATTCTGTTTTAATATGAGTGGCTTGTATTGTGGTGAACTTTTGTGCTATATGGGTTTTTATTCTTTTTAAATTTGTAACCTGATATGTTTTTTAGATAAAAAAGAAGCTTTTTATTCATTATTATTGTTATTCTCTTTATGATGGAAAAAGCTTAACTTGTGTGTAATGGACAGTAACATATTGTGTTTCTCTTGATTGTACCCTGAGGGACTACAGATGAAAACTAGCACATTATATCATGTGCAACATCCGTTTTGAAATAAATAAACAGCAACAATGTTGATCATACAGCAAATATATTTATGACTTTTTGGTCATGTTGAAACCACGGGCTACCAGGTGATTTATTGGGATTTTATGGAATAGATCAGAATAATGCCCACAAATTTATGTTGAGGATTTTCATGTAAAGAATTGTAATTTGTTTTTATTATTTTTTATTGTTTTCTTTCTGACAGTGTCAATGTGAAGCCCATCAGATTTACCTTCACAAGTGGAGCAATACTGCTTTCTGTATGATGCGCCACCTCCGATATATGTATGAAACTTTATTAGAAATTGTTTTTGTTTATTTCAAATGTAATAGACACAGAAGCAAAAAAGAAAAAAAGAAATGGACAAAGGTGGAGGAAAAGGTTTAAAGGGAAAGAAATTGATTAGAGAAAGAAGCAGAGGGAGAAAACAAGTCAACACCCTAAAAGTGAATTTATACATGTGTATCAATGACAAAATGTAAATACAATACCGACTTGGAAAAATAGTTACAGTCATTCATTTTTTCCACATTTGGTGACATTGCCATCTCAAACTTTAATGTATTTTATTGGGATAGGCAAGGATTGATATTTACTATTTATCCTCCTTCATTTACTCCCTGGTAAAATCACCTTTCACTGTAATTACCACTGCAGCTTTCTACATGCAGACTGACATTTTAGTCCATTCTTTACAAAATAGGTCAACCATAGTCAGACTGGGTGGAGAGTATTAGAACAGTACGTCATGACACAGATTTGTATCTACATTTTCTGACTGACATGAATATGCTTTCATGTAACCATTCATTTGTCTTTTGGAGACAAAACCCAAAAGTGTTAAACTCCAACCAAAATTCCAGAACCAGCAGGACTAAAGTTTGAAACCATCTGTACTAACAGGTTTTCTTCCAGGACTTCCCTTGTATTGAGCTCCATCCGTTTTCCGACCAACTCTGATTTACTTCCAAATCCCAACTAAAGTCAATGATGGTACCTCCACCAGGTTTCACAGCAAAGATGATACTTGAAGTGTTCTTTCAGAGTTAGTTTGGAACCAAGCGTCGTGTTTTGCATGTGGGCCAGAGAGGTTAGGTTTTAGTCTTGTCTGACTCTTTCAAATGTTTATTTTGTTGTTTTTGTTGTTATTTCTTAAAGGGCTTGCAGCAGGCTGAAAACAGGATTTCTTATTGCTTTCTTTCAACAATGGCCTTCTTCTTTCCACTTTTCCACCAGGGCCATGTTTGTGGGTACATAAATAATACTTACCCTGTCAACAGATTCTTCTCTCTGGTTTCTCCAGAGCTACAATGAGGCTGATTCTCTGACTGGTGCTCCCTTTCTCCAGGTTTCCATTCAGGTAAACAGCCATGTCTTGGTAAAGTTGCTGTTGTGCCATAGAGAGTATTCACTGGTATTGTCGCTGGTATGAAAAGCTACATACCAGCGACCTCTACAAGCAATGATTGTACTTTTAAAAATGTTGTTAAAGAAAATGTTTTATTTTTGCCCCATTTCATTACTTTGTGTTTGTCTGTTACATAAAATCACTACAAAATACTTTGGAGTTTGTAGATGCAGTGTGACAAAATGTGAAAAAGTTCAAGGATGTATTTTTGCAAGGCTCTGTGCTTGAAAGAGCCTTCTCTTTTCTGGTCGGTCTTTTTAGTTCCACTGAAACAGGCATTCTCTTTTAAAATTACTCTTTATTAATAGTTCTTCAAGAATTCTGAAGGTCTTTTTTGTAGAATTGTACTCTCGTTTCCATTATATTGCTTGAAGATTTTCACCAAATGGTTTCTTTTGTTAGTATCGCATGGGCATAAAAGATCTTGCTAAACTCTCCACAAATAACAGATGATTTAGTAAAGAACTAGCCAGGGATGACTCATCCACTTATATCTCATTTTAAGCTGCTACACTCACTACAAAGTCAGTCTCTGTTTACTTTCTCAAACCCTTAATTTATTATTTGTTCAAAATAAATGGAGTTCCCCACAGGACCCTGAATACTTAGGCTCCACTGTGAACAGCCATCAGAAGTAGTGTTCAAATGCAGAGCATAGACCGAGGAAAGCTTTAAAGATTTATGGGGAGACTAAGCTTCGGTTTAGAGATGAATGATGCAGGCGGAGGCCAGTGACCCAAAGGGCGGAGGGAGTGGGTGTTGGGGGTATGGTCGATTAGGGTGTGGCTACAGACGGGACGAAATTAGGACACGGTTCAAAAACACAAACGGATTCCAACAAGGAACAAAGAGCCAACTATAATGAGTACAACTGTGGCGACACAGAGCACGTTAAAGAAGAGGTGACGACACGTCTGCACGTTGTTTGACCGCTGGAGGTGACTGAGGGATGAGACGCAGGTGTTGATGATGACTGTTCTGGGTTGCCCAGGGAAACAGCGAGAACAGGAAAACAGAAACAGTGCTGTTGTTACAGATGCACTTGTTCACGCTCACTAACATCCTAAATGCCCTTTGAAGGTTTATTAGCTGTGGTCAATTGCCTAAGGAAACCCATTAATAGCACTATCTGTGACTCAGACCATATATTTTGTGTAATTTTTGGGCTTTATGGTGACATGTTAAGCAGGAACTAAAGGAGAAACTAAATGTCCTTTGAGGTGGTGTAATTACATTCAGTTCCTGACGAAACTCACCAGCCAAAAAAAAAAAAAGGTTCTGAATGTTCTTCATCTGGGAGCCATAATTATTTAAACAGTGAAAAGATGACTTTCAGTTGAGTTAGCAATTAGTGACTAATCTAATTTCCCGGAATAGTTGCAGGGGGTCACCATCCCTGTCTCAGGAAGCCTCAAAGATGCGTCATTAAGTCTGGATTTCAGTGGAAAGTTACTGTGTCGTAAAAATCCTGCCGAGGTTTTTCCTCCCCTCGCCAGGAAACACTGCCGGCTTGCAATTTGGGAATGAAAAAAAAAAATAAAATCTTTAATCCCAGTTGAAATTTGAACATTAATTGTGGGTTTTGGTCAGTGACTGCTCATACGTGGACCATTTACAGATGAAGAGCACAGGGCCCAGTGTGTGGTCAGGCAGGTCTTTAAAGTGCTAAAATAAGACCACTGACACTTCTCTTCTGTTAGCAAACCACTTGCATTTCATACCAAGACCTTGTAAACAGATAAAAAGCTGAAGATTTCAAAGGAGACAGTATTTTTCTCCAGGTGGAGGGCAGATTAAATGAGTTTTTACAATATCCATCCGTCCACGCAGTCCATTCGTCCGTCACTGTCCTGAACACATTTAGAAATGTATTTCATGTCTTCTTTTCTGTTCTCAGTTTTATACATAAAACTTTGAGCTTCCTATGTTTATTTTAGCCAATTCCCATTAAAAATCTAAAATATAAGAAATCAAGGATCCAAAATATGTAAGCATGTTTGATGTAAAACATATTTTTACAAATATTTAAAAGACAAAGCTAAAATGATTACAGATTTGACATTTTGAACAACATTTTATGTGTTTTTTATCTGTTGTATTAACAATACAGTTCAGTTTGGTGCAGATAATAGCTGCCTTTAAATTGCTTTATAAAAAAAAATGGACATTGACATTCTTACATTAGCAGTTAGCTAGGTTAGCAGGGCTAGCTTCACTAAGATTTCAGTTTTTGTGTTTATATAGAGAATGTATTGTATCTTTGTAACTTAATGCTGAGACTTCCAAATCCAGTGTAACAGAAACTGATATTTCAAAATGTTAAACTTGTTTAAGCATGTTTGCTTCCTCCTACTCCCCAAGGATGAAAAACCTCAGACATGTCTTGACATGTTGCAGGAGATTCAGTTTCTTTTGAAACGACTTCTTACCTACTTACACTGCCTCATATTTGTTTTTGAAAATAGTTCACTTTAAAACTTTATTCAGTATTAGCTTCCACTCTGAAAGATGTTGTTAGAGCATCAAGGATGCGTTTATGTATCTTGTGTACAGCAATGAGAAAAACCTTTGACTTTTGAGCTTCTGACATCAGTTAAGGTTGAGGTCTAATGACCAACATTACCTACGCTACACACAGAAAGACACACACAGGGACATTTTAGAAGCACCCCTTAGCCTCACACTCTGCTATTTTTGCTAATTTATGGAATATTTTGCCTTGAAAGAATCATGAGAATTTTATGTTGTGAGCTAAAATTTGTGTCCTGTGTTTTGTTTTTTTTATTACTATTCTATAATAAAATACTTCATATATTGACTGTGATGTAGTTCAGCTGCAGAAAAAAAACCCCTCTAATTAACTTGGTAAAAACCAGCCCCTTGTTCTATGCTTTGCTTCATCCAGAGGGTCTGGACTCTTAGCTATTGAGAAAATTGCTTCCTGGAGGCATGAACTGTTGAAATTTTAAATTTTACCCAATCGTTAATGTTGCCTGTGATGTATGTTATGCGCAAGTTTCATGCAAGTTTAATTGAAATTGCGTGCGCTATAAATAACTATCAGAGAGAAGTACTCATCCAAACGAGGTGGCTGTTATTGCTAATTCTTTAAAATCACTTCCTCTGCTGCCTTTGCTAAAACTACACACAGATTACAAGTGTAAAACAACGCAGAAGTTCAACGTCCTCATTCACAACTTCTTCTGTTCTTCGTTTGGCCTTGTAGAAATTCTACCAGAGGGAATCCAAGCAAAGGGGAGCAAGCCCAGACTGTGCTGGAAGTGAGACTTTATTCTAACAGAATTGCACAGGAAGGCACTGATGTGGCTAGCACCAAATAAATCTTATGTCATAATTCTGTACTGGCCATCAAAAAGACAGGTCTTAATCATTTTTGATTGTAGACCAAAAGTGCCAATACCTCTCTCTTGAAGTTTTGTGTTCCTGTAAATTACCACCCTGTCATGTCTCATCTTAATTTTTGAGGAGATTTTTCAGTTTCCTCACTGCATTGAAACAGTGTTGATAAACCCAATTTAACTGTAAACCAAATGATTGGTTTGTGTTTGTTCTACATAACTAAGCTACAGTATGGAGCATTATTTGTCATGAGCAACACTTGTATCAGTTGTCTGTCTACCTAAAGAGTCTAAATAACGAGACATTTTGCCACAGCCTTTGTTACAGATTGCACACTGATAGCAGCTAGGCATGATGCTTCTGTATCCTGCAGCCTGAAAGGTCACTGTCATCCAGGAGTTATCATCTGTTCTCAAGCTCATCAGTCAGTTATCTCAGTGGCGCTGAATGTTTACTCCTATTGCAGCTGACCTTCAAAGCAATCTGTAAGATTCGGTTTTTTCCAAACCCCATCTTATCCAGGTCCATCTGTATTTCCTTTTTTTCTCTCTCCTTCTACAATATAAAGGCCAATGATCCAAATACATTTCATTTATTGTGGAGTGGAAGACCTATTTACTGGGCTGGTAATGTTCAGTTCACTCTGAGGAGTGCTTGCTTACACTGCAAGTCTGTCTGTGGGAGTTTTCATCAGTGCAGCCTGTGGGTTTTATCAGAGGTGTCCCACCTGGAGGGAGTCTGGGAGTAAAAACAGCTTCAGACAGATTTAGAGGTCTTCTTGCTCCACAGGAATGAATGAATGAAGAGTGTTTGTGTTGCAGTGGTGTTTGAACAGCGTCCTTTTTTTGGAGCGAGTTTCACGTAAGAGGCTCCCGAACTGAGCAGACAAAATGCACCACGGCGCATTTGAATGATTTTTTTAAAAGAACCAAAAGGACAAAAACCTCTAAAACAAAAAAAAACCATTTTATGTACAAAAGAACATGACAGAAAATTGGGGCCTTTTAAAATAATAAATTACAGAAATTACTTTGTTTACATTTATTTTAAGTTTGCAAATCATAAGAATAAAACTTTAGAATGTTTTCTGTAAAATACAAAGGGCAATATACTATATATTACAACAGTTTGCCTAATTTGGAGATTTTGTGGCTCTTTGAAGGGATCTGAGTCTTCAGTTTCACGTCAAAGAGTCGTTCAAATTATCCATTTCTAAAAATACATTTTTGAAAGAAAAAGTCATCTTATTCCAAATATAGATTTATTTTAATTGCTTTTATGACTGAGCTTCACTAAAAAGTTGAATCCTCTGTATTAAAGGGGAATTATTAATGTTTTACAGGCACATAGTGCCATTTTATAGCACAATCAAGTCACTATGTTACCTTCAGTTGTTATGAAAATGCTACATACATGATATATGACTGAACAGAAATGTGACTGCTGCACCATAAAACTTTATGCTGTAACTAGGCTGAGAGTTGCTTTTCAACCGTAATAAATGGACCTATTTAATGTGCGGATGAATTTGATGATGACACTTGACAAAATGTAATGTCTGTTATTGGCTTTCATAACTGTTGACTCTATGATGTATTTCTGATGTTTCCCTTTGTTTTCACGATGTAAAGCACTACAAACTGCCATGTTGCTGAAATGTGCTACACAAATCAACTTGATTGATTGATTGTAATAACATATATATGAGATACATAATTTATTTTTCTAATTTAATCTAGTAGTTTTATTTTAAACTTTTTCCTGGTGGTGGCCATAGCAGACGACCAGCAAAAGATTAGTCACTGATTAGCCTGATCTGTTTTGAGGAAACAGAGAAAGCTCCATTGAGAGTATTATTGATTTGGTGGAGATGTAGGCATTCTCATCTGGTTTATCAGAAATGGAAGCGCAGATGAAAGATGAGGCCAGCGGGAAGAAAGTAGGACAGGAAAAGTAGGGGTTCGAGCACACAACCTTGGGGAACGCCGTGGGATGGAATTGGCCAGGAGGAGGCGCAGTTGTTTACATAGATGAACTATGTAAACTTTGTCTGTCTGAAAGGATGGATCTGAACATATATAGATGGCACAGAGTCAGTGATGTGGAGGAAGACTCCAGGTGGGTGCGTTGAGTAGCCTGGTTGATAGTGATGAAGGAGAGGTGGGGTTAAGGTAACTTGATAAGGAAGAATACGTTCTTCAGATTGAGTTTTCAATAGAGTAACATTTAAAGAGACAAGTCAATTATATAGCATTATGTCGTAGCATAGCAGTGAAGCGGGCATATGAGACAGGAGTTATTAGAGAAAATAAGAGGGTGGTGAAGGTTCACTGCAGCTGAGGATGTCAGGCCAGCTTTGGCTTGCTTTCCCCTGCCGCTGTCTCCTTTTTGGAAGTCGGTCGGGGTTACCCTCAGCAGAGTCCTGAAGGTGCAAAGCGGGGATTCTTGATGACTTGATCAGACATGACAGAGCAGCGGTGAAGGAGCCATCCGTGCCAACTAGTATAGAAGGAGAGGACAGAGGAGAAAGTCAGTCACAGCCCAGGGGCTGAAGAACACGAGAACGCGTCATTGTTTATATATCTGGTTTATTGGAGATTATTGTGACATAAAAGAAAAACAAGAGGAAAACTAACTTAACTAGCAAGATCCCCTGGATGCGCTTAGCAACAAGGAAGACATCTGGAAGACATAATTAGTAAAAGAGAACGGGTTCAAAATAAGATCAAGGGAGCTTATATGTCCAAGGTGTGAGGAGAGCAGGTGTCAAAGGGTGCTAATCTGGAGCCGAGTGAGCTACTTAGATGATCCCCCTGTTACCCGGCTGGTTGAAGTCAGGTTGCTGGGTCCAGTCAGAGCATGTGATGTAATAAACACAGACAGAGCCTAGCATGCAGCTCCCTGGGCCAAAACACCAATCTGGCGCATATGACACGTACCAAGGGATTCAGATCAACAACAGAGTAGGCTCATAGACGCTTTGCTTTCTTCATAATAGTTTTTATCTTTTTGTGATGACATGAAAAGATGCTGATGTAGGCTATAATAAAGTAAAAAAACAAAAACAAATAAACATTAGTGAACTCTGCAAGAAGTTTAAATAGTAAAAAAGAAGCAGCTAAAATATATTGTTTTTATTTTTGATTTTGATATGATTAATATCTTTTTGTTTTTCTTACAATATAAAAAGGGATTTTGTTTTTTTTACTTTTTCATTTTAATATTCTTAAACCATTATGCTTGTTTAATATATATATATATATATATATATATATATATATATATATATATATATATATATATATATATATATATATATTTTTTTTTTTTTTTTTTTTAAGTATTTATAATAACATTAGGAAGAAAACACTCACTTTTCTATTCAATGAAAATATATCTTTATAAGCTTCACTAAAACTCCCATTTTTAAAAGAAAAACAATTTCAAAAACACAAACTTTGGTTTGTTGGCAACCTCTAACGTCTTTGTCATCGTCACTGATTGGCTGCATTTTTCTTTTGCCTATAAATTGGAACAAAATCTCAGCTAGGGTTGAAACAATTAATCGATTTAATTGATTATTGAAATAATCAACTAGTTTAGTAATTGATTAATCATTAACTGGACAAACTCAGAAATGACTATTTGATGAATAAACAACACCAGTGTTGTATAAAGTACTGAAATCTCAGAGACAAGTAAAAGTATAAGTACCTCTCCAAAATATGACTTTGGTAAAAGTCCAAGTCACTGACTGAAATGTTACTTGAGTTAAAGTCTTAAAGTATCTGAAACTTCTTGTACTTAAGTATGGAAATTACTGTAAAAATGGATGTACTCAAGTAATGTAATGAAAAGTACAAGTAAAAAGTAAAACAAAGCAAATGCAGTTTGAATGACATTTTTTATATTTTGGTAAACTTGTCAAATACACTTAAAATAATGTACACAACCAAGTGCAGGCAAAATTAAACCTGCTAATAGATAAACCTGCAGGCATCACTTAGTTAAGAAAATTAGGTGCTTTACCTATAGCACAAGGTTAACTTAACCTGCTTTACAACTGAACCAGCTTCTTAGTATACCCTCCAGGACAGAAAATACAAAGTTTTTGTAAGCCTCAAGTTTTCCCTTCAAGTAAGGTCAGTGCTGAAAATGAGAAAAATAAATAGTACAGAAAATGCGGCCAACATGAAGAAAAAGAACTGTTACGATTACTCTACTTCACAAATCAGTAAATCAGTTAATGCTACAGTCAGTAGGTGGTCCACACAACTGGTCATTATGCAAAAGAAAAAAAGAATTGGGAGGGAAATGCAGCTTATTGGCATCTCTGTAAACCTGGTTTTGAACTTGCATGCCTTTCCTATATTCGTTAAATTTAGTCTAAATTGCTATCGCTATGGCTTCTGTCCCCCCTTGAACAGAGGAGTCTAGGTAGCCTGCTACAGTCAACATTAGGCCTCAGCTAAATACACCACGTGTGGAACTGAAACAATGCCAAACAAAGTTCATTAATGGTCAACGTTTCACAATACAGTAGTGTCTAGTGACCAAGCTATAGTTACTGAAACAGGAGGATTATAACCATTTCATAAGAAGTTACGTCGATGTGTTTCTTCAAGTTGGACGGGGAGTTTTTGTAAGATAGAATTTCCACATCTTCGGGCAGGAATAACATAAACTGCATGCGGTACGACGAATCTTTAACACCCACGAAAGAGTATATTGTGTTTAAATAAGGCCATGGGCTCTCATCACCAGCTGGTGGTTCCCCTGGAGCCGTGTCCGACGTAGTTGCAGTCGTTGTGGTCTCCGTCTCCTCCTCCATGTGGCTGCTGCTGATTGCGAGACTTGCTTTGTGTTTAATGGGAGAAGCGAAACAGGTGTATCCTATTGGTGGTGATGAACAAGCCCAGGCAAGCAGGCTACCAACTTTGTTCGGTAGCCTGCTTGCTACTTGCTAATCAGTAGGTGGGGTCAAAACACTTGCGTTTCTCTCTCTCGCTTTTTTGTAACGAGTAACTAAACCACACATTGAAAATGTATCGGAGTAAAAGTACGCAATTAAGTTCGGAAATATAGTGAAGTAAAAGTGAATGTCATCAAAAATTTTCATACTCCAGGAAAGTATGAAGTACTCCAAAATATACTTAAGTAAAGTAGTGAAGTATTTTTACTTCGTTACTATACAACACTGAACAACACCTTGTAATTATGTCAAAACTGTAGAAGAAATTTGTTAGATTTGTATTCAAAATAATAAAAAAAACGTCTTTGTCACTTTCCTTACTTTGCCTTATTCAATTTCTATAATTAATTAATAATTAATTATTAATCGGTAATGCAAAAATGAGTCAATCAATCTATTAATAATTAAGCACATTTAGTAAAGAAATGCTGTTATTGCATTTTAGTCAATAAAATGTTTATTTTCTTATAATAATAAAATTGAATCATTTGTTTGCATCTTTTAATTAATTTCTAATATTGTATAAAGTAAACTGAAGCGGTTAAATAAAAAATCGGCAGAAAGGCCAATTTTCTTATCCAATTAATCAGTTAAGCATCAGCATAATTGATCAGCAAAATAACTGTTTGTTGCAGCCCTAATCTCAAATATTACAGATAACAAAACAATAACTAATGGACATGGGAAACATAGTTTCCTATGTGTGACACTCCAGCTGCATTTCCTCTTTCCTGCAGCACCTGCACTACCAGCAGCACTGCCGGCACACAGCAACCATCAGATATCCTCAATCTCAATGCGAGTCATCGTCCCAGGAATGAGGCTGTGTGCGTACAAACTGTCTGAAATAAAAACATCAGGGAAACTCATGAAGCACACCTGGATGCTGACATGGGGGTGCAATAAGGAGGTAATCTCTCCAAGCTGTAATGTAACTTCATATGGGGCAGATTTTGTTTTAATGCATGGAGCACACCTCGCTCAGCTCAGCTCAGCCTCTTTCCTTAATTTTCTCTGTGACTTATTTAAAAACTTCTGCTGAAACCTAATAGGTCCAGGTGCTCCTAAGGTCAGTCCAAATGCCGTCCCAGTGAGCCACTGCTGCAAAAACGGACTCTGGGAGCTGCCGATTTTAGCATTACCGACTATTACGTGTCAGTTAACACTTCTATTTAAAAACTGGTCAAATTATCCCATTTCAATAAAGCTAAAAGCTGAAAATAATACTTTCAAGACCGACTAAAACAATTCAAAGGCTTTTCGGTGTGATCAGTGTCTGGTTTCGCCACCAACATAAATACCCTTCAGCCCATAACAAACATTATCAGGTGGGAACGCCGGACCTGTCCCCTGTAATTCTCATTCCAGTGAAACCAAACCCAACCTACCGCATTTAGACAGCTCAAGTCTCGCAAGGACTGTGATGAAAATCTTGTGACATGTTTAGCTTTTGCAGGAGGACTCAGGAGACTCCAATCAACTGTCCAAAACATGCTGTAACAGTGCAAGTGTGTTCTAGTTCCTGAAGTCTTTTTTCCCTTTTGTTTAGGCAAGCCAAATGAACACATGACATCACTAAGGTTGTAAGTCTAAAAAGGGAGAGAAGGTATGTAAACTATGCCAAATCTGTCAGGCTAAATTCAAGGGAACTCAGTGGTCCTCTCAGACTCCACAAATACGTTGAAATAGATTACAAGTATTTATTTAATCCTGTACTGTTAATGAAACCTACTTCATTACACTACTAAGGACTGACTTGATGTCATTAAAGGGCCAGTGTTATGTAAAATCAACTTTTTTGAGCTCTAGATTATAAGATTACTCCCTCATGAAAAAAACATAACTGGAGTGTCACCTTGACTCTTTGCATGCATGTTTGAGAAATCCTTTAATCTCTGGTGGCAACCATTTGGGTTATGTAAGGGCTTGCTCTGACCTCCTCAGAGCTGCAATCTCGAGCCAAGCTTCTTCATTACAGAACACCTCTCTCCTGCAAATCCCCCACTCAGCTCCTCCAGACTAGCGGCAGCAGCAGTTAGCAAACACCTGCTGCAACTGTGCATCAGCTGACCTCAGCAGAGGAACTACTTCTCAGTGCAATGCTCCTGAGAACGAGTGTTAAAGGGTTAATGGAGAAACATTGATGCAATGACTTCCTCAAGGTGGAGTTTCAGAAAGACCAGGAGCTTTTAAAGAGACAGAGGCCTAATTTCAAAATGTTGAATTGCAAGGTCAAATTTCTTTTAAGTCATATTTGATATACATAGCATTTATATACCAACTGAAGGTAACATAGTTACTGGATTGTGCTATTAAAATGTCACTAAGGAGTTGGAAAATATACAGTATAACTCCACCCCTTTAAGTCAAGGCCAATTTTTGGTACAGAAGCAATCATATAGATGAAAATTCAAGACTAGAGTTATGTAGTTAAAACTATCAGGACAGTTTAGGGTCTTAAATAGTCAGGATTATACTTATACTCAAACCGTATAGCATATCAAAGACCACATTTTTTTATTCTCCTCTTTAAATTCCATTTTATCAATTTTCTTTACCAGCTCAATCCTATTGGGTCAGAGGAGGACAATCTCCAAGAGTTAGTGGGACATGGGGTAAAAGCTCAGCAGATTGTCAGTCAGTCATGGAGCAACTCAAGTGACACACAACATGAAAAACTATCTATACACACTCACACCAAATGACAATATAAGTCAACCAATTAACCAACTAATATGTATTTTTGGCTTTAGGGAGCAAGCAAAAAGAGATTTTTTTTTTTAACCAAATTTATCTTTTGGCAAAGAAGAGGTTGTGGGGTGCTGTGGTAGTGCAGGGGTAAAGTACAACCCATGTGTGGAGCCTTGACCGGGATGTCATAGGTTCTAGTCCCAGTCTGATGACCTTTCCCTGCATGTCTTACCTCGTTCTCATTATCCACTTCCCTGTCTCACCAAATAAAGGCTGCTAGAGCCAATAAAACCTCTAAAAAGAGGTTGTGTTTTTTTTTCTTTGACCATTATCTTAAGAAGCTGATGATATTTAATACACAGCATGAAAGCACACATGGGAAATGATCACCAAAACATCAGATGTTCTGTGATCATTTCCAGGAAGAGCAGCCTTTTAAACTCATATACCAGGTCTATATAGTATATAGACCTGGTATAGACCTGGAATGAAAACTTACAAAGTTCTCATTCCAGGCTACTGTTTTAAATCTAATATAAATATAATACAGTGCGACCAACTAGAGTTAGGGTTTTCACTCCTTTAAGTTGTTTGATAGTGATTAAACTTCTTAGTCAATGATAAAGGCAGAGAAAATAAAGTTTGTCATCTGAGCTGTTGTCATTTCAGAATTTCTCCTTTTGAAAACTCATGACCATCTGCTCAGTGTTTTCTCAGCTGCTCAGCATTAACATGCTCTACACGGCTCCTTCACGTCTCCATGAGTTTTTCTGTTCTTCTTGATTATGAGATAAACTTTCATAAAACCCAAACCCTCCTGATAGTGACGATCAATCACCTTTTCTTGATCCTGCCTTGTTTTGTCCTGTTTTCACTGGCAGAATTACATTCATAATGACATAAATCACCTAGAACTTAGAAAGCTGAACAAAAGAACCTCTTTTTTTTAAATGCACTCAGTAATGACTCACTTAATGTATTTAAAAAGCTTCTTAAATGTTTGGTCTTCACCTTCTCCTTTGAATACAGCTGTGAAGGACAGCTGAAGTCAAGTAGACCCATTATCCTAACTTTCCCTCCTACAGTCTTACATTTCCTTTTGAAATTTTCTTTCTTTAAATTTCTTGATCAGTCACACATTGTAAAAAGGATCATGTTGCACTCCACTTGTTGTTTATTAAACCTAAGGAATACAGGTTATTGCATCATGTAGCATGTATGCTACATAGTGCTACATTATACTACCAAAACTACTGAAAAAGCTTTTGTGTTTTGGTAAAACATTTGGATAATCTTTCAGGGAAGCATTTATAGGAGTTTCAGATATTTTCTAACACACATGGTTACATATTTAGTTTGTTATAACTCTTAAGATGAGAAGAGTTGCTTATTTTTTAGTCGAATGCATGTCATGGTCAGTTATTTAAAGTTTTAAGAAAACACTATCTGAAAGTGGGTTAAAGGTAAATTCACTAAATACCAGCGACCCACTGAGCAGCAATTTGCTACAACAGAGCCAAGCTCATATGGTTGTAGTAGTTTGTAGCCTTCTCCGCCCAACACCACCTTCAAAATTAAGGCCAAAATGTAAAGGTTTGCTGGTCCAAAACAGGAAGTGCCAAAGCAGTTAAAGTAATAACTTAGATCTCTACAAATCCATGCATTCTAACATAACTATTTAGGCAGTCTGGTTTGTTATAACTGTATACTTATTGAATAAAGAAGTAAGGAACTAGGATTTCACATATTTTGTACAAGTAGAGTTTTTGGCTTGGTTTGGTGGTTTTGGTAATTCTGTCTTTATTTTTATGTCAGAATCTAATGGAATGGAATGTGTACACAATATCTGAGTGGATTGGTCAGAATTTCCTCCAGCTCAAAGCAAAAAAGACTACAGGTTTAATATTTGGTCCAAAAAAGGTCAGAAATCAAAACTGAGCTAGGCTCCACTGGGTTAAAGAGCACAGAGTGAGCAAAAACTTAGATATCTAACAATCTGAGGCCTGAAGTTTCTCCCAAAGAAAGTCAAACATTAGCTCATCCTACTGCTACCTTAAAGATACTGCAAGAATAAAGACTTTCCTGCCAGAAGAGGACACAGAGAAACTGGTGCAGTACTACATAGGCTAGACCAGTGGTCCCCAACGACCGGGCCGCGGACCAATTGGTACTGGCCGCGCAAGAAATAATGAACTACTTCCGGATCTTTTATTTTGAAAATCCTAAACCGGATTTTACCGGTTACATCTTGTGCGTCAAAATTGAGCCAACTTGCAGCAGAATGAGTAACAAAATAACATCGGAGTACTGCGCACGCGCAACCCCCCACCCCCCTCCCGAACAACAGCATCGGACCGACTAAAAAGGTTGGGGACCGCTGGGGACCATTCCAGTCCTCAACGGCCGCTGTCCTGAAGTTTTTAGATGTGCCACAGGTACAAAACACTGGAATGAAATGGCTTAATTACCTCCTCCTTGTGTAGATCAGTTCTCCAGAGCCTTGCTAATAATCTAATTATTCTATTCAGGTGTGGCGCAGCAGAGGCACATCTAAAAGTTGCAGGACACCGGCCCTTGAGGACTGGAGTTTGACACCCTTGGGGCTAGACTTTGGTATTACAACCATATCAATCATGCTTTTTTTTGTGCTTGTTTTGTTTGTTTTGTTCCTCTTTTCTTCTGGTCAAGCTCTTAGAATTACTGGAATACCAAATACTCTACCATGTCTGTGTTGTTGTGGACCAACTCCAGTCAGGATGGAGTTTGGATAAATACCAAATTAGGATTTAGCCTAAATAAGACAGACAGGGATTACAGGAAAAGAAGGCAGAAAAGCTTGTAAGTCAGAGTGAATGGCTTAAATATAAAATCTATGCACAAGATTCATACAAGTTTGAATCTTCTTTTACTTACTTCATACTTCATATAGTTTTTACATTATATATTTTTTACTCTCAAAATGTATGCAATTGAAACCAGATGTTCATAAATACTTTAAAAAAAACTCCAATAACTAATTATTTCTTATTTTGTATCATTGAACAAGAATAAATGTTACCTGTTTTATATCTGTTGAGTGAACCAAAACCATTTCTAGCTGTTAAATGTTGTTGATGAATGTTGACACCATCAGGTGTGAGGAGATTGAACCAGACTTGTGGAGATCTATAGATGTTTTCCTGGTTTCTCTAAATTATTTTCATAATATGACAAAAGCAGTAGCGCTTGTGGTATAGACGATATGAGCAGCTGCCCATGGCGACTTCTCCTCTAGGGCAGCATGAGCTGCCACACCATTAGAAAGTGTGCAGTTAAATTTTTAGCCTATTTTGCTTGAAAATTAATTATTTAACAAAAAATATGAGCTTTTTACAACAGTTTTGCAATTTAATTTGTGTTTCTTGAAGTGTAATAGTGTAAACTGTCTAATACATTTAGCAGTTAATTGAGTTAATTGTCATTGTGCAGTGACATTTGTCTTAATAAAAATTTAACTAGTAAGACATAATTTTGTAAAATTTTGACAATTGGTGCAATTTATTTTAATTAGGGTTTTTTTTGTATTTGCATTGTTTACTTTATGAGAGTTTGTAGTATTATTCTAGTTACTTTCACATTTTTTCAAATAAAATATTAAAAGTAATTTTGAGTGTGTTCATGATGATACATTAGGGTGACCAAACGTCCGTATTTCCCGGGACATGTCCGTATTTCACGTCCTGTCCCGGGCGTCCCGGGTTTTTTTTAGAAAGTGAGGAAATGTCCTGTTTTTTAAATTTCCTTCATTGGACCATTAAATTTACAGGCACTAGGGCACTGCGCACAGCACTGCGTGTGACGTAATCCCTGAGCCGCATCAGTGCGGGCAGCCCTGTTCTTAATCAGAAGATAGATAGCGTGGCTGTCAGTACGCCAACAACATGCCAAAGTGCAAATGTATGGAATTTCCCCGCTTTTAGAGCAGCCCCCCCCCCAATCCCCCACGCTTCAGGTTGTCCTGGTTTCCGCAAATTAAAATATGGTCACCCTATGATTCATGATAATCTAAAATGATGTGTGGAGCATGTTGGCAACAGACAGGCTAGGACCGCCCCTGGACATCAGTAAGCACATTTAAATCAGATGTTGTGAAGCTGACAAACCCGTTAAATTAGAGAATGGGCTTTCCAAGTTAAGTTAACAGCATATTCATTTCAAATTATGTTAACTTCTGAATTAAAAAATACATTTTAAAGAATCTCTCCAACTACTTTGAGCAAAATTAAATATTTTGGGTAATCCTGACTGAACAGGAAAAGTTTAGTCTAATTTAAAGTCAGGTAGTGAAGAAGAAAAGCAAATGTCTTAATTTTCTTTTCCACAATGTGTGAAAAATCTAACTTCATCATTTAGGTAACTCCAGCTTTAACATGATGCCTGATTATTAGATTCTTCTTCTCAAAGTCCAGCACATTATTGATTTTCCTCTACGCTGGTTAAACATGAGTACATGTGTGTCCTCACGTATTCTCACTGTCTTCCTAATTATATGTGCATGCATTGTTCGCTGGTCCAAGGGGGCGTCAGGTCAGGTGGGAGGGGTCTCCTCACGTGTCAGGGATTGTGATGACACAGACGAGAGTGTGGGAGCTTTAAGCTGTTAGTACAGGCTAAGCTGTGGGACATTAGGTTAATGTATCCTCGCGGCTCCTCTGAGTTAAACAATAGCTGAATGGAACTGTAGAGGACAGGCCTGCCTACAGCTACAGTCTGGGATTATTCACCGGAGCATGAAGAGTCACACTTCTTGGAGTGCACTGCAGAAAATAAAGTAGATATTTAGCTTTGATTTATTAATATGTGCTGCAATATAGACACTAACTATACAAACATACCTAAAAGGAAGCACCTCAAAATTAAAAAACATAAGTGAGTTTTTTCACATCAGAAAATAATAACAATCAACTGGTCTCAGGTTCTAAAATTGTTCATATTTTAGAATACACACTCAATGTATTTGACACTGTCCATTATTCATTACTCAACAATTAAGGAAAAATGGCCTATTTACTTGTGGAAACAACAAAGTGCATCCTTGCAGCTTTCACAGGATTTAAGAGGGAAATTAAAGCAGGAAGGAGCTGCTAACTAATCACTAAAGCGCACTTGTGTGCATGAACCTAATTAGGCCAATTAAGTCCATTGTCCTACTGTAGAACAGATTCCTGACAAAGGGAAAATACAGTAGAGTTCTCAATCTGCCAAGGAGTTTGCCCAAGCAAATGCACCCAAAGTGTTACTCTACCTGGTTGCATGAGTTAGATTTGCAAAGCAGCATAGAAGGCTTATCAGAACACCCAGAGTTGACCATAAACTCCTCTATGTATCAAAGCGTTCTAGAGAGAAATGTGAAGCGATCTGAAATTTGACATCTACAGAATGGAAGGATGCATTGTGATTAAAATGGAATATGCAAGAAACTACAAACTTCAATGAAATAATGAGATGTTGGTAGTGCAACGAGTCAAAAATATGCACTATAATTTAAGAGACTGATTGAGTTATAGAGAGCATGACTTCTGAGAGGTACTGCTGGTGAAGATGGTTCTACAAGGCTTTTAATTAAACTGTGTAATTAGTATTTAAACAAAACTCTTAATTTCTGACCTAACTTTGTTTAATAAATAATGACAATAATGTGACAATGCTTTTCTCTGTGTTTGTAGACTTCAAAAATAAGAATAAAACTTTATTAGAGGATGTTGAGGAACAGATTATTGCCATCACTTCCTGCTACCATTATAGAAAAACTTGTATTTTCAGTATATTATTACTGTAGCTTTGGTAAATATATTTTTGACATGTTTTAGTGATATTTTCCACATCAGTTTTATACAATATTCAAACACACTTAAAAGTTCATTAACAACAAAAGTGCCAGGGATAGTCCACTTCATACTGTAACAGCCTCAAATCACACAACGATTCTGAGGGTCAAAATTCTACATCTTTAATTTAATGCGCACTAATATAAAAGCATCTGCTGCCCCCTAGAGGCAAATAGTGTAACTACATTAACACGAGCAAGTCCTTCGCAACTTCCACAAAATGGTGACAACCGATACACTGAAATACGTAGCTGTATGCAGAACATCGCTGAAAGTATATCTTAAGTAGCTAATGGGACCTTTGTTTCCCTTTATGATTAACCTACAATTCGCTTTTGCTGTTCGACTGAGGCTAGGGACACCACTGCTACCGGAGTTAAATGCTGAAATAAACCAATTAAAAATGTCGTCCATTCATATTTTCTCAACTGGTGCTTAGAAAAGGTGTTTAAGATGTTTAAAAGCAGGTACCTTAAGCAATTAGTCTCTAAATTCTGAGTACACGAAGCAGATAGAGGAGGAGTGTCGCTGTATAAATCGTAGCATAACTTGCTATTAGCTGAGCTGCTTTAAGGATACGTGGCATCATGTGACGTGTACTGTCAAAATACCAGTCATGTGGTGTAATGTCTTCGTAAATTGATTTACTACCTCAATGTATTAGACATATATTCATTTAATAATACATATATGTGTGGGTGTATATGACCTTAGAAGTTGAGTGCGTATTATTATCTGGTCCCATGGTGTAATGGTTAGCACTCTGGACTTTGAATCCAGCGATCCGAGTTCAAATCTCGGTGGGACCTCATCCTTTTGTGCTGCCTTGGAGTTGCGTTTTGATTTGAAGTCAATACAAAACTGTTTCAGTAGACACAAAATCGTCCTTAATCTATGTCCAATTCATTTCCCATAACTAAATTCTATAGAAAATTTAGATTTAAATTTAGAACTTTATTTCCACATATTTATGACAGTTTTAAAATATAAACATCAGCGACATGATATTGACATTTCTTTGGATATTATTTTTTATTTTGTAATGTTTCTCAAAACTGTTTATCGGCTGACCAACACTGACGGAAGTGACCTGATACGCTGCGTCACACAGCGCTTTCATTCGCAGCTGTTGTGCTATACCCCATCTGTGATCCCTGCTGCATCTACACTGGAAAGATTTGATTTTATGCAAACTGTTTATGCATCTGGCTTACAATGACAGCAAACATGTTAAAACTTCTGTAGTTTTACAATAAAGTCTGTAAAGAGTAGTAGTACTGCAAGTGTATATACAGCATAAAACATGGAAAAGGAATGAAAATAAAACTCCACGGGTGACACAAAATTGTATATCTTTTGGATTTGTAGAAAAATATTTTGCAGCAGACATACAAACCAAAATAAAAACAATAGTATCAACATTTAAGACATCTGAAATATTATTACAAATATACATAAACCTTGCAGTGCTGCCTGAAGTAAAAATTAAAAAAGAAAAAACTATATACTGACAAAAAATGCTGTGAGGTTTATTTTTAGAATAAAAGACTTGCATCAAATTAAGATTTTTTACAGCAATACAGAAAAATGTATGACATTATATAAACTGTAACATGTGTTGACATGTGTTGGCAAATCAAGCAAGTATTGTGGGTTTGCACTTTAACACAAGCTATGATGTTCCTGGATATGCTATGAACAAGATTTATTGTGTTGACAACAGGGCCTACTTGTTGTAAACACATTCAGTTAAAAGTTCAACTTGACTTGCATACCAAATCGAGACCAAACTGTCTCAGTTTACGGTAAAAATTGGCTTTTATTACTCAGTTTGCCGTCCAAGCTAAAGGCTTCAGATAAAAAATATCTAATTTACAACTAAGCAGATATGAGAATAGCTGTGCTAAGCTTTTGAAAAAATGACCAACAGTCTAGGAAGCTGGTTAGATTTAGTAACCAGTTAAAAACAATTTTCACTCTACTGTGTTTCAATAAGACACAAACACGAGAGCTACTTAAGAAATGCCTCATTCCAGGTTTAGAGTTTTCAACCGAGAACCTAAGACAGCCTACACAGTGCCTTATTGGGTACCTTACAATGGCAATTTGGGTTTCTTTTAGAAGGGCAGAGAGAAATTGGCTGGTGACCAGAATTGTCTGAATTCCTGCTTGGTAAACCCAGGCAGGTGACCAGCCAGTTTTTTTGTTTTCAATCAGTGAACACACCATGCTTATCATTACCAGGCTTGTGCTCATAACACTGTGATGTGGACGCTGAAGCTGAGCGGTTAGCTATTTTCATAACCAGTGGGGTCTTTACCATGAAACTAAAGGAAACACAAAGATGTATATAAGCTATTTGAAATAAAACTCTATTTTCAAAAACCAGTCTAGAAAGATTTGAAGTTAGGTCAAGCTGTGAGTAAGAGAGCAAGATTTAAAGCTGATAGCAGGGAGACTAAACCGAGTACAGAATAGTCATTTTATCTTATTGAGCTTTCAAAATGTGAGCAACAAGCTGGATTTGAAAATCCAGCTTGTTAAGGTAAGAATTCAAATTCTTTAGAGACTGCGATTTTAGCAATGCTATCTGTACTAACCATGCTAATCGCTAACATTCTCGTGCAGTAGCCTCACTAATATAAGTAGCTGATAACTGCTGCTGGCAGCAAGATGAAGCTCTTGTTATATATTAATGTATTACAGATTTTAAAAGGAAATTGTAAAAAGCTAAATGGATGTAGACAATTTCACAAAATGAAATTCAGAACCAGCCACCAATTTCTGATATGTTCAACTCTGGTGTCCTTGAAAGACATGTGAATTTTTGTGTGCATGTTATGGCAGTTAGTGAGGTCTCCAACGTTTTTGTGAGTTACGGGTCAGAGCTGGACATTTCCAAGTTGCCATCCATGTTTTTTTTTTTTTTTTTACAGTTACTGAAAGTAAAGCAGAGCATTGTTTGAAGTCAAAATACCTTGTGATAAAAATGGGATTTTTGTATTCTCTTAAACCTTTTCACATTTTCTCATGTTACAACTGCACAGTTTGATGTGTTTTATACACAATTATGGACGACTTTGTGCTAATCCGTAACATAAAATTTACTGAGGATTTGGGTTGTAACATAGGAAAATGTGAATAGTTCAAAATACATACGCCAGACAGTGTAAAAGCTCCGTAAGGCCACAGTGCACAGTTTGGAGTAGCATTTTCAAGTGTAGTATAAAAGAAACTTTAGTTAAAAACAAGAAGGAAAAAAATATGATGCACTGCCTATTAAAATGCACAGAAACAATACAATGGCACAATGATTAACAAATGTCTTCCTACAAGTTCTTGACTGGTGTAAAAATATCAGATTGTTCATACAATATCATTTATGTACATACAAAGCAATCACTTTCCATTTACTTTGTAAATGAGTTTTTAGTTTCTTTTTTTCAGATGTTGGGTGCTTTAGTTGTTGGACACCACAGCCGTCATCTCTGCTGCTTCCGAAGTTAGCGGTCTGGTCTTGGTTTGTGCATCCTTATCCTGTCCCACAGGCATGAGGTGACAGGTTTCCGTCTGTTGGTGAGACAGCGCCGCGGCAGGCACCTCGACCGGCACCTCGACGGGCACCTCGACGGGCACCTCAGAGCTGCCAGTGGCACGGCTGGTCTCCACGATGGAGGAGGTAGTGTGACAGCTGAAGTGATGGCTGACGAACTGAGTTTCTCCCAAACCCGTTTTCCCCCAGGCGATCTTCCACTGAACCCACTTCCTGCGCAGCGCTGTTTGGGCCTGCACATAAATTCAAACACATGTTTCTGGATTGCAGTTTTAAACAGCCATGTTGTAAAACTTAAAAAATTTGGTTTGGGAAACCCTCTGAATTTGATGACATCCAGCTTTGTGGAAGCGTGCTCAGGAGGTCTTGAGTGGTAAAAGATATGTAAACTAAGTGAGAGTATGTAAAACATGAACTCAGTGCACCCTAATCCTAACCCTATGGCAACAGTAAATGTTGTTTTAGGACTATCTGCAACTGAAGGACTTTAGAGAGGATTTTTAAAAATACTTTACATATTTACTCTGCATATTCCTGTTTTATGAAGAACTGCTTTCAAATGCCTTCATTGTAGCAGGAGTTTAAAAAAATACTTGTCTGCTTAAAAAATGCAGTGGAAATTAGGATTTGTTGCTACTTATCAAGATTTGATGTTCTTCTGGAAAGAATATACAATATAAATGTTCAAATGATAAAATTAATTCAATTCCAGTAAGAAAGCAATGGCATGGCAAAATGCATTAAATATGATTTTTTTTTTCTTGAAAGCCATTTTATAAAAATCTTGAGCAACATGCAGACATACAGAAATACACATAAAGAATACATGTAAATTAAGTAAAAAGATTATAGGTAATTTAATTCTTATTTTCTATTAGATAAAGTTGAATGATTTTTTCATAGAATTGGATAAGGTTGAAATAGATAGATCAACATACCTCTGCATTGCAGAAACAGAGAATAATTGACACAAGGAGTCCCTACAAAATAAAAGACAGTTTATCAAACAATTCATAACGGATACAAGTAAGATTATCATATTAGTGCAGAAAACACATGAAAAAGCTAATTAATTATTAAAAGTACTCAGTACTCATAACATAAACTACATTAAACATGTTTGGTGTAGTTTTCTACAGATTAACAAGCTCAGGGAAATGTCATGTTTTGTTTTCTCCTTTACAAGTGAAGGATTTGATACATATTTGATTAAGATAGGTTCAATTATTTTAGAGATCTGTGCTTGATGAAAGCAAATGGTACATTTATTTTGTTTAATGAAGTTAACTGATTACATGTGCAATAAAAATAAAGGAAAGATTTTAGCATAGACCTTTTAAAAATCTTATGAATTTTTTAACTACAGTGGCTTGTATTACAGCCTCAAATTTTAACATATTTTCTTTGGATTTATGTATATTTGTATTTAGCCTCCTTTTGGGAATGTCTCCACCAGACAGATCTGGATTCTGACAAAAGTCCAATTCTGTTCTCATTTGTCCGTTTATTCCTGCAGGTATGTGTCAAAATCCCTGCAGAAAGAGTCCTTTTTGCTGCAAGGCAATGAAAAATAAAATCAACCCAGCATTGAAAAATAAAATCAACCCAATTTAAAAATCTGAAGTCAGCATTTTATGGTGCAAAAGACGCACCCCTATGCATGATGTGCCATAGGGGTGCTGCGCTGTAGGGGGCGCCAAAACAATGGTATAAAAAATTACTATAGTGGGTATTTCTGTATTTCACAGCTTTTTGCTTATGGCTAAATGATGCGATTCACACCAGAGTCAAGTTCATGATGTGTCCGCATATAATTGACCTCAGAAAGGTCAAAGTTGACTCCCTGGCAATGATGATACCAGACTTGTCACTGCGTATCCCTATTTTGAAAATCCTTTATCATTTTCCTTCCATTTCATAAAGATGCTTTGTTTGTTTAGGTTTATCAAAATGTTACATTATCCTTTAATGTTTTATTTATTTTATTGATTTTATAAATCAGTCATAATCAACAAAATTTGCCATTTTGACCAAAATTATATATAACCCCTTTCTACAAAATAACGAGAATTAAATAAAAACACTTAACATAAAATAAGTGATTGGATAAATATTCACCCCCTTCAAATCAGTGTTTAGTTGATGCACCTTTGGCACGGAGTCTGTGTGTATCTGTCTTGATCAGCCCTGCAAATCTGAAATTAATTGGGGGGGATTTCTCCCAGAAACTAGTTTTCACTTTGACATTAAAAGTTTTTTTGTTTCGTTTCTTTCTTTTTTTTTTTTTTGTAATTTTTTTTGTCAAACCCCAATCCCCCAAATTTTATTGATCATGATTGATTGACATCCAGAGGGTTGAATCCTGTAAAATTCCTCATGAGACACTAAAGTTTGCAAACATAAGGCAACAAAATATGAAAAGGTTGTTGAGATTTTAATACTTTTGCAAGAGATTGTAACTCTGAAAAGTAGCTTAAAAAAATCACACATGTGTACCTGGAAGTTGGAAAGGATCGCCACAAAGCAGTAAATGACTTGGTTATCAAATTCGTGTGGTGTCCAGGGCATGAGGATGTACTGGACTCCCAGCAGAGGGATCAGGATGAGCGTGGCT